>NC_041383.1:271152698-271159537 GCF_002162155.2 Triticum dicoccoides
GATGGGCTCGGCGGGCCCGCTCCGGGCCGAGCGGGCCGGCGCGCGGGAGCCTGAGGCGGCCACGTGGCAGGCCCCCGTTGGCTGCGGGCGGCGGCGGTGATTCGTCCGGAGGCGGCGGACATGTCCGGCGCGGAGAGGAGGAGTTTGCTAGGGTTTCAGGGTTTTGGACTGCGAAATTTTCGGGGGAGGGGCATATTTATAGATAGAGGGAGCTAGGAGAGTCCAAATGAGGAGCGGTTTTCGGACACGCGATCGTGGTCGGACGACCGAGAGCATGGAGGGGAGTTAGGTGGGTTTTGGGCCAGTTTGGAAGGGGTGTTGGTCTGCAAAGAGAAGGAGGCTTTTACGGTTACCCGGTTAACCGTTGGAGTACCAAACGAACTCAAAGTGGCACGAAACTTGACAGGCGGTCTACCGGTGGTATACCAAGGCCGCTTGGCAAACCTCGGGCCATTCCGAGAACATTTAACACCCACTCACAACAGGAGACAAAAAGGGAACGCCGGAGGACATAGGAGTGCCGGATCGCAAAACGGACAACGGGGAAAAGGCTCGGATGCATGAGACGAACACGTATGCAATGCAATGCACATGATGACATGATAAAATGCAACACGCAAGCAAATGACATGGCAACGACGGCGAATAACTGGCAGACACCTGGAGCATCGGATCCGGGGCGTTACAACACTCCTCCACTAACAAGAGATCTCGTCCCGAGATCTTAGGACCGAGACGGAAGGGAAAAGAGGAAGAGGTGAAACAAGAACTGAAGAGAAGAAGCAAAGAATCGAGAGGACTCGAGAATAAGAGAGGAACGATGAGAATGATGAGAATCGAAAGCTCACGGAAAACAGATAGACTATGAAACCACTCCGGTTAGAACGAGATAAGAAACGAATAAGACTGAAAGGATTTATGCAGCACTCGGACTGAAACATGGAGGAATAGAACATGAACTTTAGAGGATGGAATGATACTTGATGAAGACATGACACAAAACTCCGGAAAGAATTGAAATAGTGGAATGAAAAGAATTTAGAAGGATTGAATGGATTTGAATATCTGAGAAGAACGAAGAAATGCAAAACTCAACTTCAAAGGAATACAGAGAATTAATTGCACTTCGAGACGCAAGAAGAAAAGATACTTGAACTCCACCGACAAGAATCTTGATGGGCACTTAAAGAATGAATTAAATCATGAAGAACCACCATGAAGAACTCCGGTAACAAAAGGATGATGAGATAGAATGAAGGATGAAAGAATAAAATGAGCCTTGCGATGATTTAGATGAAGGTTCCGACGAAATGGCTAAGGAGAATTGAACTCCGGAAAGTAAAGATGAAAACTCTTGGACCTAGAATTTATTCATCAAGAACAAACTCTGGAGGAAGGGAATAATCACTTTGAGGAAATTAGAATAAGATTTATTGTATGCTTATCCTTCATAAAATTAAATTGATGACAAACTATGGATTTGGCATACTACTTATTCTTATTGAAAAGGATTGAGAAATGACATAACAAAAACTTGAGAAGGTCTTCATGAATCACCGGTAGGATTGAAAGGAATGAATGAATTAATATGATGACAAAGGAAAAAGAATCTGAATGAACCACCGTTGGAAATGAAAAGGAATGAACAAAAGAGAAAGAATCACCGGGAAGAATTAGAAGAACCACTTGAACGAAGCACCGGGATAATTAGATAACGGTAACTGAAATGATGGCCTCCAGTGAAAGAAACGAGAAAACAACTCCTGAAATACTCCGGATGGATGAAAAAGCAAAGAGGTTGAGCCAACAATGAAAATGATTTGAAGTCGATCTTGAAAGGCATGTGACTGATGAAATTCATTCTTACGTCACACTTGAAAAGAATTGAGAATAACTCCAGGGAAATTAGAAGAGTCAGGTAAGATCCTGGGAAAAGACCTGTGGGTTAGGGCCCACTAACAGAAAACACCATTGAAAAGGATTGTTGAAGAGATATATGATGCACCGGAACAATTGACATATTTGAATCAGGTAACAACCTCGAATTAATTAGAACACAGACGAATCTCCTGAGATGTCTTGAGCACTCCAGAAGGATAAACTGGCGAGAGGCGAACAAGCAGGGAAAACACTTGAGCTGAGGAAAAGAATGAAATCACTACCAAAAATTAGAATTGAATCCACCGGAAAAGAGATGAAGAATGTCCACCGAGACGAGAATTCACCGGTTGAAATAATTTACGAAAGACTGAAGAGGCTCCACACAAGTGAAATTGATGCTCGAAACAGACTCAGGCTCCGGGAAGAAGAGGGTGGGAGGGCGGGAAAACAGAATCATCTTGGAAGGGGAAATCGACAAATAACTTGAAGAGAAAAACACCAGTTGAAATCATTGAGGAAAGAAAGCAAAGATTTCGCACGAGTAGGATGGATACTCGATTACGGACTCCGGCTTCAAGAAGAAAAGGGAGGGCGAGTGGGAAAAGAAAACAACTGAGGATTGAACTCAAAGATGAAGAGGCTCGAGTCGACTTGACGAGAAATGCACTGGATGAAAAGAGCTGAGAACCAACGATCGGAAAACCAACTGCGTGATCCTAAAGAAAATTTTTGAAGGGGAAGAGAAGTAATTCAAAACACCTACGTCAAGATTCCTTACCAGAGCGACGAAGGGGGCTGAGGAGTAAAAAGAATTCCTACTCTCCGATATATATAATCCTAAGACTCAAAAATAGTTTTCTTCTAGACTCAACAACGGCCAGACTACACGATCAATCAAGGGGGCTCCTAAGGTCGGTCGAGGCTCTGATACCAACTTGTCACGCCCAATATGCGACCCTATCCAAAAGGAACTCGAAGGTCCCACCAAGGATAGACCCGCATATTGAAACGCTTTTGCAAGGTGGATATCATTACATCAACATTACATAATAGATGGGGATACATACATAAGGCATACAATGCCACACAAACACAACATCACAATACATAGAGCATCATCCAACTACGGATGAAACACAAACAGAAACTCAAACGACATCCACCCTGCTAGCCCAGGCTGCCGACCTGGAACCTATCCCCTGATCGAAGAAGAAGCAGAAGAAGAACTCCAACACAAGCAAACATCGCGCTCGCGTCATGATCATCGCATAAACCTGTACCTGCAACTGTTGTTGTAGTAATCTGTGAGCCACGAGGACTCAGAAATCCCATTACCATGGGTATCAAGACTAGCAAAGCTTAAAGGAAAGGAACGGGTAAAGTGGTGAGGCTTCAGCAGCGACTAAGCATATATGGTGGCTAACATACGCAAATAAGAGCGAGAAGAGAACAAGCAGAACGGTCGTGAAACTAGCAATGATCAAGAAGTGATCCTGAACTCCTACTTACGTCAAACATAACCCAGAAACCGTGTTCACTTCCCGGACTCCACCGAAAAGAGACCATCACGGCTACACACGCGGTTGATGCGTTTTAATTCGTATCTGGTGTCAAGTTATCTACAACCGGACATTAACAAATTCCCATCTGCCTATAACCGCAGGCACGGCTTTCGAAAGATTATACCCTGCAGGGGTGTCCCAACTTAGCCCATGACAAGCTCTCGCGATCAACGAAGGAATAGACCTTCTACCAGGAAGACCCAATCAGACTCGGAATCCCGGTTTACAAGACATTTCGACAATGGTAAAACAAGACCAGCAAAGCCGCCCGATGCACCGACAATCCCGATAGGAGCTGCACATATCTCGTTCTCAGGGCAACACCGGATAAGTCAAGCTACGAGTAAAACCAGCCCTCGAGTTGCCCCGAGGTGGCCCCGCGGGCTGCTCAGTTCGGACCAACACTTAGACAAGCACTGGCCCGGGGGGGGCTAAAATAAAGATGACCCTCGGGTTGGCCGACCCAAGGGAAAGGATAGGTGGTGGTGAGGCAAATGGTAAAACCAAGGTTGGGCCTTGCTGGAGGAGTTTTATTCAAAGCGAACTGTTAGGGGGGTCCCATAAATCACCCGACCGCGTAAGGAACGCAAAATCCGGGAACATAACACCGGTATGACGGAAACTAGGGCGGCAAGAGTGGAACAATACACTAGGCAAAAGGCCGAGTCTTCCACCCTTTACCAAGTATATAGATGCATTAATAATATAAGAGATATTGTGATATCCCAACCAAAATCCTGCCCACCATGGAGCAATCTTCAACTTCACCTGCAACTAGCAACGCTATAAGAGGGCTGAGCAAAAGCGGTAACATAGTCAAACAACGGTTTGCATAGGAAAGGTGTCAAAGGTTAGAGGTTCATGGCAATATGGGATGGCTTGATAAACAGGTGATAGGTAGCGCAGCATAGCGATAGAACGAAACAACTAGCATAGCAATGATAATAGTGAGATCCAGGGTAGCGGTCATCTTGCCTGAAATCCCGCAAGGAAGAATAACGAGTCCATGAAGAAGACGAACGGATGAAGCCAGACCAAGCGTAGACGAACGGATCCTCACGATTGCAACGAAATAGGAACTATCGAAAAGAAGCACACAGCAAGGTAAACACACCACACATGAACAAGGCATGATGCACAACAAGCATGATGCATGACAAGGCTACATGAAGCTACTCATGGCAAGAGATGATGCAAACAAGAGCAACACATCAAGGCAAGTTTAAATGAGGCCGGGAACTACATATAACAATTCCGGTAAATCCTCGTATGCATATTTCGAAATTGGTCCAGATCTGAATAAACCTTAGGTTCAAGTTGTTAAACAGCAAGTTAAAATGCACAAGGATGATCTACACGAGATTCTAGTCAAGTTACATATAAAGTTCATTTAGTTCGGAGCTTCGGCCTAGAAGATATGAGCAAAACAAGTTAAACATGGCATTGATGCAAAATGCACCCAAACATCAATCAAACACCTCAAAACAAGGATGCAACATGATAATATGAAACTATATGCAAAAGCAAGCAAGTTTCATATAGAGCACACTCAAAACGGAGCAACGGTTCAACACACACACACTATACAAGTTATAAGGACAAGCTGTCCAAAACAGCAACTAGGCATATTGCAAGCATCAAAACAACATGCTACAGCACCCCAACATAATAACAAAAGGCATGGTCATGATGTACAGGTAAAGCATTACAAAACATGAACACTGAGCTATCTCCAGAAATCACTAGAACATGCTCAAACACACGTGGTAAGATTGCAAGTTACAACAATTCAGACTTTGCAGAAAATAACATCACGATGCAATGTTTAGAGCTATCAAACAACATGTTACAGGAACTTATCATGGCAAACAAAGGCATGACATGAATTTACTAATTGCATAGATCAAAAGTCCCTTACTGACCATAAGCCAAAAAGGATCAAAAAATATGATGGCACCCAAGTAAACATGGCAAGTTATATTACAGATACATACATGGCAGAAGCAGAATTATGAAGGCTTGTAGATGAGCTTGTGCAACTCACTATAGATCATTACATGGCATGGCAAGGCACCCAACAGTAAGAAGACATATTTGTGAAGCTAAGCATGGAAATAGCAAGGTCATAGGGTGCATGGAACACTAGGAACAACCATGGTAACAACGGAACTTAATGTAAACAGGCTGACAGCAACATTATGAAGCAACTTTGGAGCAAGATATGAACAAGCTACAGCAAGCTATAAATGCAACCAGGGGCATGGATGGATAGAGGATGACATGTAGATCAAAACATGTTTATAGAACATCTCCAGATTATGCATAGAATGATTAGTAGCAACATGTTTACATAGCATCGCGAAATAACAGATTCAGTCTAGCAAAATAGCAACATCATGTACACTACTTAACAAGCTCGATTCACTCACCACAAGTCATTGCATGACAATATAAGCATAGCATCATCAAGAAGACACGTTTGTGAAACAAACCAAGTCAAGAACAAGTCCATAGCATGCAAGGATCAACTATAACAAGCTTGGCCAAATTGAATAACATGTAAACAATCTGCCAGGAAACATTTTGAAGCAAAAGTAGAGCACGAAAATGACATGATAGACTACTCCATAATTTCAACCAAGGGCATGAATGGATAGACAGTAACCACATGTTCAAAACACCCTTACTGAAGTATCTCAAAATATGCATGGATCTATCTGTAGCATCAAGTTTACATGACATCAAAATTACAGCAGAACAGGAACTAAAATCAGCAACATCACGATGTCTAGTTTGCATGCTTGTGCTAGTCACCACATTGATCACAAAAATTCATGGCATACACCACTGTAAATAAGACATAGCATAGTTCAAAACACATGTAGACATCAACCTCATAGGATGCACACATCAATCATGACAAAAATGACAAAAGAGCTCGTTCTGATAACAGACAGCAGAAAACATTATGAAGCACTCTTACAACGATGATTCAGGCATCAATATGACCTCAAATGAATATGATGCAATGGAATGAAATGATGTACTCTTTGATATGAACAATTCGGTATATTACACGCACAAAACGGAGCTACAGATGCAAAGATACGGCATGACGAACATGGCATGATTATTACACAGATTTGGGACTTAGTGAAAACGGAGGGGGGGAAAGTCAACCTTCCATATCCAGGGTTCGCGGGGCACGGATGCCGAGGCGGCGCGGATCTCGCTGGAGAGCTTCGGGGTTCGGCCGAAGATGAGGGGAGAGGAGAGGACCGGCCAGATCCGGCAGGGAGCTCGCCGGCGTCCCGCGGAGGAGGCGCGGTCGAGGTCGACGGCGGGGATGGTGACCAGGCGGCGGCGGGCGGCGGCGGCCCCGGCCAGCGCGGGCGG
>NC_041383.1:271160161-271198593 GCF_002162155.2 Triticum dicoccoides
CGGGCGGCGCAGGCGGGAGGCCGAGGCGCGGCGGCGGGGTTGCCAGCGAAGATCCGGCGAGCGGCGACGCGCGCGGGCGCGGAGGACGCGCGGGGGCGGGGCGGCGCCGGATGGGCTCGGCGGGCCCGCTCCGGGCCGAGCGGGCCGGCGGCGCGGGAGGTAGAGGCGGCCACGTGGCAGGCCCCCATTGGCTGCGGGCGGCGGCGGTGATTCGTCCGGAGGCGGCGGACATGTCCGGCGTGGAGAGGGGGAGTTTGCTAGGGTTTCAGGGTTTTGGACTGCGAAATTTTCGGGGGAGGGGCATATTTATAGATAGAGGGAGCTAGGAGAGTCCAAATGAGGAGCGGTTTTCGGCCACGCGATCGTGATCGAACGACCGAGAGCATTGAGGGGAGTTAGGTTGGTTTTGGGCCAGTTTGGAAGGGGTGTTGGGCTGCAAAGAGAAGGAGGCTTTTACGGTTACCCGGTTAACCGTTGGAGTACCAAACAAACTCAAAATGGCACGAAACTTGACAGGCGGTCTACCGGTGGTATACCAAGGCTGCTTGGCAAACCTCGGGCCATTCCGAGAACGTTTAACACCCACTCACAATAGGAGACAAAAAGGGAACGCCGGAGGACATAGGAGCGCCGGATCGCAAAACGGACAACGGGGAAAAGGCTCGGATGCATGAGACGAACACGTATGCAATGCAATGCACATGATGACATGATAAAATGCAACACGCAAGCAAATGACATGGCAACAACGGCGAATAACTGGCAGACACTTGGAGCATCGGATCCGGGGCGTTACAGTAATAAAAAAACGTAATTTTTGGTTGTGTTGCATGCACTAGGTGTGCTCCATATGGATAGTAGCCCCTGAGACTCTGGTTGCCCGCTCTAGGCGGAAAACGAAGGATCATATTGTGTAAGTAATGATTGCACTGTATTTATGCGCAGGTGTCTAAGGATCCAGCAGCCGACCGGTCCGTTGAAGTTGCCGAACTAAGGAGGCAGATTGGAGATATTGATGTCGATATCACACTGGTGATTGAGCGGCTTAACGAGTCACAAGGTATGTGCTCTGCTTTCCTTATTATTTTTTATAGGAAAAACTGAGAGGGGCATAATGCTAATGTTATATGCTTGGACTGCAAACGGTTCTGCTGCCGTGGAAGCCCTGAGGGTGGAACTTACCCTGGCCAAGGAACAGGCCCGGGCGAGCAATGCGGCTTCCCTAAAGGCGGCCGAAGAGTTGAGAGACAAATAGGCTGCTCGTCGCCGGAGCGAAGACATAATAGCCGAAATGGCTGTGGAGCTAGAAAATGCCGCCAACCGGTATGAGCTTCTTGAAAAAGAAAATCATGCGAATAAGCCTGACCTGAAGAAGGCCCTTGATGCGGCCAAGGAGAGGTGTTCCGACCTTAGGGATGCGCGGGAGGAGCTTCGACAGGCTAGCGAAATCGCGGCTGGAAATCCCTATTTGTTGCGGATGAAGTTTTTAGATCCGAAGTACGCTCCTCTGGATCAACGCTGGAGTCCTGCAGACGCCTATGTGGATTTGTCGAAGAGTACAGCTGGTGCAGCCAAGGTTTTTGAGGATCAAAAAGATGATGAAGTGGAAAAGCTGTTATGTTCGCAGTTCAGCGCTCCAACACGCAAATTGCCTTTGAGTGAGAAGATGGCTGCTGTGGCCGAGCTCCACAGGCTGTCCGGTCTTGCAATGTAGTCTGTACTAGACCATCTATGGCCAAAGGGGCCGAAGCTGGATAGTTATTTTGGTTTAGTGCAACAATTCCTTGGTGTCGTATTGTGGATCGATGCCATGAAGAGGTCGGCGTGCATAGAGGGTGCCCGGATGGCTCTTTCCCGTGTTAAAGCATACTGGACAAATATGGAGGCCACCGTCGTTGCGACCTAGAATCCGGCGGGGGGCAGGATCCGGCCGAGCACATCTTGGAGCAGGTAGCAGAAGGTGCTCGCTTAATAGAGGCTCAGTGCTCGAAGAATGTCATGTTTGAGTGACAAATCGTGTCATTGTAAAAACAATGTTATTTTGATTATGAGGCTATATTTATACTTTTTGCCCGAAAGTATTATTGTGCCTCCTGTGCGGCCGTTTTTATGTATATGTGTAATCTGAAAGTTAGCAGTCGTTGGCTTCAGCACCCACGCATACAATGCGGGGGTGTTCGCGAAAGATATGCGTAATCACACTTGATCCAACGTCTTGGTCCATTAAGGAGGTGATCGCGCGTCGAACTAGGCAACCGGACTATATAGCTGTAACACTTTCACTTAGCCATAGGAGTTTGACGGTGGGGCTACTATGTAGCCCCTGGTACCTTTGCGTGCATCTGAACACGGGCGCGTGTGTACATGACCGAAAAATAGTCCTTCGTTAATGCAGCCGAATCCTAAAGATTCCGGTAAGTCTTCGAGTGGTTGAACAGTCTCTCGCAATATCATGACAGTCAGTTTTCGGCTTTCTCTACTAAGGTGCTCATACGGAATAACCAGGGCACAATCGCAGTTGTTCTCCTTTGGCCGCCTTAGCCGATAAGAACGGAACATAAGGCGGCGAATCCAGGAGCCGGGAAAACCCAACATTTGACCACAGACATGATTCGGAGCTGATGCATATAAGGCCAAACTCGCGACGCTGAACACTCCCGAAGGTATTCAGACTTTATAACATATACTGAGTTGAGTAACACCCTTTATTATGAACCCTGTATTCCCAGGTACATGCATTAGTCTGTCGTGGCGAAATGCCAATAACGGCAGTATCCCCTGTGGGTGTAGTGCCCGTGGGATGTGTAAGCAACAAGAGACAATAAAGAAGGTTTACACATGGGCTTAATCTAAAGAGAAACCTTTGAGCGGGGCCCTGCTGCACGTCTGTGCCTTTGTCTCCGTTGTGCCGTGTCCTAGGAGGGTGTCGCACGAATGGTGTCTGTAAAAAGAAAACTCATGTAGAAGAGTATGACATAAGCATGCGAAAAGTTGGCTATCACTAATGGATAGTAAAAGTGTAAGACAGTGGCCTGTTAATAAGGTCAGGCCGAAAATTGGGCTTTATTAACTATCTATAGCCCCTGATGTCCTCTATGGGATTACATGTGTGGCGCCTAAATAAGGTTTATCTGGGCTGCCGGACTCGTCTAACCGTATTAGAGGCTGCTTAGAGTCCGGCGGCTGGAGCCATCACATACTCTTCCACGCGTAAGGAATGCTCTGTGTCTCCATTAATAGTGATGATGCCACGTGGACCGGGCATCTTGAGTCTATGGTAGGCATAGTGCGGTACTGCGTTGAAGCGGGTGAAGGCCGTTCTCCCAAGCAATGCATGATAGCCGCTTTGGAGGGGGGCGATGGTGAAGAGTAGTTCTTCGCTTCTGGAGTTGCCTGGGGAACCGAATGTTACCTCCAGTACGAGGAAGCCCCTAAAGTGGGCTTCGACGCCTGGTATCACCCCTTCAAAGGTGGTGTTACTGTGGTTGATTCTGGATGGGTCTATCCCTATCCTGCGGATAGTGTCCTGGTATATTAGATTAAGAATACTGCCGCCGTCCATGAGGACGTGAGTAAGATGGTATCCATCGATTATTGGGTCGACCACCAAGGCAGCTGATCCTTCGTGCCGAATACTAGTCGGGTAGTCCCTATGATCGAAAGTGATCGGATAAGCCGACCAGTGGTTAAGTTTGGGTGCGACGGGCTCTATAGCATATGCGTCTTTGAGCGCGCATTCGCGCCTTCTCGTGGATATGTGAGTCGCGTGGATCATGTTTACTGTTTTTACCTCTGGCGGGAATTTTTTCTGTGCCCCAGTGTTCGGCTGGTGAGGTTCATCCTCGTCTTCACTTGGTGTTTCCCTTCCCTTGTGTTCGGCATGTAATTTGCTGGCCTGCTTGAAGATCCAACATTCTCTGTGAGTGTGGTTCGCAGGTTTTTCGGGGGTGCCATGAATTTGGCACAGTCTGTCCAGGACTTTGTTCAGGCCGGACGGTCCCTCTTTGCTGCCTTTAAATGGCTTCTTTTGTTGACCGGATCGAGAGCCCCTGAATCCGACGTTGACCGTTGTGTTGTCCGGACTTTCTTCCTTGTTTTGACGTTTGTTTTTATTGCGCCGTGGCTTCCCGTTGCCATCCCTGATTTCGGATGTACTTGGGTCGCTGGTGCCTTTACGGGCCAACCAGCTATCTTCGCCTGCGCAAAATCGGGTCATAAGGTTTGTTAGGGCTGCCATTGTCCTCGGTTTTTCTTGGCCAAGGTGTCTGGCGAGCCATTCGTCCCGGATGCTGTGCTTGAAGGCCGCTAGGGCTTCGGCATCCGGACAATCGACGATTTGATTCTTCTTAGTGAGGAATCTGTTCCAAAGCTTGCGGGCGGACTCTCCGGGCTGTTGAATTATGTGACTTAAATCGTTCGCATCCGGAGGCCGGACATAGGTCCCTTGAAAATTGGACCTAAAAGCATCCTCGAGTTCCTCCCAACTTCTAATTGAATTTTCGGGGAGGCTTTTCAACCAGTGTCGAGCTGGTCCCTTCAGCTTGAGGGGAAGGTATTTGATGGCGTGGACGTCGTCCCCACGAGCCATGTCGATATGCAGGATAAAATCCTCGATCCAGACCCCTGGGTCTGTCGTTCCGTCGTATGCCTCTATGTTCACAGGTTTAAAACCCTGTGGAAATTCATGGTCCAGCACCTCTTCGGTGAAGCACAAGGGGTGAGCAGCCGCTCTGTATCTGGACGTGTTGTGGCATGCCGTCGGCTGTTGTTGTGTCCGGTGCTGATTCCGAACTGGTATCCGATCGGTATGATTGTTTTGGTGACCATAGTCCTGCGCCGGGGTGTGTCCTTTAGATCCATAGATGTACCTAGCCACGCCGGCCTTTTTATCCAGGAGCTCGCATAAATCGTGTGCGGCGTCGGTAGCTGCTCTATTGCGGTTATGAAGTGGTTTGTCCAGCCTCCTGACCGTATTGTTCTTTGGTGGATTGTCCTCATCGTCAAATTCTGGCAGCAGCTTGCGTTTTGGATAGCTCTTTGTGTCTGTGGCGATCGTCTCCGTACCTTTCTTCAGTGTCTAGCACTTTATTCCATCTGCGATTGAGTGTTTCCTGTGCGGCCTTAAGCCATTGCTTCTGCTTCTTTAGACTTCTCGCAGTGGCCATAAGCCTTCTGTGGAGGTTATCTCGTTCCAAACGTGTTTTCGGGATGATGAGTGCATCGTCGTCCGGACTTTGCTCTTGTCCCGGGGCGGTTTGATGAATTTGTCCCTCGGGATCATTGTGATCGAGCGTCTGCTCCAAGTTGTGTTCGGCGTGACCTGGCTCATCTTGCTCCATTGCTGGGTCCATATAGTCATTGTTGCATTTGAAGTTGACTGGGGTGTCGATCTTTCTAGCGCTGTTATCGCTATTTTTACTGTTGCTGGACTTGGAGCGGCGTCTACACCGTCGTTTTGGCTTTTGCCCGGGGGTTTTGTCCTCCAGTTTGTCGCTGTCGTCCTCCTTAGGCGTATCCACCATGTATATATCATATGACAAGGTGGCAGTCCAGCGCGCTGTTGGTTCTGCATCGTCTCCTGCACCAACGTCCATACCGTCGGTATCATCGGAGTCGAAGTCAAGCATGTCTGATACATCGTCGACAGTGGCTATGAAGTAGGTGGTGGGTGGGCAACGGATTTCTTCGTCACCTTCTTCCCCCTTGAGCCGGACATAGTTCGGCCAACAGTCTCCTGACAAAGAGAGAGACTTTCATGAGTTCAGCATGTCGCCAAAGGGCGAGCACTGGAAGATATCCGCAACGGTGAACTCCATTACCGGAACCCAACCAGATTCGGCGGGCTCGGGAGTGCGCGGACTGGAACCTACAGCCGGATACGAGTCTGGGGTTCCGGTGTCACAGGCTTCCTTGGGGTGAGGCCTGTGTTCGGTTCTACCGCCGATGAGTGTGCGGTCTCTGGGGCGGGGACCATCCACCCGTCCTCGGGCGACGCAATCTGCTCCGGATTTAGGTCCAGGGCTCCTGCAGGGGCGATATCCTGAGCATTGTCCGACAGTAGGTCTAAGCCGTGCTCATCATGACTGTTCGGCGCTCCTGGTGCAGGCCCGAATCTGTTGAAGATCAAATCTCCATGGATATCGGCCATGTAGTTCAAGTTTCCGAACCTGACCTAGTGGCCAGGGGCGTAGTTGTCGATCTGCTCCAGATGGCCAAGCGAATTGGCCCGCAGTGCGACGCCGCCGAACACAAAGATCTGTCAGGGGAAAAAAGTCTCACCCTGGACCACGTTGTTGTTGATTAAAGGAGCCATCAAGCCATGCAGCGACGACATAGAGGAACTCTCAATGAAAGCACCAATGTCGGTGTCAAAACCGGTGGATCTCGTGTAGGGGTCCCGATCTGTGCGTCTAAGGCTAATGGTAACAGGAGGCAAGGGACACGATGTTTTACCTAGGTTCGGGCCCTCTCTATGGAGGTAAAACCCTACTTCCTCCTTGATTGATATTGATGATATGGGTATTACAAGAGTTGATCTACCACGAGATCGTAAAGGCCAAACCCTAGAAGCTAGCCTATGATGATTATGATTCTGTCTCTAAGGACTAAACCCTCCGGTTTATATAGACATCGGAGAGGGCTAGGGTTTACATGGAGTCGGTTAAAAAGAAGGATATATAATATCCGGATCACTAAGCTTGTCTTCCACGCAAAGGAGAGTCCCATCCGTACACGGGATGAAGTATTGAGTCTTGTATCCTCACGGTCCAACAGTCTGGCCAAAGTATATAGTCCGGCTGTCTGGATTCGCCCTAATCTAGGACTCCCTCAAGGGGCTCGCCGGAGAGGTACCCCACTATCTATCTTAGGGTTCAGGGTGGGGGCGGTGGTCGCCGACGGTGGTGGGGCGGTGGCGTGGGGATCGCCGGAGAAAAAGCTCGGCACGGGGGGGCCTAGAAGGATGGCCGAGGCGGCGGCGGACCGGAGGTGGGGAGTGTTTTCCGGGCGGGCGGGGCGGCGCACCATCGGCCGCGGGCGGCGGGGGGCTGCTGTTTGGCCGGTGGTGGCTGGCGGCTCAGGGGGGTGGAGGTTGAAGATGAACTGCAGGCCCTTGATTTCGTATCCAACGGCTGCAAAATCGACTAACCAGAGATGAAAAAGTCAGTCGACTGACGTGTAGCCTCACCTTGCTAGTGCGTTCAGTTTTGACAGTAAAATTCAGTTTCGACAGCAAAATTCAGTTTTGACAGTTAAGTTCAGTTTCGACAGTTAAGTTCAGAGATGAGCGGCTGATGTATTTTACATCTAGCACTTCGTGGTTATATATTTTATGTCATGTACTGGAGATGCTATTAGAATTCCACTCAGGTTAATGTCGTCTCTCTTGTCCTGCTTCAGCCTCGGCATCGTACAACTCACTAGAGCTGCTACAACAACGAAACCCTCCATCACAACGGAGTAGTACCTCGGGATCCATCTCCAGACGACTAAGATCTTCCCCTCCTCCGACAGCCAAGTCAGCCGGAGCATCCTCACCGGCCAACCCAATCACGCTGAGATCTACATGGCTTCGCCAAAGAGGTTGTACACTTGTTGCATCTATTGTTTACTCTACATGTTATATATATTGTCCATTGAGCACACGTAGTAACGTGAAATACAGTTATTTTATCCTACTATATGACAAGCAGTGAGGTACCAGGCAACTTAGATATCCGTGATGGACTCTCTTGAACGCCATCATTATTTATCTCTGCGCGTTTGAGCTGTGCATTTGTCGATGGGCCTGGGAGTTGATCTAGTATGGCAGTGGCCTGGGTCCAAAGTAATAGAAGTAGCACAAAAACATTTTTTAGTGTAGGATTTTCCTTGCTCAAGCCTGCCTACTAGAATTGCCAGTGCTTGAAAGGAAAAGTGAATGAAAAAGATAGGAATTGGAAAGTTTCCTATGGTACTACTTTTCATGAATTTGGTGCAAAGGAATGGAGCAAAGGAAAATTGTAGTATTTGTTCCTTTAGTGTCTCCTTGAAAGAAAAACCGTAGGAATTCTAATTTCCACTTGTCCTCCTTTTCATATTCCTATTCATCAAGCACAAGACTAAGAGATAGTAGCATAATAGCATTATAACCGTACATTTTCTTGTGGTATAACTTAATCTCACCATGCTTTTTTGCATCCTGTGATCTTCTAATTCTTGTGAATCAAACACCCAGATTGGCAGAAATCCTGTGTTTTTAAATTCTCTGTTTTGCACGTGCATTCCTATCCTATTCCTGTCTATTTCCTATCCCTGCATTGTTAGAATCCTCAAATTCAAACAAGCCCTTACTGAATTACTTCTGTTACAGATATGTGTCAAAGAAAACCTTGTGTGGTTTGTCCTGCTCCTGCGGCGTTGTGTTCCACCCTAGCCCAGCTGCTCCAACGACGGAAGGGTTCACCACAGCAGTGATCCACTCTCCAGACTGTCTTTCACCACCTCAGATCTTCTTCCCCGCTGCCGGCTGCCATGACAACTGCATTACCATCATCAACTGAGCAGATGACCTTGAGGACTACACGGGTCCGCAAGAGAGGTCACACTCTTCTGTGTCTGCTTATGTTATGCATCGCTTAATATGATGACATGCTACATTATCACCATGTTCACCTATTAGACTCCGAGTCAGGTCCAACTTATGCTGAAACTTGAGTTTTTAAATGGTTGTGGGGTACATATTGGGGCAGCAATCAGTACTATCTGTCTACTATCTGGTTAATCTCGGGTGTATACTATGAGTTTCATGTTGGGTGCAAACAAACATTAAAGGAGCCATTATCTGTATTTTTTAACTAAAGCTATTATCTGCCTACTATCATTGGTTTTGGGTCTATCCACAGTTTGCTACCATCACTCTGGATTTGTGCATGCACTCCTTACATAATCTCACTATGTTTTATTCCTATGCATGCCAGTAATTGTACACAATGGAACTGATCATGTAGAGAAAAAGAGACGAGCCTTGCGTGGAAATAAAATTTCATGCAGACGTCACTCCATGGTGGGTGCAAAGGCAGCCCCCCCTCCACCCATTTCGGATCATAATCAAGAGAAAGATAACTGTTCTGAGGGGGATTCAGAAGGAGAAGACCACTCCTATTTACCCCATGAGGTCTTCGCTCTAACTTGGCATGATGATGTTGGTAATATCATGCATATGGTGCCTTGCATTGCTTACTGTATACATTAAAGATGTCATCTGCTTTGTTTAGACATGCTTTGTGTCAATGCCATCTGTTTAGTTTCTTTATCGTATATGTGAATCATGCAATGCCATCTTGTTTAGCCAGGCATCATATATGTGAATTTTGCAATGCCACCTTGGTTAGCCAGTCATCTTATATGTGAATTATATCATGCCATCATTTTTTTATTACGTGTTAAATTTGTCAACAATTTTAGTACATTCAATTACTCTTCCTGTGCATCAGCCATTCGGCACGGTCATGGAAAAATCTGGAGTGGAAACAAGGTCTTCATAGTAGACAATGCTATCTAACGAAACACATGTCTTGCTGGTTACCGATAGCTCCTCAGAGGAGGATTCAGAGAGAGATGACCGGCCATATTTCCTCCCCGAGGTGCATGCTCTAACTTGGCAGGGTTATGTTGCTCATATCGTGTGTATGGTATCTTGCATTGCTATGTCATTTTCTTAGTTTAGACATGCTTTGTTGAATGCCACCTGTTTAGTGTCTAATTACCATATATGTGAATTATGCAGTGCCATCTTGTTGCAAGACATTATATATGTGAATTATGCAATGTTATCTTGTTGCAAGGCATTATATATGTGAATTATGCAATGCCATGCTGTTTAAGCAAGCGTCATATATGTGAATTATATCATGCCGTCCTTTTTTGTATTTCTCATTGCTTTTGTTGACAATGTTTGTATATTCAACTGCTCTTCCTATGCATCAGCCACTTGAATTGGTGATGGAGAAATCTGGAGTGAAAACAAGGTCTTCAAAGCAGACAATGCTACCTGCTGAAGCAGATATCTTGCTGGTTACAGATAGCTCTTCAGAGGAGGATTCGTAGGTAGATGACCAGTCCTATTATCCCCCTCAGGTGTATGCTCAAACTTGGCAGGGTTATATTACTCATATCATGCATATGTTGTATTGCAATGCTTAGTTTTTACATCATATACACAATATTGAATGCCATCTCCTTAGTTGACACATCATATATGCGATTGCCCTCTGCTCACTTCCTTAGTATATAAATCATATATTTGAAGTATGTCATGCCATGATGTTTACATAGACAACATGTATCTGAAATATGGCATGCCAACCCATTTTCTAAAGACATAATATAGTTATATCATCTCATCCTGTTTACATAGTCATCATATTTTAAATTATGTCATTCTATCCGTGCATTATATCATGCCATCATGTCTCCATCGACGGCATGTTTGTGATTTATGGCATGCCAACCACTTTAATAGACACATCGTATAGTTATATCATGTCATCCTGTTTACATAGTCATCATATTTTGAAGTATGTCATTCTATCCTATTTAGTTAGCCATCATACATGTGAATTGTGTCATGTTATCCTGTTTAATTAGCCATCATATATGTGAAATTATGTCCTGCTATTCTGTTTGGTTAGACAACATAAATGTGAATTATTTCATGCCCTGTTTTCTTCCCTACTATCCGTTGCACTTGTCTATCTTACAATGTCTGTACATTCAATTACTTTTCTTGTTTATCAACCATTTCAATTGGAGGGGTGATGGCAGTATCTGTGGGAGTAAAAACACGGTCTTCAGAAAAGATCGTGCTACCTGTCGATGCAGATAGAACCACGGTTGTACTTGCCCAAGAACCAGCCCCACCACACATAACCCAGACTCATGCAGATTGTACCCCTACCCAGTTGGACAGAGAACCAGCTACACCCCCTCTAACCCCAACCCCAGCAGATACTAACCCAGTCCCCGTTAACACAGCACCATCTCCACCACAAAGCACCCAAACACGAGCAGTTAGTAAGGCAACTGCAGTGCCCAAAGCATGAGGACCACCACTCCGAACCCCAAGTCAATGCTTAAAGCAGAAGAAGAATTGTTCTCGGGTCAGGTTTCGTAGCTATGGTTCATACTACTTTGCTCTTGCATCACTGTATTTACTCATACCAACTAATTTCAAATTTGAAGGATGCAATTGAAACTCCAATGGCGCAACAGGTATGTTTTAAACCTATTTCTTTAACGTGTTTGTTGTTGTAACTTTTTGTATGTTGATTTCAGTTTCAATTGAATGAACAGTTATGTTCTCATGCCATGCGCATTACAAGTGTTGCTATTGATGTGTAGTTTCCCACACTTATATTCTGTCTATGCTGCTTTGTCTTAAATAGATATGATTCGAACTGTATCTATCTTGATTTGGCAACATAAACTAGAATGATATAGACCATACATTGACCATACTACATAGATATATGTTTGTTTCATGTTGTTATCCCGTCCACCTTACTACTGAACTGGTTTACCAAAATGAGTTTCATATACTACATTGTAAACATGTGATGTGTTTGTTTGTTTCTCTTTTAGAATGCGGATAAAATATTGGAGACGAGTACCCCGTTATGCAATGGTAAAGGAAGTAATGCAGATAAGGTTCAAGATAGTGAGACATCCATGTTGGTCTCCAAGAAAGCTGATAAAAACTATATTGAAGACATTGAGACAACCCCAAAGTCCTGTCTTGATGTAGTGTTCAAGTTACTGGCTACTACTGCTGGCACCAGCTCTTCGAACTTGTTGCCTGAATCAGTTCAGCTTCTTGAGTCTCAACTTCAAGTTGAAATACATCGATCAGATGTTATGCGACAGGAAGCCGAAGGACTGAGGAAGTCCCTGCAGAATTCAGATGCATACTTTTTGGTGCAACAGCAAGTGCTGGAGGACTTAAGCGCCAAACAAGAGAAAGTTAATAAGCTTGCTAAGCATCTTGCCAGCATTATGGGTACCCAGGATATTGTTTCTTGAGCTCTTCTGAATTGGTTTCAGTTCTGGACTTGTTTTGCTATGGTGTTTATATGCTGTTGTGTTCCCTATATTTGCACTGGTGGCGAACTTTGATGCCCAGTGGATGTAATATGTGTAATAGCCGTGATAGCCTAGCATAAGTTGATTGCTTATTTATTTCCCTATTGTCTTGTTTATTTCTTTGCTTGTAGTCAGTGCAATTCTTTTTCCGCGGTTTGCTAGTGGCCGCAATAACCTATTTTTTAAAACTAGGCCACAATAACCATGGGCTACATATTTATTATAGTTACCATTTCCCTCCTACGGGCCATAGAAACAATGGGCCTTCTACATGTCATAGAAACAATTGGCCTTATACAGGTCGTAGACACAATGTGCCTTCTACGGACCGTATCACCAATGGGCCTTCTACGGGCCGTATGATCGGTTGGCCAAACATGGGCCAATAACATACCGCATTATGGCCATAAACGGGCTAGAGTTGGAATCGTCTATTAATGGGCCGCCATAACGGGCCATTGTTAATCGGTCATATTTGATGACGCTATGAAAACGCCCCAACGTATTAACGGGCCATAAACGGGCCGAACCTCGGGCTGAATTTAGCCCACTAGCAGAAAATGACAGTAACGGGCTGTAAGTAAACGAATGCTGGAAATGAGCCCAAGAATAAATGGGCACTGAGAAGGTCGAAACATAACATGGGCTGGAAACGGCCCAACGGAATAACGGGCCATTAATGGGTATAAAGTGATACACTGTTCATTACGGGCCAGTTTCACCATAGGCCATTTATGGGTATAAAGTGATACACTATTCATTGCGGGCCAATTTCACCACGGGCCGTTAATGGGCCAAGAGTTACAAAGGGCCTCATATGGGCTGAAAGACGTCATGGGCCATACATGGGCCAGAAGTGAAAATGGGCTGGAATCATATTGGATGGCCGAGATGACGCTACTAGGCCTAATTCGGATAGGGCATAACGGGCCCTGGGTTAGCGGGCTGTAAATGGGCTATATGCGAACAGGCCATTAACAGGCTTTCCATGGGCCGGCCCGCCACCTTTTGACCAAGTCAAACGGTCCGGCCTTTTCACAGGAATGGGCCTCTATTGGGCCGTGCCACGTGTCGACATATCATAGGCGCCTTCTGTCCAATGAGTGGATGACATCTGTCCCAACGATGAGCCGACACGTGTTTCCTCCAGCCAATGATGATTTTACACGTGGAAAATTCCCATTGGTCCGAGTTGTTAACAGGTTAACGGATCCAAAACCCGACCCGATAGCTTAACGTCGTTCCGTTACGGTGGATGCCACGTGTCGGTCACCCTTGACGAAAGCACTTCTGTGATGCGCGATTTATCGTCATGGAAGTGGACACTTCCGTGATGATAATTTTGGTAATGTCATGGAACACTTCTACGATAGCACAGGTATGACTATCTTGATTCTGTCACAAAATTGTCATGGATGTACATGCATGACAGAAAACACGACCTACTGTGACAAACACGTATCATCACGGAAGTGTATTTTTTCGTAGTGTTGTCGGGTGGAGGAATAATTATTTTGCACGTAATAAGGAGGCACTTCCTTGCTGCTGCCATCGACCCAGCTGTCAGCCTCTCCACGTACAGTACTCTTCCGATGGAAGTCGTTCCTTGACCACGTTGACCACACTGCGCCGAGAGCACCAGGGTAGTGGACAACAGCGAGGCCTAGGAAGGGGACGATGCGGAGCCTGGGAAGACGCGGCAGTGGGAGCCCATGCAGAGAGGAGTACAAGGGTTCACTGGTTCGGCTAGGGTGTAAGGCTGCCGTCGCCGCAGAATAACAGGGGGTGTGGTGAGTGGATGGCCTGGCCAGCGGTGGGAGTAGTAGGGGGCGGTCAGGTCTCTGTGGCATCATAGCCGGCCACGGGAGGCAGGAGCACGCTACACGACCGGCACTGGTTTGGGCGGGCTGGAGCAAGAAGACCAGAGGTTGAAGAAGCACTACGGCCGTTGGATGGACATCATACTGTCACTAGATCTAGAATCATTAACTAAGTTGACAAAGCCCTCCGTCCCCGTCAACTTAGTAGGCCCACAAGTCAGCCTCCCACTATGGTGGGTCCCAGCTAGCAGGGGGTATTCATTTTTTTGTGCATAATAAGGAGGCACTTCTTTGCATGCAAAGATATAGATGGTGGGTCCGACCTGTCAGTGGGGGGAACGTTTTTTTCGCGAAATACAGAGGCCCTTCCGGTGGGTCCTAGCTGTTAGGTGGAGGAATCATTATTTTGCGCGTAATAAGGAGGCATTTCCTTGCATGCGGTCGTGGACCCAACTGTCAGCCTCTCCACGTACAGTCCACTTCTTATGGATGTCGTTCATTGACCATGTTGACCACGCCGCGCCGAGAGCACCAGGGCGATGGACGACGGCGAGGCCTAGGAAGGGAACGACACGGAGCCAGGGAAAACTCGGCAGTTGTTTCCCACGCGGAGGGGAGTACAAGTGTTTACTGGTTCGTCTGTCGTCGCCGAAGAATAACAGCAGGTGTGGGTGAGTAGAGGGATGGCTAGGCCAGCGATGGGAGTACGGTGGGGCGGTGAGGCCTGCGCGGCAGCATAGCCGGCCGCAGGAGGAGGGAGCAGGCAGTCCCACCAGCGCTTGTTTGAGCGGCTGGAGCAGGAAGAGCAGAGATTGAAGAAGCACGACGGCCGTTGGATGGACATCCAACAGTCACTGCTCTCATGTGTTGACTAAGTTGACACGGCGTTGCGTGTGCGTTAACTTTTTTTTAGGAAAGCATACGCGTCAACCTGTAGTAGGCGCACATAACCTCAAATTTGTGGAAAATAGCATACAGCCCATCTGCCATTATTTCTAATAATTTAGAGCCCATTTGCTAATTCTTAAGAATTTTTTTGGAGCCCATCTTCTTTTTGTTAGCATTACACCCCATATTGTGTCCACGATTAAAAATTATACGAAATTTTGCATATTTCGGTGCGGTCAACTGTTTTTAATCCCGAAATACCGAGTCACATTCAAACAATTTTGAAAAAATAATTTATATAAATATAAAATCCAAATAATTATCCACGCATAAAAATCAATGGAATTTAAAATCTTGTAATGAAAAAAATTTGAAACTAATACTCGGTTTGATGTGTTTTAAAAATGTACAGCCTGTTTCTGGGCAAACCAAATGAAACTCTCCTCATCTTGAAAGATTTGCAGCCCAGCAGAGCTGATAAAGCAAGTAGGCCTCGTTTGGGTATTTCTTTTAAAAAAATAGAGCTGGGCTAGCCATTTTCAGCAAGAAAAAAACACAACTGGGTTAATGATGTGGTAAGCATAAATAAAACCCAGGCTAGATGGGCCACAGCCCCCGCACAGCCCCGTTGTTACCCGACCCGTCGCTAAAACTAGTACAAATAACAATTGCTTGTTCCTCAAAAAAATTGCGCGACCTGCTGGGTCCCTGGTGTCAACCGCTCGTAGTGTAATTCTCTTGTTTATTGACTACGTTGACAATGGCGTGAGCCCCAGATGTCCAACCATTAGGAGGAACCATTTTTTGAGCTTGTAATAATGAGGCACTTGCTTGCGTACTGCCATGATGCTAGTGGGTCCCTACTGTCATCCTCTCCACGTACAGTCATCTCCTTGTTCATCTTGGTTGTTGACAATGTTGACAATGCAAGAGGGCGGCGCACCGCGCACGGAGAGCGAACCAAGGCGGAGGACGACGGCGAGGCCTCGGACGGAATGAACAAGGAGTCGTGGAAGATGCGCCGTGAAAGTGCAACTATCCCTAGGTGGTTTTGGTAATTCCTAACAACATATAGCTCATTGAGCTAACATTATTCCAAGATAAATATTTCAGGAAAAGCTCAATGAATGGCATGGCATGGATGAGAAAAGTGGCCCCCTCCAAATGCTAAGGATAAAAGGATTTGCTCAAGCTCAAAGCTCAAGACTCTACATTTTATATTTTAGTGATCCAAGATCACATTGAGTCTATAGGAAAAGCCAATACTATCAAGGAGGGATGAGGTGTTGCTTAATGAGGTTCTTGCTTCATAGTGTTTAGTGATATGCTCCAAAACCCTCAACTACTTTCCCACATCCACATATGATCTAAACCTAAAATCAAACTCGGCCCCACTGATTCTTTCTATCCGGCGCCACCGAGTTCAGATGTCATAGCCACTGCCACAAACCCTAGGCAAATCGGTCTCACCGATAGGGATCTCGGTCTCACCGAGATGGGATTGTAATCTCTCTGTTTCCCTTCGTAACATTTCGGTCTCACCAAGATGAGCGATCGGTCCCACCGAGATTGCAATGTAAACTCCATGTTTCCTTTTCGTAACATTTCGGCCCCACCGAAATGAGCGAACCGGTCCCACCGAGTTTACCTGACCAACTCTTTGGTTAGCTTATTACCAAAATCGGTCCCACCGAGTTTGTGTGATCGGTCTCATCAAGATTATGTTATGCCCTAACCCTAACCATATCGGTCCTACCGAGTTGCATGTCGGTCCCACCGAAAATCCTAACGGTCACTAGATTTGGTGAATCGGTCTGACCGAGTTTCTCAATTCGGTCCCACCGAGTTTGGCAAGTTGTGTGTAACGGTTAGATTTTGTGTGGAGGATATATATACCCCTCCAACTCCTCTTCATTCATGGAGAGAGCCATCAGAACGAACCTACACTTCCAACTTGCATTTTCTGAGAGAGAACCACCTACTCATGTGTTGAGGCCAAGATATTCCATTCCTACCATATGAATCTTGATCTCTAGCCTTCCCCAAGTTGCTTTCCACTCAAATCTTCTTTCCACCAAATCCAAATCCTGTGAGAGAGAGTTGAGTGTTGGGGAGACTATCATTTGAAGCACAAGAGCTAGGAGTTCATCATCGACACACCATTTGTTACTTCTTGGAGAGTGGTGTCTCCTAGATTGGCTAGGTGTCACTTGGGAGCCTCTGACAAGATTGTGGAGTTGAACCAAGGAGTTTGTAAGGGCAAGGAGATCGCCTACTTCATGAAGATCTACCACTAGTGAGGCAAGTCCTTCGTGGGCGAAGGCCATGGTGGGATAGACAAGGTTGCTTCTTCGTGGACCCTTCGTGGGTGGAGCCCTCCGTGGACTCGCACAACCGTTACCCTTCGTGGGTTGAAGTCTCCATCAATGTGGATGTACGATAGCACCACCTATCGGAACCATGACAAAAACATCTGTGTCTCCAATTGCGTTTGAACTCTCCAAACCCTTCCCTTTACATTCTTGCAAGTTGCATGCTTTACTTTCCGCTGCTCATATACTCTTTGCATGCTTGCTTGAATTGTGTTAAGATTGCTTGACTTGTGCTAAGATAGCTAAAATCTACCAAAGACTAAAATTGGGAAAAGGATAAGTTTTTATTTGGTCAAGTAGTCTAATCACCCCCCTCTAGACATACTTTCGATCCTACAAGTGGTATCAGAGCTTTGGTCTCGATTTGCTTTGATTTCCATAGCTTTTGGTGGTCATAGCCTTGGTTTCACAACCTAGGAGAGTATGGCGTCTTGCGAGCGAAATTATCACCATAGAGGTCCTTACTTTGATGGTACTAATTTTGCTAGTTGGAAGCATAAGACGAAAATGCATATTCTTGGACATAACCCCGCCATTTGGGCTATTGTGTGTATTGTCTTGCAAGGTGAATTCTTTGATGGGAGAGAACCGAATTGTGAAGCTAGCGCGGAAGAGTTGAAGATGCTGCAATACAACGGTCAAGCTTGTGATATCCTCTTCAACAGATTGTGCCCTGAAGAATTCAACAAAATCAGCCGTCTTGAAGAAAATTTGGGATACTTTGATTGATATGCACGAAGGTACCGACTCCGTCAAGGAATCCAAGTTGGATGTGCTTCAAAGTCAACTTGACAAGTTCAAAATGAAGGATGGTGAAGGTGTCGCTGAAATGTACTCTAGGCTTGCTCTTATCACAAATGAGATTGTCGGCTTAGGAAGTGAAGAGATGACCGACAAATTCATCATCAAGAAGATCCTAAGAGCTTTGGACAGAAAATATGATAACGTGTGCACATTGATCCAAATGATGCCCAATTACAAAGACCTCAAGCCAACGGAAGTCATTGGAAGAATTGTTGCTCATGAGATGTCACTCAAGGATAAGGAGGAACTTCACAACAAGTCAAGTGGTGCTTACAAAGCCTCATGTGAAGCCCCCACATCATCAAGTGAGAAACAAACCTTCAATGAAGAATTGAGCTTAATGGTGAAGAACTTCAACAAGTTCTACAAGAGTAGAAGCAAAGAGAAAAGCTCCAAGTCAAGATCCTACAATGACAAAAGATCTTCTAGTCGAGAGCGCAATTGCTACAATTGTGGAAGACCCAGACACTATTCCAATGAGTGTATGGCACCCTACAAAAGAAGAGAAGAATCACCTAAGAGGAGAAGTAGAAGAGAAGAATCGCCACCAAGAGAGAGGAGGAGTAGAGATGATCATTATGAGGGAAGAACATCCCGGAGAAGCAAGGATTTGGAAAGGAAGGATAAGTCATCAAGGATCTACACAAAACGAAGACATCAAACTCATGTTGGTGAATGGGTATCCGGCTCCGACTCCGACAATCACTCCGAGAGAAGCTATCACTCCGACTCCGAATATACTCTAGATGAAGGTGTTGCCGGTCTAGAACTTGTGTCAACCAACTCCGACGACATATTTGATTCACCAAATGAAGGACTTGGAAGATACTTCATGGCTAAAGGCCCAAAGGTAACACACCCCGAGTATGTTGATTTCAATAGTGATGAAGATGACTTGTTAGGTGATGATGATTTACTTGTTGACAACTCTAGTGATGAATACTATGATGAAACGTCAATTAATCATGCTAATCAAGATAAAACGAATGACAATGATAAGGAGAAGATTGAGCTCCTAACTAAAGAACTAAACACTCTTAAGTTAGCTCATGAAACTATCTTAGAAGATCATCAAGAACTTTTAAGGACTCATGAGAAGTTACGCTTTGAAAAGCTCAACCTTGAGCAAGAGCATGAGTTCTTAAAGGCAATCAATGATGACCTTTGTAAGAAAAGTTCTTCTTACATTGCCAAGCATTTACTCTTATCTACTTACATGCCTCAAGTCAAGTCTAGAAACAAGAACGAGAAGGATTCTTCCTCTAGTAGTAACAATAATCATGCTAAATCCGATATTGTTGCTTCTAGTAGTTCTCTTGATTCCACTAATGATTCTCTTAGCCAAGTTACACTTGAGCAAGAAAATAGCTTATTGAAGGGAATTATAGAGAAAGGTGTTTACAAGAGCCTTTCCGGGAGTAAGCAATTCGAGGAAATTGTACGCAAGCAAGGAAGGCACTGGAAGAACCAAGTTGTTGGTTTTGAACGAAAGTTCAATGCCAATGGAGTTGAGTGGGAAGAACATCAATACCCCAAGACAAATTTTGTTCCTCAACAAGAGAAGTATGATCCTACTTCCTTCGAAGGGACACAAGCCCAAGATGATCTTCCACCACAAGACCACAAGCAAAAAGGCAAGGACAAGCTTCAAGAGGAGATTGATGCATTTGAAGAAGCTCCTAAGGTCTTGGTCAAGTGGGTTCCCAAGACTACATCAAGTTCTACTTCATCAAGTACAACTACAACTCCAAGGATTCCCATCAAGATGATGTGGATCCCGAAGAAGAAGAACTAGAGAGTTCTTGAGGGTGACTCCGCCAACATATTTCACTCATATCATTTTGGCAACAACAAGTGCAATCAACTTCCACATCTTTCACTAGTTAAAGGAGTCACAAACCCTCTTGTTGGTAAGACAAGGGACAAGGTAACCTAATGCTCTCATAGACATCATTTTGTGTGTGCATCACTCTATGTCTGTGGATATCCTTGTTTGTTCCTTGTGGGACTAACCCGTGTAGGTATTGAAAGTGCAACTCACTCCAAAGGATTGCTCCAAATGATCTACATCAACATTGAGCATCCACATCTTCAACACCTACATGAAGTCATCATCGACAAAACCCAAGGTTAGTTCATCCCTCTAAGGGGGGATCTCACATCTAGGGGGAGCTTTACTCTAAGAATTGGGTCAAAGCAACTCTAATGGTGTGAACACATCAATGCATTATGTAAAAGTGGTAACCCCACTTGAGCTTAAACGATGAGTATGACCTATGATCAAATGTTCTCATTTGACTCCTAAGTCAATATACTCATATATAGATGACCTAGTCATCGCCAATTGCTTGATAGATGCTAGAATTTTTTGTGCATGCTTTGCCACATATTTCATTTGCCATTTTATTGTGTGAGCATGTTGGTTGCATATTTTACTCATTCAAGGACATCCACTTGTTGTTTTGATTGACTAGTTTCTTTTTCTTTTGCCAAGTGGATGGACAAGAATGCCTAAGAACCTTCTCTAGCTATCTATGCTTTTCTTGTCTCAAACTCTATTCATGCTACATCACAAAATTTGATCAAGTCAGATTCGAACCACTCTGTGTGAGGAGCACTCGGAGTCCTCGATTCGTCATAGACTTAAACTTCCAAAACTTCTTTGTGCGTTTCGGTCTGACCGATTCCTCCATTTCAGTCATACCGAGATCACTAAGTCGATCTAGGTTTTCAATCTCGGTGCAACCAATTTGAAGTTTTCGGTCACACCGAGTTGCTGTAACTGTTCGCAGTTATGCATCTCGGTGCCACCGAGTTGTTCCACTCAGTCACACCTACAGGGTCGGGCTATATATACCCACGGGCAAAACTTTGGAAATTTTCTCTGAACTCTTTTGCCCGAGCTTCGCCCGCTCTGCCTCAAGGGTCTCCGGATCGTCCTCCTCGTCGCTAGCTGCCTCCTGCCGCTGGTCTCCGCTGCCATCAATGGAAACCATCCCCGCCGTTGCCACCATAGCGAGTTCATCACTGAACTAGGGTATGGACTCGATCACTGTGCTATCCCTATCTGATTCCTAGCACATTGTGTTCGCCATGAATCTTGCCACGATTGAAACTATCTTATCTAGTCAAAACACTCCGCAGATTAGAGATGAATTGAAAAAATTAGGGTTAGGTTTCCGCCGAAACCATCTCGGACCAACCAGTTGTAGAACTCGGTACCACCGATTCGGCTAATGCCATTGCACATGTAATTCTTGGTCTGACCAAGAATTGCAAATCGGTGTGACCGAGTTCAGGACTTTGTGAAACCCTAGCAGTCTCGGTGCCACCGAACTGTGACTCGGTCTGACCGAGTTCACTAGTTTAGGTTCCAAAAGCTGCTCCGGTATCACCGAGTTTACAAATCGGTAGATCCGAAATGCTTTCTGTGGAAAACTAAAACTAAGTTTTTGACTCATTCTTTTGCAAAAACCTCTGTATTTTGTCATGCTCATCCACTCTATCTCATCTATATCTATTCACAGGGTCTGCAGTCAGTGTTTGCAATATGTCTGATCAGAGTGACAGCCAGAACAGGGAAGTGGAGTAGGTTCAAGTGAGTGAGGGCACTAGTCCCTCGAGCAGCTATGATGATGGCAGCAGGAGCACCCCAAGCAACTTACCCAAAGCTGCCACCAGGGCCAGAAAGAAGAGAACCTCAGAATCTGAGGATGAAGACTATGTGGCTATTGAGGATGAGGCCACTTCCAAGAAGAAGGTGCTCAAGAAAGAATATGGCTCAGCTGTAGCCACTAAGCCAGGAATGCAGAAGAAGGCACCTGCAAGGAGGATTCCCACTTCCAAACCTAGGAAGGTTGACACTAGGGAAACCATGAAGTTAACCATTGAGTCAGAAGATGAAGCTGTTGGCCAAGACAAGAAGAAAAATAGAGTCAGAACCACTACTGCCAAGGTTCTTGGCAATCCCTCTATGAGGAGAGACTCTAGAGAGGAAGAAGAAGAAGAGGTTGCTGCACCAGCACCCAAAGCTCAGAAGCTTATGGGTGGTGCTATCAGGTCAGGGGCTGCTTCATCAAAGCCCAAAGAAGCACCCAAGGCTGCCTCCAAGCCCAAGACAGCACCTAAGAGGAATACCAGTAACATATCTGCTGCTGAGAAAAACAAGGCCCCAGTGCCTGAAACTGTTGCTGAAGAGGAAGAGGATGAAGAGCATGTCTTGAGAAAATTGAAGCCAAAAATTCCAGATCATAGTGATGCCCATCCTGTAGCTGAGGACATGAAGCTGAGAAAGGATGCAGGACTCAGACAGTGGAGGTTGACAGATCCTTATGCAGTCATGAGGAGAACCGTTGTGGACTACAGGTTCCATACAAAGGAACAACAGGATTTCTATGAGACAGTGCTGCTGGACAAGAAGCAAATAGTGTGTGACATGAGGTGGGTGGACTGGAAGTACATCAAGGAGAATGAAGAACACTATCCTGGTGTGTATGACAGCTTCAGTGCTTGTGGAGTGGCAGACTTTGTTGGGCAGAAGCTCACAAAATGGAATGATGAGCTCATAATGCAATTCTACTCCACAGCACACTTCTATCTAGATGGCAGGATAGTATGGATGTCTGAAGGTACTAGGTACCAATCATCAATTGAAGAATGGGCTAATATGATCAATGCACCTAAGGATAAAGAGGATGACTTGGATGTCTATGCCAAGAAGAAGATGGATCACAACACTATGGCACATATGTACAAGGAGATCCCAGATGCTGTTGTTGAAACACACAAGTTTGGATTAGTACATTACCTTCTGTCAGAACTGCCAACCATCAACTGGATCCTCAGACACACTCTCTTGCCCAAGTCAGGTGATCACAACATGATCAGAGGCCATGCAATAAATCTTCTACACTTATTTGATGTGCCACAAAAGTTCAAGGTCATGAGTCTTATAGTTGAAACTATCAAGAGGACATCTGCTGACCAAAAGAGAAGTTGTGGGTATGCCCCACAGATCTAGAAGATGATTAACTCCAAGATGGGCACTGGCACATACTTGTTGGACAAGGATCACATGCCTATCTATCCAGACTTTGAGGACAACCAAGTGGTTATGGATGAAGATGAATCATCTTCTGTGCAAGCACAAGCAAAGAAGGAGAAGGCAAGGACAGAGAAGGCTACCAAGATGCCAACAATGGAAGAGGCATCTCAGTACTTTTTGAAGAGCAAATAGGATCAGCTTGGCTACTTGATTGCATCCACTCTGAGGATTGAGAAGGGGTTGGCCACCCTGACTCAAAACCAGGAGAGCCTATAGAGGATCATGGAGCAGAATTTCTATGACTTGGATGTGAAGGTAAATAAGATCCAGTCTGTTGTTGAGCAACTCCAGGATGATACGCAGGAGAGGAAAGGCAATACAACCACTGAGTCATTTGCCAGAGTGCCTAGAGCTCAGAGATCAGCTGCAGTGCTAGTGACAGACACCAGAGCCACTTCATCTGCACCAGCTACAGCCCCAGTGCAACCAGCTCCAGCACCTACTCCACCAGCTGCATCCACATGTACTAAAGTCTTCGTCCAAGGAGCCATCTCTACACCACCACATGTTTCTATGAACTTTTTGGTAACTTGTTGCCAAAGGGGGAGAAAAATGTATAGATCATAGGCTTCGAGAGAGAGCGTTGCTTTTTATTCTCTCTTGCTTTGGTGGTTGAACTTTATTTGCTTGATTGAGATACTTTATGTCTGTGTGATACTTGGATGAGCATGTGTTTGATCATATGCTACTTTAATGTTTGTTGGATGACATTATCCTTTTATCTCTATATGATCGTTCACTTTGCTTGGTGATGAGTGCATGTATTCAATTATTATCATTTTAAGCTCTCCACCAAGATGTATGTGACATGGAAGAGTAACCCATGAGCCTAACTCTTTGTGCATTTGCAGTCCAAAGCAAATCTTAAACTATGCACAAATTTAGGGGGAGCTCTTGCTTATCACATACTTCTCAAAGCGACAATGTTTTCACTCTTATTATCATTTGTCGAAGCTTTGATCTATATGTTGTCATCAATTACCAAAAAGGGGAGATTGAAAGTGCAACTATCCCTAGGTGGTTTTGGTAATTCCTAACAACATATAGCTCATTGAGCTAACATTATTCCAAGATAAATATTTTAGGAAAAGCGCTGTGGGGACCCCGACTCATAAGTCGAGATCACCGAATGCACGTGTACAGTGATCCCAGAGATCAATGCTCACTGAACACACAAAAGCTGAATAACAAGAGTCTTACATCCATGCATACCGTCTTACACAAATTATGACCATTATGGTCAAGTCTTACATTGATAAAGCCATAAGGGCTGAACATCAAATGAAACACAAGCAGCAGAAATCTTCATCGATAAGTAGAACCCATGCCATCTGCCTTAACCCTACAAGCATTCTGACTGGGAAACGTCCTAGTTCGCATGTTTGTCTCCAAAGAACTCTTCTTCGAACTCTGGTTCTTCCATGCCTGGCCAATTAAATAACCAGTGGCAAGCCAATGAGTACTTTGAATGTACTCGCAAGCAACCCATGTTTTGGTCCAAAATGTAACAATGCATGATATAGGTAAATTTTGCAAAAAGCTAGTTTTGAGTGCAATCACATGTTCAACAACTTGTAAGACATGCATCAGGAGAATTCAAGTAACCATGAGGACAGGTTACAGATATCAACATAAATAGAGTGGGCACCAACCCAACTCAATCATGTTGAGTCCCTTGACTTGACCCAAGTAGTTCTCCCAATTATCCAAACACACACACTGGTTTGTGAAGCTCTGGACGTAGTTTAAGCAGCACCGCCAAACTGTCCTTGACCATGGGCACGGCTATTCGAATAGTTTTACACTCTGCAGAGGTTGCACACTTTACGCACAAGATCCGGGGAACTTCCGTGTCGTCCATGACCCGCGGTACCTCAAGTACCCGGGGTAAGCACCCGATCACTATCTTTCCCTAGACGACACTAAGAAGGAGTCCACTCGTTTTTCCGTATCCTCACGATGTACATCATACGAGACTCACTCGAGATCGTAACATCCGAGAGGGGACGCAACGGTGTATCCGATGCCCTGTAAAAACAGTCATGGCCGCCCTACCTGAACGACCACGTCCCGAGAGAGAGCACCAACTCTCCCCCGTCACTAGTAATGCGGGCTCCAAGCTAGTATCGACCTAGGTAATCAATAATGCCCTTTCCCATACAACGGTAGAGTGGTTGCGCATGTAAGGTTGGGACAATCGACAAATCTTAAATCTAATCCATTTTCAAAAACAACACACACTTGCCTCGGTACACCACTTTGTCATCAAGTGGTTACCCATCTCATCATCTTCCTCAGGCATAAGTGGCACCCGACGGGGTTTTCGAAAAGTCCTTTGAAAACACTTTGTCTCCTTCATCATGCATATACCCGTCCCTTTTTGCGTAGCATCTACTTTAGCATCCTATCTACTCTCACCGGCATAACACTCATAAGAAGGTAGGGTCATGCACAATGCAAGTATCAACGAGGAAGTACAGTGGCAAACCATCAAAGTGGTTACCACCTCATCATGATTCCGTTGCAACAACAATATGGTGCTATATGGCATGCATAAAAAGGGTTTCATAGACATGGTCAAAGGGCTGCTTGCCTTGGTCTTCAAGTTCTTCAAATCCTTCTCCTTCTTCTACTTCAGCAACTTCGTCTAGTACGGGATCTAATCATCGTAAGAAAATAACGAGAAAATAAGGCAATAGTAAAACAGAAAAACCAAAGTGCTCAGAACAATGTCAACTTATTTTTCTTAAATACTAGGGTGAAAACTAAGAAGGGGAAAATTCCTAGTTTTGTATTTGGAGTAGCAGAATAGAAGAAATGGATTTACAAAGGTATATTTAAATGCTTAAAATCACATCTAAATATTTACAGTGGAGAAAAGTTTGTTGGATTTGAATGAAAGTTGCACCATTAAATAAGTTGCAATATTTCAGGAATTTAGGAGTTGGAATTAATTTATTTGGACAAATATTTAAATCTGTGGAATTTTTGGAAACTTCACAGAAAAAGAAAAAGAAAAGTGGCATTGTGCCACTGGGCCAGAAGGACCATAGTGCAGCAGGCCCAGATGGGTTTCAGCCCATGCGACGCTGCCACGTCGAAGGCGTAAAGGAAAAATACGCCTTCAACCGACGCAGCGAACCGGTATGCGCGCGCGTGTGTGTTAAACCTAATGGGTGGGGCCCACCCGTCAATATGTGAGGTTGACTGACGGGCCCCACGGCCGTCATCTTCAACCTCGGGCCAGAGAGGGAGGCGAGCTCATCAGCGTCGCTGTGGTCGACGGCGAGGCGATCCGAGGGCACCTGTGTGCTCAGGGTGGAGTCACCGTTCGGGTGGAGGTGGAGGCGGTCGCCGGAGTGCAGGGGTTCGCCGGCGACGAGGAAGCCGGCGGCAGAGCTTCAGGAGGAGCTTGCCCCGGTTGATTCCATCTGCGATAGAGAGGGGAGACAGAGGGGAAGTGGTAAGAGAGGTGAGGCGGTTCTAGATCGAGAGAGAGAGAGGGCAAAGGAGGCCTGTACCACGAGATCGACGGCGACCCGAAGCGGCGGAGCTCGAGCTCGATCTTGAGCTTGGGCGACTCTGGGGCTGAACGGGAGGCCCAGGGAGGAGAAGAGAGGGATCGGGGAACGCGGCAGAGCGGGTCCCCATCATGGGAAATGACTAGCGCGCTCGGGCGGTGCTCTGTCCGCATGCAAGGAGAGCCGGAGAGGGAGAGAGAGGAGGGGGTCGACAGCGTGTCATGTCCCGAACGTCGAGGCACCTCGACTAGCGCAAGGGCCATGCCCGAGGTGGCCAGACGCTGTGGATTGGGAATGGCTATAGTGCGAGTGTGCACTGTAGCGCGCTCTGGAGCACGCTAATTGCATGCCAGGGCATGCCTTTGGCTTGTAGGGCGCGGCCACTTGTGTCTAGGTTGTTTAGGGAGGAGTAAACAAAGGGGAGAGGGCCTTGGATGCCCTGGACAGCCAGTAGGAGAGGGGAGAGGTTGAGGGAGAGAGGGAAATGGGTTGTCCAGATAGAGAAAGTGGGGTTTTACCCCTCCAATAATTGAGCTATGGATTTTCCACTGCTACTGGAGGTAGAAGAGGTCTAGGAAGGGTTGTGGTAAAAAGTTGAGGCCATGGAGAAGAGTGGAAGTGGTCAAAACAGGGGATTTAGTAAAATGGCAGAAGGTGTTTGATGCTGGTTTGGGCAAGAATATGAACTCCTCTTGTCATGAGGCTTGACAGGGTCAAATGGAATGAGATAATAATAGGTTCCACCAAGGTTGAGTCCATTTGGGCAAAGTTGCCAATGCAACTTTTGTAAACCCTAGAAATTAGCAGAAATGAACTTGTGTAGATCTAGTTGAGCAAATCACTTCTCCTTGATGCACCACTTGGTGTAGTGGCCTCATTTGGTCATGTGAATATGCTCACCTTATTTGGGGTCAAGGAGAGAAAGTTGGTAGTACAAAGTTGTTCAAATTAGATTCAGGTCAGAGAGGGTTTTGGGGCACTTTGATCAATCTAACATTTTCTCCAACTTGTGCCATTTGGTCTAGATGAATGATTAGACCATTTGAGCATGCTCACAAGATTTGAGATCATTTGGACATGTTTGGCAATGTAAAGTTGCTCAAACTTCAAAATGGACAGAAATGGTTTTGAGGGGGTTTCATGGGGTTATACTATTCTCCATGACATGATACTTGTCAAGATCATCCAACATGTCATACGTGACATGCTAGAATTTTCTTGGAATTTTTGGAGAATATTTCCTTTGTAAATATTTCAAAAGCTTGAAATATCCAGAAAGGGTTTTTGAGGGATTTGACCAATATTTTGAACATGACCATGTGTTGAAACTCTTATATATGGACAGTATATGTCCATTGAGTTTCCCTAGGTTTTTGTCAAATATTTTTGAAACAATAAAATAATTTTTCCCTATTAAAGACCATTCCCGGCCTTAAGAAAAAGCTTTTAAATAAAATAGGAAAATAACTTTTAAAATTATATTTTTGTGGTTTATGGGAGTCCTACATCTAATAGGATTCAAATATACCTTTTGAATGATTTTTCACACCCCAAGTCAAGTACTTGTAGTGCAAACCTCAACTCAGGGGTTTTTTGAAAAACTAATTTTTGAAAATACTATTTGGCCAAATTATTTTTGTAATAAAATACTATGTTGCTCTATACACATGGCATGATCATTGGACAGAAGCTTGGGGCAAGGAGATGAAGTATAGAAGGCGGAGTTGTGTTGACTTTAAAGAGCACTTGAAAAACACAGAGGGAAAACCAACTCAAAATAAAAAGTCAAATAATGCAAAAGTTTTTGTCAAACCACATTTTATCATGATTTATCACCTTAAGTGTTGTGCCATGAAAATCAGGGTGTGACAGACCTACCCCCCTTACAAGAATCTCGTACCCGAGATTCCCAAACTAGGCGTGGAAAGGAATATGAAAACTGGATCCGGGGTAGTCTTCAAGTCCTCATGTTGCTTCTGCTTCCATGTAGTGCTCCATTGAGATTGAAGTACTTGATGGTGTGGCTTCGTGTATGACGCTCTTCTTGATCCAGGTTGCTAATGGGTAGCTCGCGGTAGGTTAGATTGGGCTAGGGGTCGATGGCTCGGTGGTCAATGCCCTCGTAGAGATCTGGCAAGTTAGGAAGTTGGAAACACTTCCGCAGTTGTGATGCATGGAAAGCGTTGTGCACATCAGGTAACTCAGGTGGCAACTCCAGCTGGTAAATGTCTTCTCTTCGTCTCGTAGTGATCTCAGAAGGGGTTGTTAAATTTTTGGAGTGATCACGAAGGGGGCCGATGAATCTTGGTGTGTGTCTCCTTGTCATGGAAATGCTTGGTTCCTTAGAGAGAAGTGGCTTGCAGATACACCTGGTCTTCAACGCGGATGTTTACTTCTTGACGATGGTGGTAGTTCTTCCTCCTTGGCATGGCGGTCTTTAACTGTTCCTTGACTAGCTGAATGGCTCTTCTTCCGTCTTCGGGTGGACAAGTAGGTCACCAAATGATGATGACAACTATCTTGTCTAAGCACTCCATGAAGACTTTGTTCACGGGGTACATAAAGTAGGCTGGGGAATTAGTGGTGGTCTTGTTGAGTGTGGGCCAAGGTGGTTCTAGATCTAGTGTCAAGGCCCTAAGGTCCTGATTCGACCAAGTTGTAGCTTGGTAGGGCTTAAGGGTTTCAAGGATTCTAGTGTGCAAGTGAACATTTATCATCTTATCTTTAAGCACGGTTTCTGAGATGCCAATAGTCTATCTAGTCCTTTAAACAAATCACATCATATCACCGATAGCATCATTTTGCATAGGTCAACTCCAATCATCACTCATGTGATTCATATCCTCATGGCTCCCGAGAGGAGGTCTAACAAAATCATATATGTCTACAATCCCCAAACTCATATGTATGTGTCACAACCTAGCTAGTCATGCATTAGAGTGTTGCATCATGTTTATTCTTTCATCAGAAACTTCAAATGGGGATGACAGAACCCCCAGTCCCCTCTGAAACCAACTAGGGTTACTAAAATAATTTTTCAATGAACCTGAAATGCCCTTCTAAAATGCCCATCATTTTTGCCTTGGTTCAGAACCTCTGCCAAAAATGGTGCACATTTTCCTAGGCCATCCTAGGGTTTTTGAATTAAATCATAAATATTTGAATTTGGGCATTTAAAATAATATAAAATATTTAAATGCTCAAATATCTCCAAACTAAAATGTTTCATGTTGGAAATAATCCAACTATGGGCCAGGAATAGTTTGGTGAATTTTGAAGTTGCCTAGGTATTTTATTAAATTCAACAAAGTTGCAGATATATTAAATAAAAACAGAAACAGAAGAAAAGGGGGAAAACTTACCTGGGCTCCTCCACTGTGCGGCCTAGCCAGCTGGCCGGCCCAGCCAGCAGCCGGCCCAGCCCACCACTGCAGCCCTCCGTCGTCTTCCTCCCCTCGCCCCGAAGCTGCTGCGTGCTCACGCGCGCACGGCCGCGCGGCCACCTCCTGCTTGCCGACGCGCTCCTGGCCGCGTGGACGACTCCCGCAGGCCGTCCCGATCCCCCCCTGCTCTCTCTCACTCTCTCCCGGCTCTTCCTTCCTCTCTCTCGCTCTCTCTCTCACACGGCCGAACACCACCGTCGCCGCCGTTCGCCATAGCAGCCATCTCCGGCCACCCCTCGCTCCCCCGACTAGCTCAGGAGCTCCGCCTCGACTCCCTCTTCCTCCCCACCGCTCCACAGCTCCCCGGAAGCCCTGCATCGCCGCCACGTCGCCGTTCCCCTCTTCGGGCTCCGATCATCGTCGCCGTCGAATTCGTCGTCTCCAGCGCGTCCCCGAGCCCGCTAACCACCTCTGCAGCTCCGCGGTGAGCCCCCGGATCGTTTCCCCCTTCTCCCCTGGTCTCTCCCGACCTCTAGGCCCTAGCCCCACCTTGGCCGAGAGCTCCACGCCGCCGGCGATGTCGCCGTCGTGGCCACGGTCACCGTAGCACCCAACCGAGCACACCATCGTGCTCCACACCTCACTAGGAGCACGTAGCGCGCACTAACGCCTCCCCAAGCCCCCTGCAACGTCGATTCCGACCGCACCCGAACTCCGGCCGCCGCAGCCGAGCTCGCCGCCGTCAACTCTGGCCACCCCGAGCCCAACCACCACCACCAATAGTCGCGGCTCAACCTCAGCAACACGTAGATGCCTTCCGCCGTCCATTTGGTTGCCGGAATGGCAAAAAGCACTTTCGCCGCCGTCTCGGGCCTCGCCGGCGTCATGTCGCCGGTGGGGTTTGACCTGTCCGACCTGAGGTTTGACCCCCCAGGGTCACTGACGCGTGGGCCCTGTCGGTCAGATGGTTAGATTAGCGCTAACCACTATTAGTTAACCCCTGACACTGACCAGTGGGCCCCAGCGCCACTAATTAGTAATTAGAATTAATTTAACCCTGTTTAACCCCCTGTCACTGACGTGTGGGCCCCACACGTCAGGTTTGACTCCAGCCAGCCGCAGTTGACCACTGACGTCATGCTGACGTCATGCTGGCGCAATAACTATAATTTCTGGATTTAATTTAAATCAGGAAATTCCATAATATTATTTAAACTTCAAAAAATTCATAACTTTTATTCTGTAACTCCAAATTGGACAAATTATATATGAAAAATGATCAGAAAAATCCAATCTATCCATCTGTACTATTTTCATGCATGATCAAACAAGTTAAATTGATGTTTTAAGCAGAACAAGGAAAAGCACTTTAAAAGGCCATATTTGAATTTGAAATTTGAATCCTTGATTCAAATTTGTTCAAACCCTTCTGGTTTTAGTTGCATTAGCCCAATACACTCATTTTGCCATGTCTCATGCATGCATCATATTGTTGCATACTGTTTGGTAATGTTTGTGTATCGGTGCTCTCTGCGGCAGGTTCTGTCTCCGAGGAATACCGTGATTACCCTAACGAAGAACCGTATCAGTGCATCGAACCATCAGGCAAGCAACCAACCATTTGATCATTCGATACAATCCCATGTTCTCGCTCCTGCTCTCTTTTACTGCATTAAGACAACGCGTTTCAAACTGCTGTGTGCTACGGTAGTTGAACCCATTTCCTCTGCATGACCTGTCATTGCCACAGTAACTAGATGAAACCCACTAGCATGTGTAGGAGTTGATTGAGCCATATGTATGTGTTGTTCCTACCTTGCTATGCCTGCTATGCTTAGCGTCGTGTCAGGTCTGGTTCATCTGGGTGATGGGCTAGAGTGAAATGATTATGTCGGTAATGAGAGTGGTGTGGTGAACACGATTTGGTAAAGGTATCGATGAGAGGCCATGTAGGAGTACATGGTGGGTTGTTTCATTGAAGCCGACCTTAAGCACTGAGATCTGTATGCGTGATTTAAGATACAGCTACTACCATGCATTGGGCCCTGAAATATGACCCCGCTCGACTTCTTATTCACCCTAGCTCTCTGTCCAGGAGTTGCAAGTAGTTTCTGGTGTTTGTAGCCTACTGGAGGCCGTGGACAGCGCTGACCGTAGGGGTGGGCTGTGATGCGGTAGGTACGTGGCCGGGTGTACCGAATACCCGTTAGGTATCTCGGGAACCCTGTTCACATCGTTCGGGGCCGTATGGGAAACCCCGGCCGGACTCCCTGCGGATGGAACCTGAATAGGCGATAAACCTGGACTAGAGGCTTAAGTGTTTAGGTAGGTCGTGGTCTACACCCACATCGGCTTTCGCTTGAAGTCTGCCGAGCACATGTCGTGTGCAGACGCTAAGTGGTGGAAACATGTATGAAGAAGTACACCCCTGCAGGGTTATCATAATCTATTCGAATAGCCGCGTTCGCGGTAAAGGACTACTTGGTTGCCTATACAGTTCATAGACAAGTAAATGGAAACTGTTAAAAGCCTCAAGATAAGTGTGAGTGCCGAGGATGGCTCTTCCGTAGGAAGACGGAGGTGGATCCTCGGTAGTGTATTGAATTGGTGAGTAGTGGACTCGTGTGCGCAAAACTATTTCAAGTTGGAGTCTCGTAGGATAGTCTAGCCAAGAGTCAAAGCTGGCTTGCTGCAATAACTCCACCAACCCTTCTTGATACTATGCATGTATGTAGGATCTGATGTAAGTCTTGCTGAGTACCTTTGTACTCATGTTGCTATAATCTACATTTTTACAGAAGACGCTGCAACCCCTTCTGATGGGTTCTATGTAGACGTTGACATCAACGAGTAGGCTAAGGACCCAGGTGGTGACCCTGAGCTTGTGAAGGACCACGTAGTATAGCTAGGCTTTCCAAGCCTCTTTTGTTTTACTAGTTGTCTGTACTCAGACAAGTTACTTCCGCTGCTGGTTTGTATGACTGTATGACTTGTATGTGGGGTCGTGAGACTCGTACCTTTGTGTATGTTATGTATGGCTCCCTGAGCCTTAGATAAAGTACTTGTGTCGTAGAGTCATGTTGTGATGCTTCGTTGTATTTGCACATATCGAGCATATTGTGTGTATGATTGAAATGCTTGGTATGTGTGGGATCTGACTATCTAGTTGTTTATCTTTAGTAGCCTCTCTTACCGGGAAATGTCTTCTAGTGTTACCGCTGAGCCATGGTAGCTTGCTACTGCTCTGGAACACTTAGGCTGGCCGGCATGTGTCCTTCTTCGTTCCTGTGTCTGTCCCTTCGGGGAAATGTCACGCTTTGAGTACCGGAGTCCTGTTAGCCCGCTACAGCCCGGTTTACCGGAGTCCTGCTAGCCCAGTGCTACAGCCCGGACCCACTTGCTGATGACCGACACGTTCGAAGCTGGGTCATGGATGCCTGTCCCTGTAAGTCTGTGCCACTTTGGATTTACGACTAGTCATGTCAGCCCGGGCTCTTTATCATATGGATGCTAGCGACACTATCATATACGTGAGCCAAAAGGCGCAAACGGTCCCGGGAAAAGGTAAGACGACACCCGTGGGGATACCGTGCGTGAGGCCGCAAAGTGATATGAGGTGTTACCAGCTAGATCGATGTGACATCGAGTCGGGGTCCTGACAGCGTTGGCATCAGAGCCGGACTGCCTGTAGGTTCTCCAAGCCAAACTGGTCGATGTTGAGTCTAGAAATTCTTTAGTTATATGTAGGGGAATTGTTTGTGGGTTGGAACGCAAGGCTCTTTTTACTCCTTATACCTTATGACTTTCTGATCTGAGTCAGTCCATTCTTCCACCGGGGGTTAAGGAATTAGGATCTGTTCTCTCTATCAGGATCACGAGTTACTAATCAGTAGTACCTTATAAGTTTGATGGTTACCAGCCTAGTTCAGTTCTACTACCACATTATGTTGCCAGAATGGTTTCAGAACTTTGATATGATGATGACGAGTGTGTACGAAATCCTTTGTCAAATGTCTCAAATCCTTTTTGAGCATTTACAGCTGTTATGCTGCCGAAATTTTGCTAGAAATTCTAATGCCTTTGCATTATGATTGTGCTTTCAGATGGCCACTCGCGACCTCAATCAAGTGGTTCGCCTGACTCGATGCCTAGATGTACCCGGCCATACTGCTAAGTTGGTCAGGGTAATGACTGAGGCTGGATACCGCTGGTATCCTGAGTACACGGTCGAAGAGCAATTCCGAGATTTTAATCAAAGCCAGTATCTCTGCACTGTCAGGATATTTCCATCTTATCCTGGATCCACCGAGCCTCTTCACTGCTCTTATGGACTCGGGGTTACCATTGAGATGGCTGTGCAGGACGCCGCCTACTCTATGATGACCATTATGCGAGTCAGATCTGGTATATTTCGGGACTCTGATTTCCGGTATATGCCAGGATCACTTCCGGGAGCACAAGGGTATCTCCAGGCTATCTATGCTGACCCCACTCAGGAGGATTCACGGACTCGCACCACTGCTGAGATGCTCGAGGATAAGGACCGTGAAAATCGGGCCTTAAGGCTAGAGCTCTTCAACACCCGTGCTGACCACTGGGCCACTTTGACTCGGTTCGCACCGGCGGTGCAAGCTGGATATTCAGATATGCGCGATCTCTATCCTGTGAGATCTGCTCTGCCAGACGTGATGGTTTGGCGTGATGTAGGAGGCATCACCCCACCTCGCGGTCCCCGTAGGCCACTGTTTGTTGGTCCAAGGCCTCATCCTAGCCCCTATGGTCCACAAGCTCCGCGAGACCGTCTGTTTCCAGATGATCATGTTGAGCTTCCAGGCTATGGAGGTGACTTCTACGAGGACTACTACGGATCGGTCTGAGTTAGTGGTAGTATCACTAGTTCGCACTAGCTGTGTCGTCTATCGTCCCGCGTGACTCGTGGGATATGACCTAGTTTGTACTCCTTCCGGAGGTGTAGAAAAATAATGTATAGGAGCTTGGAATGCCTCCGATGAGATGTAATCCTCTTTTCACCGTAATAGTACCTTGTTTGGTCTTGTACTAAACTCTGTATGGTGTGTATGACGATGGAATAAAAGAAGCAGTTCTGTTTTTACCATGTCATACAGATGATCATCTTGCATTTCGAGTTATTCCTTGCATTTTTATCCTATGTCGGAATTTTATCATCCTGACTAAATCATTGTCTTGTTACCTAGGATGGTCAACACGCGCGCTAACCCTGCTTCCCAAGAGCAGGCCGAAGGCAGTGAAGCCAGGGATGTAAATCTGCCTCATCCTCCTTCACTAGCCGAGGTGATGATGGAAGCTGAGAGAAACAAGCGGGAGACAAACCGTTTGTTGGAGCGTATTGAACAGAATACAGCACACCATCAGAGGGCTAACGTGGTGTCACTCAGTGATTTTATCAAATTGCATCCACCCACGTTCCACCACTCCGTCGAGCCTCTCGACGCTGATGACTGGCTTCGCAGTATCTCTCACAAACTGCGTTCCGCGCTGGTAGCGGAGGCTGACAAGGTCACCTTTGCTGCATATCATCTTGAAGGCCCCGCCAATCTATGGTGGGAGAATTATGGAGCTATGCGCCCAGCGGGCCATGTCACAACTTGGGCTGAGTTCAGCGAGGCTTTCCGTGAACATCACATTCCGGAGGGTCTCATGGACCGTAAACGTGAAGAATTTTGCAGTTTCACCCAAGGCCGACTTTCTGTGGATGCTTACAGCAGGGAGTTTGGTAATCTCGCATGATATGCAACCGAGGAAGTGTCTACCGATGCCAAGAAGCAAGCAAGGTTCCGTAAGGGCCTTAGTCCTGAGCTTCGCCGTGACCTCCGTCTGCATGAGTGCACATCTTTTTCGAAACTTGTCAACAAAGCCATCAGTGCTGAAACTGGTCAGACTGACTATGACGCAACACGCAAGCATGGACGTGACACGGGTTCCTCATCCGGTGCTGGTCCTCAGAAGCGCCGCGTGTGGGTGCCCAACACCGCCCTGCCACCCAGGTTTACACCGAGGCCATCCTTCCAGGCGCCTCGCCCCATTCAACAGTCTGCTCCAGCCAAGCCCTATGGGGGTCCAACTAACAATGCTCCTCCACGTACCAGTTCCGTGACTTGTTTCAAGTGTGGGGAATCTGGTCACTATATGCGTGAGTGTCCCCAGACCAACCCCAATCAATCTGCTAAAGCTGTTGGCCGTGGCAAGCCGACAGGAAAAATATTCCACGCCAAGCCGGTCACCGCTTCACGTGGCCATGTCAACTGTATCTCTGCCGAAGAAGCTCAAGAGGATCCCAACGTCGTTCTCGGTACGCTTCTTGTTAACTGCCACCCGGCATCTGTTCTTTTCGATACAGGAGCCTCTCATTCTTTTATATCTGAAAGTTATGCTCGTTTGCATAACGTTGCATTCTGTGACATGCCATCCACTATGGAAATTTCTACCCCTGGTTCTAGATGGCAGACCTCTAGGGTAAGTTATGGAAATGAAATCCAAGTCGACAGACTTGTTTTCCTCGCGTCTTTGATAGCCCTTAAATCTTCAGATATTAATATCATTCTGGGTATGGACTGGATGTCGGCTCATCATGCCCAAATCGATTGCTTCTCTAAGGACTTTGTTATCTACTGCGACGCCTCGCGACAAGGACTAGGTTGCATTCTCATGCAAGATCGACACGTAATTGCCTACGCTTCACGGCAATTGCACCCACATGAGGAGAATTATCCTACCCATGATCTAGAGCTTGCAGCCGTAGTCTATGCACTTAAGACCTGGCGACATTACCTCCTCGGTAATCGTTGCGAAATATTCACTGATCACCAAAGTCTGAAGTACATCTTCACCCAACCGGATCTGAATCTCAGGCAAAGACGTTGGGTTGAATTGATCACAGACTTCGACTTAGGAATAACCTACACCCCAGGGAAAGCCAACGTCATGGCTGATGCGCTAAGTCGTAAATCCTATTGTAACAATCTGATGTTACAACAAAGTCAACCGCTTCTCCATGAGGAATTTCGGAAGCTTAACCTTCACATTGTTCCTCAAGGATTTCTTTCCACCTTGGTGGCGAAACCTACTCTTACGGATCAAATCATTGCTGCCCAGAAGCGAGATAAGGGAATAGCTAAGATCAAGGAGAACATTGCTAGCGGAGGTGCTAGTTGTTTCTCCACAAATGATCATGGTGTTGTGTACTTTGAGAACCGTCTAGTGGTTCCCAAGAACCAGCATCTACGGCAGTTGATCCTTAAGGAGGCTCATGAATCCCCTCTCACCATTCATCCCGGTAGCTCTAAGATGTATCAGGACCTACGCCAGAGGTTCTGGTGGACTAGGATGAAGAGAGAAATTGCTCAGTATATTGCAAATTGCGACGTCTGTCGTCGTGTAAAAGCAGAGCACCAATGGCCTGCTGGCACCCTTCAACCCTTAGCTATTCCTGAATGGAAATGGGATAAAATTAGTATGGATTTCATTACCGGTTTTCCCAGGACCAAGAGAGGGAATAATGCTATTTTCGTCGTGGTCGATCGTCTTTCCAAAGTAGCCCATTTCCTACCTGTTCGAGAGAGTATAACCGCTAGTCAGCTGGCAGACTTATACATCTCCCGAATAGTGTCCCTTCATGGTGTCCCTTTGGAAATTAACTCGGATCGAGGAAGTCTTTTCACCTCTCGATTTTGGGAAAGTTTCCAAAATGCTATGGGAACCCGTCTTTCCTTTAGCACCGCTTTCCACCCTCAGTCGAGTGGTCAAGTGGAACGCGTCAACCAAATTCTAGAAGACATGCTTCGAGCCTCTGTTATCTCATTCGGAATGGACTGGGAGAAGTGCCTTCCATTTGTCGAATTCGCTTACAACAATAGCTATCAATCTAGCTTAGGTAAAGCCCCTTTTGAAGTTCTCTGTGGACGACAGTGTCGAACACCCCTTAACTGGTCAGAGACCGGGGAAAGACAATTCTTTGGCCCGGATATGATTCAGGAAGCAGAAGAACAAGTTCGTATCGTTCGTGAAAAGTTGAAAACAGCCCAATCCCGTCAAAAGAGTCAATATGACCGAAAACATAAGGCTATGACTTTCGAGGTTGACGAGAAGGCTTATCTTCGGGTCACCCCTCTGAAGGGAACCCATCGTTTCGGTATCAAAGGCAAATTGGCTCCTCGTTACATTGGACCTTTTCGCATTCTTGCCAAACGAGGAGAAGTTGCCTACCAGTTGGAACTACCTCCGCACCTCTCCAGAGTTCATGATGTCTTCCACGTTTCTCAACTCAGGCGTTGCTTCTCGGATCCTATCCGTGAAGTGGACCACGAAACGCTTGATCTCCAAGATAATCTTACATATCGAGAGTACCCCGTTCGTATCCTCGATCAGGCCGAACGTACCACCCG
>NC_041383.1:271198775-271268906 GCF_002162155.2 Triticum dicoccoides
GTGGGCTTGCCCCGTCCTATTCGTCAAGAAGAAGGATGGTACGGACCGGATGGTTGTAGATTACCGACCTGTCAATTTGGTCACAATCAAGAACAAATATCCACTTCCCAGGATCAACGACCTGTATGATCAGCTCGCTGGATCCTCAGTCTTCTCCAAGATGGATTTGAGGTTGGGCTACCACCAAATCAAAATCAGAAACGGGGACATTCCTAAAACGGCCTTTGTTACTCGTTATGGCCAATACGAGTACACCGTCATGTCCTTCGGATTAACCAACGCTCCAGCCACCTTTTCCCGGTTAATGAACTCAATCTTCATGGAGTATTTGGATAAATTCGTCGTGGTTTACCTCGATGATATACTCATCTACTCCAAGAACGAGGAAGAACATGCCGAACATCTAAGGCTAGTGTTGCAGAAACTTCGAGAGCATCGCCTTTATGCCAAATTTTCTAAATGTGAATTCTGGTTGTCAGAAGTGACCTATCTGGGTCATGTAATATCTGGTAAAGGTATTGCTGTTAACCCTGAGCGAGTTCAAGCCGTCCTTAACTGGACTCCACCTGAATCAGTCAAGCAAGTTCGGAGTTTTCGTGGCTTAGCGAGCTATTGCCGTCGCTTTGTCGAAAACTTCTCCAAAGTTGCTAAACCTCTAACCGAACTCCTCAAGAAAGATAAGAAGTTCGAATGGACTCCACAATGTGAGCACAGCTTTCAGGAACTGAAAAGACGCCTGACTTCTGCTCCCGTGCTGGTACCGCCAGACTTCTCCAAGGACTTTGTTATCTACTGCGACGCCTCGCGATAAGGACTAGGTTGCATTCTCATGCAAGATCGACACGTAATTGCCTACGCTTCACGACAATTGCACCCACATGAGGAGAATTATCCTACCCATGATCTAGAGCTTGCAGCCGTAGTCTATGCACTTAAGACCTGGCGACATTACCTCCTCGGTAATCGTTGCGAAATATTCATTGATCACCAAAGTCTGAAGTATATTTTCACCCAACCGGATTTGAATCTCAGGCAGAGACGTTGGGTTGAATTGATCACCGACTTCGACTTAGGAATAACCTACACCCCAGGGAAAGCCAACGTCATGGCTGATGCGCTAAGTCGTAAATCTTATTGTAACAATCTGATGTTACAACAAAGTCAACCGCTTCTCCATGAGGAATTTCGGAAGCTTAACCTTCACATTGTTCCTCAAGGATTTCTTTCCACCTTGGTGGCGAAACCTACTCTTACGGATCAAATCATTGCTGCCCAGAAGCGAGATAAGGGAATAGCTAAGATCAAGGAGAACATTGCTAGCGGAGGTGCTAGTTGTTTCTCCACAAATGATCATGGTGTTGTGTACTTTGAGAACCGTCTAGTGGTTCCCAAGAACCAGCATCTACGGCAGTTGATCCTTAAGGAGGCTCATGAATCCCCTCTCACCATTCATCCCGGTAGCTCTAAGATGTATCAGGACCTACGCCAGAGGTTCTGGTGGACTAGGATGAAGAGAGAAATTGCTCAGTATATTGCAAATTGCGACGTCTGTCGTCGTGTAAAAGCAGAGCACCAATGGCCTGCTGGCACCCTTCAACCCTTAGCTATTCCTGAATGGAAATGGGATAAAATTAGTATGGATTTCATTACCGGTTTTCCCAGGACCAAGAGAGGGAATAATGCTATTTTCGTCGTGGTCGATCGTCTTTCCAAAGTAGCCCATTTCCTACCTGTTCGAGAGAGTATAACCGCTAGTCAGCTGGCAGACTTATACATCTCCCGAATAGTGTCCCTTCATGGTGTCCCTTTGGAAATTAACTCGGATCGAGGAAGTCTTTTCACCTCTCGATTTTGGGAAAGTTTCCAAAATGCTATGGGAACCCGTCTTTCCTTTAGCACCGCTTTCCACCCTCAGTCGAGTGGTCAAGTGGAACGCGTCAACCAAATTCTAGAAGACATGCTTCGAGCCTCTGTTATCTCATTCGGAATGGACTGGGAGAAGTGCCTTCCGTTTGCCGAATTCGCTTACAACAACAGCTATCAATCTAGCTTGGGTAAAGCCCGTTTTGAAGTTCTCTATGGACGACGATGTCGAACACCCCTTAACTGGTCAGAGACCGGGGAAAGACAATTCTTTGGCCCGGATATGATTCAGGAAGCAGAAGAACAAGTTCGTATCGTTCGTGAAAAGTTGAAAACAGCCCAATCCCGTCAAAAGAGTCAATATGACCGAAAACATAAGGCTATGACTTTCGAGGTTGACGAGAAGGCTTATCTTCGGGTCACCCCTCTGAAGGGAACCCATCGTTTCGGTATCAAAGGCAAATTGGCTCCTCGTTACATTGGACCTTTTCGCATTCTTGCCAAACGAGGAGAAGTTGCCTACCAGTTGGAACTACCTCCGCACCTCTCCAGAGTTCACGATGTCTTCCACGTTTCTCAACTCAGGCGTTGCTTCTCGGATCCTATCCGTGAAGTGGACCACGAAACGCTTGATCTCCAAGATAATCTTACATATCGAGAGTACCCCGTTCGTATCCTCGATCAGGCCGAACGTACCACTCGACGTCATAATATCAAGTTTCTCAAGCTTCAATGGTCGCACCATTCTGAGGATGAAGCAACTTGGGAAAGGGAGGATCGTCTTCGACTCGAGTACCCCGCCTTCTTCCCGGAGGAACCCAAATCTCGGGACGAGATTCTTTTGAGTGGGGGTGAGTTGTCACAACCTAGCTAGTCATGCATTAGAGTGTTGCATCATGTTTACTCTTTCATCAGAAACTTGAAATGGGGATGACAGAACCCCCAGTCCCCTCTGAAACCAACTAGGGTTACTAAAATAATTTTTCAATGAACCTGAAATGCCCTTCTAAAATGCCCATCATTTTTGCCTTGGTTCAGAACCTCTGCCAAAAATGGTGCACATTTTCCTAGGCCATCCTAGGGTTTTTGAATTAAATCATAAATATTTGAATTTGGGCATTTAAAATAATATAAAATATTTAAATGCTCAAATATCTCCAAACTAAAATGTTTCATGTTGGAAATAATCCAACTATGGGCCAGGAATAGTTTGGTGAATTTTGAAGTTGCCTAGGTATTTTATTAAATTCAACAAAGTTGCAGATATATTAAATAAAAACAGAAACAGAAGAAAAGGGGGAAAACTTACCTGGGCTCCTCCACTGTGCGGCCCAGCCAGCTGGCGGCCCAGCCAGCAGCCGGCCCAGCCCACCACTGCAGCCCTCCGTCGTCTTCCTCCCCTCGCCCCGAAGCTGCTGCGTGCTCGCGCGCGCACGGCCGCGCGGCCACCTCCTGCTTGCCGACGCGCTCCTGGCCGCGTGGACGACTCCCGCAGGCCGTCCCGATCCCCCCCTGCTCTCTCTCACTCTCTCCCGGCTCTTCCTTCCTCTCTCTCGCTCTCTCTCTCTCACACGGCCGAACACCACCGTCGCCGCCGTTCGCCATAGCAGCCATCTCCGGCCACCCCTCGCTCCCCCGACTAGCTCAGGAGCTCCGCCTCGACTCCCTCTTCCTCCCCACCGCTCCACAGCTCCCCGGAAGCCCTGCATCGCCGCCACGTCGCCGTTCCCCTCTTCGGGCTCCGATCATCGTCGCCGTCGAATTCGTCGTCTCCAGCGCGTCCCCGAGCCCGCTAACCACCTCTGCAGCTCCGCGGTGAGCCCCCGGATCGTTTCCCCCTTCTCCCCTGGTCTCTCCCGACCTCTAGGCCCTAGCCCCACCTTGGCCGAGAGCTCCACGCCGCCGGCGATGTCGCCGTCGTGGCCACGGTCACCGTAGCACCCAACCGAGCACACCATCGTGCTCCACACCTCACTAGGAGCACGTAGCGCGCACTAACGCCTCCCCAAGCCCCCTGCAACGTCGATTCCGACCGCACCCGAACTCCGGCCGCCGCAGCCGAGCTCGCCGCCGTCAACTCCGGCCACCCCGAGCCCAACCACCACCACCAATAGTCGCGGCTCAACCTCAGCAACACGTAGATGCCTTCCGCCGTCCATTTGGTTGCCGGAATGGCAAAAAGCACTTTCGCCGCCGTCTCGGGCCTCGCCGGCGTCATGTCGCCGGTGGGGTTTGACCTGTCCGACCTGAGGTTTGACCCCCAGGGTCACTGACGCGTGGGCCCTGTCGGTCAGATGGTTAGATTAGCGCTAACCACTATTAGTTAACCCCTGACACTGACCAGTGGGCCCCAGCGCCACTAATTAGTAATTAGAATTAATTTAACCCTGTTTAACCCCCTGTCACTGACGTGTGGGCCCCACACGTCAGGTTTGACTCCAGCCAGCCGCAGCTGACCACTGACGTCATGCTGACGTCATGCTGGCGCAATAACTATAATTTCTGGATTTAATTTAAATCAGGAAATTCCAGAATATTATTTAAACTTCAAAAAATTCATAACTTTTATTCTGTAACTCCAAATTGGACAAATTATATATGAAAAATGATCAGAAAAATCCAATCTATCCATCTGTACTATTTTCATGCATGATCAAACAAGTTAAATTGATGTTTTAAGCAGAACAAGGAAAAGCACTTTAAAAGGCCATATTTGAATTTGAAATTTGAATCCTTGATTCAAATTTGTTCAAACCCTTCTGGTTTTAGTTGCATTAGCCCAATACACTCATTTTGCCATGTCTCATGCATGCATCATATTGTTGCATACTGTTTGGTAATGTTTGTGTATCGGTGCTCTCTGCGGCAGGTTCTGTCTCCGAGGAATACCGTGATTACCCTAACGAAGAACCGTATCAGTGCATCGAACCATCAGGCAAGCAACCAACCATTTGATCATATCGATACAATCCCATGTTCTCGCTCCTGCTCTCTTTTACTGCATTAAGACAACGCGATTCAAACTGCTGTGTGCTATGGTAGTTGAACCCATTTCCTCTGCATGACCTGTCATTGCCACAGTAACTAGATGAAACTCACTAGCATGTGTAGGAGTTGATTGAGCCATATGTATGTGTTGTTCCTACCTTGCTATGCCTGCTATGCTTAGAGTCGTGTCAGGTCTGGTTCATCTGGGTGATGGGCTAGAGTGAAATGATTATGTCGGAAATGAGAGTGGTGTGGTGAACACGATTTGGTAAAGGTATCGATGAGAGGCCATGTAGGAGTACATGGTGGGTTGTTTCATTGAAGCCGACCTTAAGCACTGAGATCTGTATGCGTGATTTAAGATACAGCTACTACCATGCATTGGGCCCTGAAATATGACCCCGCTCGACTTCTTATTCACCCTAGCTCTCTGTCCAGGAGTTGCAAGTAGTTTCTGGTGTTTGTAGCCTACTGGAGGCCGTGGACAGCGCTGACCGTAGGGGTGGGCTGTGATGCGGTAGGTACGTGGCCGGGTGTACCGAATACCCGTTAGGTATCTCGGGAACCATGTTCACATCGTTCGGGGCCGTATGGGAAACCTCGGCCGGACTCCCTGCGGATGGAACCTGAATAGGCGATAAACCTGGACTAGAGGCTTAAGTGTTTAGGTAGGTCGTGGTCTACACCCACGTCGGCTTTCGCTTGAAGTCCGCCGAGCACATGTCGTGTGCAGACGCTAAGTGGTGGAAACATGTATGAAGAAGTACACCCCTGCAGGGTTATCATAATCTATTCGAATAGCCGCGTCCGCGGTAAAGGACTACTTGGTTGCCTATACAGTTCATAGACAAGTAAATGGAAACTGTTAAAAGCCTCAAGATAAGTGTGAGTGCCGAGGATGGCTCTTCCGTAGGAAGACGGAGGTGGATTCTCGGTAGTGTATTGAAGTGGTGAGTAGTGGACTCGTGTGCGCAAAACCATTTCAAGTTGGAGTATCGTAGGATAGCCTAGCCAAGAGTCAAAGCTGGCTTGCTGCAATAACTCCACCAACCCTTCTTGATACTATGCATGTATGTAGGATCTGATGTAAGTCTTGCTGAGTACCTTTGTACTCATGTTGCTATAATCTACATTTTTACAGAAGACGCTGCAACCCCTTCTGATGGGTTCTATGTAGACGTTGACATCAACGAGTAGGCTAAGGACCCAGGTGGTGACCCTGAGCTTGTGAAGGACCACGTAGTATAGCTAGGCTTTCCAAGCCTCTTTTGTTTTACTAGTTGTCTGTACTCAGACAAGTTACTTCCGCTGCTGGTTTGTATGACTGTATGACTTGTATGTGGGGTCGTGAGACCCGTACCTTTGTGTATGTTATGTATGGCTCCCTGAGCCTTAGATAAAGTACTTGTGTCGTAGAGTCATGTTGTGATGCTTCGTTGTATTTGCACATATCGAGCATATTGTGTGTATGATTGAAATGCTTGGTATGTGTGGGATCTGACTATCTAGTTGTTTATCTTTAGTAGCCTCTCTTACCGGGAAATGTCTCCTAGTGTTACCGCTGAGCCATGGTAGCGTGCTACTGCTCTGGAACACTTAGGCTGGCCGGCATGTGTCCTTCTTCGTTCCTGTGTCTGTCCCTTCGGGGAAATGTCACGCTTTGAGTACCGGAGTCCTATTAGCCCGCTACAGCCCGGTTTACCGGAGTCCTGCTAGCCCAGTGCTACAGCCCGAACCCACTTGCTGATGACCGACACGTTCGAAGCTGGGTCATGGATGCCTGTCCCTGTAAGTCTGTGCCACTTTGGATTTACGACTAGTCATGTCAGCCCGGGCTCTTTATCATATGGATGCTAGCGACACTATCATATACGTGAGCCAAAAGGCGCAAACGGTCCCGGGAAAAGGTAAGACGACACCCGTGGGGATACCGTGCGTGAGGCCGCAAAGTGATATGAGGTGTTACCAGCTAGATCGATGTGACATCGAGTCGGGGTCCTGACAGTATGTCTACCCCTAAAAATCCATGGGTATAACATATAAGCTGCTAAGCTTGAACGTGACAATCCAAGTGCTCAGCCTGTTCTTCCTAGGTCTAAGATAAAGCATCTCTATCCCAAGGAAACACGTCGTAAGCCACTCCAAGATCTAGTTTCCTTTCCTATGAATCAACTCCAAAATCCCATTAGCTACATAATTCATTAATTCTACAAATCCAATGTCTATGGTGTCCCACATGATCTTCTAATGTCCTATAATCCCCAAATACTTGAAAGAGCTATCTCTACTATAGTCAATCCACCGATTCCCATCTTCGGGGTCAAGTAACTTCCAAACTCAAGCTTATATAGCTCCCTAAATCAACCCCGACAATTAATCCAATCTCCTAGTTTATGGTCCACTGAGAAACATGGTATCATGATCAAGATCATCAGTCTAAATCCAATTTACTCCGAACCATGTAAAATTACTCTGCATCCATACTCCACTAGGGTAACCTATTTAATCCAAATCTCATGTCCCGCGAGAGTTTCCACACTTTCCCCCAAGTCATTATCGTAATATCAACTATCTCCTATCAATATCCCCTGGCTAAGACAAATCACTATTCCTCCAAGAATTCCAGCTTGCAATCATAATTTTCCTACTAAATCCAGTTTACTCAAGGGTAATGAAAGATATGCTAATCTATAATCATGATCCCACCAAGTTCATCTACCAACATGAAAGCCTCATAATCCACCAAATAGTCTCGGATAATTCCTCAAAGTCATTGATATAAACTCATCAAGTCATTTGTCCTCTATTCCTATGTCCTGAAATTGGTCTTCCCTATGGCATCATTAGTTTTGATGCTATCTTAGGATGATAATGTGCTCGTTCACTATATCCACTAGTTCCCTAATGAACCAGTGCAAGGTTACGGAGGCTTAGCTGGTTCTCTTGCAATTTTGTGGGTTAAGCACTTGGTTAGGGATTCGAGCTGGGTTATATCGTGAAGTATCGAAGGGTCTAGGGATGGGTTTATAATCGTGAGAGGTAAACATAACTCTACTGGGCTGCACTTGGTCGAGGAGGCTGCAGCAAAAATCTCCAGTGCTAGTTGGTAACCGAAGTAGAATCCTTGGTGTACCTTGTCTCGCCAGTCTTCAGTTGAGGAGAGAGGGATGAGAGGGAAAAGCATCATAGATGGGGGGAAATGCTTAAAGGGGGTTCTATAGTGCAGGTGCAAACAAACAAGTGCTAAAAAGGCCAAACAAAAGAAACAGGGTAAGGAAGGTGATATAGTCGCGTACTTGTTGCCTAGGGAAAAAGTGTGACCTATATCAAAACACAAACAAATAAAAACAAGCAACACACAATCATGGTTCTATTCGAACCATCATACGGACTCGACTGTGCATAGGGGTTACATGACTCATCCTACCCTAGGGGTTCTCGGACTCAGTAGTCGTGCCTTGTGCCTCGTGCAGTCTTCTGAGTTTTCCTCAGGTGTTGCTACGTCTCTTGTAGTTGTTCGATGAAACAATCTGGGTTGAGCCTGAAGATTCTTCAACAACTTCTCGCCTATTGAAGTGATGGGGTGAAGGTGGCTCCTCGTGACTGGCATTGACTTGGTCTTCTATTGTCTTCTTAATCACGATGATCCCTTTTTGTCTTCTAAGCCGTCGATGGTACCAGGTAGGTAATCCTTTATGCAATGACATTATCAAGACGTAATAGAGGTCCATCATGTCGGTTACGTTGATGACAACATCGACACCAAGAGCGGGGAATGAGCAGAACCGTTTTGCTGCTCACTATGGTGAGGCGGACCAAATGGTTAGGTTCTCATCCATCGGTGATTGCCGATACAACAACGGTAGTGACAGGGTTACTCTGTTAGTGATGTATATCATGATCTTGCATATTCTATGCCCTGATCATCGTAGGCTAAGGTTGCATCATCTTGGGGCAGTGTCAAGGGTGTCACCATCTCCTGGGTCTTCAGGTCCTCATTCCTCGAGGATGTATCTTCTGTTGGTATCGTCCTGTTGTGATGTCGCCAATCTTGTGTTTAGGAGATGTGGGTGAATGTCTGGCAAGGCATCTTCCTTCTAGATTATCCATGAGGATTACAAGGAATCCAGTGGTCAGGGGCATAAGGGTTCTAGTGACCAAAGGTTTTGAAGGGGAAGAGAACAATAAGGAAAGTATACCTTAGTTTTCGAAAAACTGAGAAGGGAAGAGAAGTACAGATAGTTTTGAAAACTAGTAGTAGTTTTGGAAATAGTTTTACCCTAACTAACGACCATGCTAACTAAGGCTTCCTACAGTCAGGATGGCTCTGATACCAGCTCTGTGGGGACCCCGACTCATAAGTCGAGATCACCGAATGCACGTGTACAGTGATCCCAGAGAGCAATGCTCACTGAACACACAGAAGCTGAATAACAAGAGTCTTACATCCATACATACCATCTTACACAAATTATGACCATTATGGTCAAGTCTTACATTGATAAAGCCTTAAGGGTTGAACATCAAATGAAACACAAGCAGCAGAAATCTTCATCGATAAGTAGAACCCATGCCATCTGCCTTAACCCTACAGGCATTCTGACTGGGAAACGTCCTAGTTCGCATGTTCGTCTCCAAAGAACTCTTCTTAGAACTCCGGTTCTTCCATGCCTGGCCAATTAAATAACCAGTGGCAAGCCAATGAGTACTTTGAATGTACTCGCAAGCAACCCATGTTTTGGTCCAAAATGTAACAATGCATGACATAGGTAAATTTTGCAGAAAGCTAGTTTTGAGTGCAATGACATGTTCAACAACTTGTAAGACATGCATCAGGAGAATTCAAGTAACCATGAGGACAGGTTACAGATATCAACATAAATAGAGTGGGCACCAACCCAACTCAATCATGTCAAGTCCCTTGACTTGACCCAAGTAGTTCTCCCAATTATCTAAACACACACACTGGTTTGTGAAGCTCTGGACGTAGTTTAAGCAGCACCGCCCAACTGTCATTGACCGTGGACACGGCTATTCGAATAGTTTTACACTCTGCAGAGGTTGCACACTTTACCCACAAGATTCGGGGAACTTCCGTGTCGTCCACGACCCGCGGTACCTCAAGTACCCAGGGTAAGCACCCAATCACTATCTTTCCCTAGACGACACTAACAAGGAGTCCACTCGTTGTTCCGTATCCTCACAATGTACATCATACGAGACTCACTCGAGATCGTAACATCTAAGCGGGGACGCAACGGTGTATCAGGTGCCCTATAAAAACAGTCATGGACGCCCTACCTGGCACAACCCCGTCCCGAGAGAGAGCACCAACTCTCCCCCGTCACTAGTAATGCGGGCTCCAAGCTAGTATCGACCTAGGTAATCAATAATGCCCTTTCCCATACAAGGGTAGAGTGGTTGCGCATGTAAGGTTGGGACAGTCGACAAATCTTAAATCTAATCCATTTTCAAAAACAACACACACTTGCCTCGGTACACCACTTCGTCATCAAGTGGTTACCCCTCTCATCATCTCCCTCGGGCATAAGTGGCACCCGACGGGGTTTTCGAAAAGTCTTTTGAAAACACTTTATCTCCTTCATCATGCATATACCCGTCCCTTTTTGCGTAGCATCTACTTTAGCATCCTATCTACTCCCACTGGCATAACCCTCATAAAAAGGTAGGGTCATGCACAATGCAAGTATCAAGGAGGAAGTACGGTGGCAAACCATCAAAGTGGTTACCACCTCATCATGATTCCGTTGTAACAACAATATGGTGCTATATGGCATGCATAAAAAGGGTTTCATAAACATGGTCAAAGGGCTGCTTGCCTTGGTCTTCAAGTTCTTCAAATCCTTCTCCTTCTTCTTCTTCAGCAACTTTGTCTAGTACGGGATCTAATCGTCGCAAGAAAATAACGAGAAAATAAGGCAATAGTAAAACAGAAAAACCAAATTGCTCAGAAAAATGTGAACTTATTTCTCTTAAATACTAGGGTGAAAACTAAGTAGGGGAAAATTCCTAGTTTTGGATTTGGAGTAGAGGAATAGAAGAAATGGATTTACAAAGGTATATTTAAATGCTTAAAATCACATCTAAATATTTACAGTGGAGAAAAGTTTGTTGGATTTGAATGAAAGTTGCACCATTAAATAGGTTGCAATATTTCAGGAATTTAGGAGTTGGAATTAATTTATTTGGACCAATATTAAAATCTATGGAATTTTTGGAAACTTCACAGAAAAAGAAAAAGAAAAGTGGCAGTGTGCCACTGGGCCACAAGGACCACAGTGCAGCAGGCCCAGATGGGTTTCAGCCCACGCGAGGTTGCCACGTCAAAGGCATAAAGGAAAAATACGCCTTCAACCGATGCAGCAAACCGGTACGCGCGCGCGCGTGCGTTTTAAACCTGACGGGTGGGGCCCACCCGTCAGTATGTGAGGCTGACTGACGGGCCCCACGGCCGTCGTCTTCAACCTCGGGCCAGAGAGGGAGGCGAGCTCACCGGCATCACTGTGGTCGACGGCGAGGTGATCCGAGGGAACCGGTATGCTCAGGGCGGAGTCGCCGTTCGGGTGGAGGTGGAGGCGGTCGCCGGAGTGCAGGGGTTCGCCGGCGACGAGGAAGCCGGCGACAGAGCTTCGGGAGGAGCTTGCCCCGATCGATTTTGGCTGCGATAGAGAGTGGAGACAGAGGGGAAGTGGTAAGAGAGGTGAGGCAGTTCCAGATCGAGAGAGAGAGAGGGCAAAGGAGGCCTGTACCACGAGATCGACGGCGACCCGAAGCAGCGGAGCTCGAGCTCGATCTCGAGCTTGGGCGGCTCTGGGGGTGAACGCGAGGCCCAGGGGGAGAAGAGAGGGAGCGGGGAACGCGGCAGAGTGGGTCCCCATTGTGGGAAATGACTGGCGTGCTCGGGCGGCGCTCTGTCCGCATGCGAGGAGAGCCGGAGAGGGAGAGAGAGGAGGGGGTCGACAGCGTGTCGTGTCCCGGACGTCGAGGCACCTCGACTAGCGCAAGGGCCAGGCCCGAGGTGGACAGACACTGTGGATTGGGGATGGCTACAGTGCGGGTGTGCAGTGTAGCGCGCTCTGGAGCACGCCAATTGCATGTCAGGGCATGCCTTTGGCTTGTAGGGCGCGGCCACTTGTGTCTAGGTTGTTTAGGGAGGAGTAAACAAAGGGGAGAGGGCCTTGGATGCCCTGGACAGCCAGTAGGAGAGGAGAGAGGTTGAGGGAGAGAGGGAAATGGGTTGTCCAGAGAGAGAACGTGGGGTTTTACCCCTCCAATAAGTGAGCTATGGATTTGCCATTGCTACTGGAGGTAGAAGAGGTCTAGGAAGGGTTGTGGTAAAAAGTTGAGGCCATGGAGAAGAGTGGAAGTGGTCAAAACAGGGGATTTAGTAAAATGGCAGAAGGTGTTTGATGCTGGTTTGGGCAAGAAGATGAACTCCTCTTGTCATGAGGCTTGACAGGGTCAAATGGAATGAGATAATAATAGGTTCCACCAAGGTTGAGTCCATTTGCGCAAAGTTGCCAATACAACTTTTGTAAACCCTAGAAATTAGCAGAAATGAACTTGTGTAGATCTAGTTGAGCAAATCACTTCTCCTTGATGCACCATTTGGTGTAGTGGCCTCATTTGGTCATGTGAATATGCTAACCAAAGTTGGGGTCAAGGAGAGAAAGTTGGTAGTACAAAGTTGTTCAAATTAGATTCTGGTCAGAGAGGGTTTTGGGGCACTTTGATCAATATAACATTTTCTCCAACTTGTGCCATTTGGTCTAGATGAATGATTAGACCATTTGAGCATGTTCACAAGATTTGAGAGCATTTGGACATGTTTGGCAATGTAAAGTTGCTCAAACTTCAAAATGGACAGAAATGGTTTTGAGGGGATTTCATGGGGTTATACTATTCTCCATGACATGATACTTGTCAAGATCATCCAACATGTCATATGTGACATGCTAGAATTTTCTTGGAATTTTTGGAGAATATTTCCATTGTAAATATTTCAAAACCTTGAAATATCCAGAAAGGGTTTTTGAGGGATTTGACCAATATTTTGAACATGACCATGTGTTGAAACTCTTATATATGTACAATATATGTCCACTGAGTTTCCCTAGGTTTTTGTCAAATATTTTTGAAACAATAAAATAATCTTTCCCTATTAAAGACCATTCCTGGCCTTAAGAAAAAGCTTTTAAATAAAATAGGAAAATAACTTTTAAAATTATATTTTTGTGGTTTATGGGAGTCCTACATCTAATAGGATTCAAATATACCTTTTGAATGATTTTTCACACCCCAAGTCAAGTACTTGTAGTGCAAACCTCAACTCAGGGGTTTTTTGAAAAACTAATTTTTGAAAATACTATTTGGCCAAATTATTTTAGTAAGAAGATACTATGTTGCTCTATACACATGGCATGATCATTGGGCAGAAGCTTGGGGCAAGGAGATGAAGTATAGAAGGTGGAGTTGTGTTGACTTTAAAGAGCACTTGAAAAACACAGAGAGAAAACCAACTCAAAATAAAAATTCAAATAATGCAAAAGTTTTTGTCAAACCTCATTTTATCATGATTTATCATCTTAGGTGTTGTGCCATGAAAATCAGGGTGTGACAAGCGCAATGAATGGCATGGCATGGATGAGAAAAGTGGACCCCTCAAAATGCTAGGGATAAAAGGATTGGCTAAGGCTCAAAGCTCAAGACTCTACATTTTATATTTTAGTGATCTAAGATCACATTGAGTCTATAGGAAAAGCCAATACTATAAAGGAGGGATGAGGTGTTGCTTAATGAGGTTCTTGCTTCATAGTGCTTAGTGATATGCTCCAAAACCCTCAACTACTTTCCCACATCCACATATGATCTAAATCTAAAGTCAAACTCGGCCCCACCGATTCTTTCTATCTGGCACCACTGAGTTCAGATGTCATAGCCACTGCCACAAACCCTGGGCAAATCGGTCTCACCGATAGGGATCTCGGTCTCACCGAGATGGGATTGTAATCTCTCTGTTTCCCTTCGTAATGTTTCGGTCTCACCGAGATGAGCGATTGGTCCCACCGAGATTGCAATGTAAACTCCCTGTTTCCTTTTCGTAACATTTTGGTCCCACCGAAATGAGCGAACCGGTCCCACCGAGTTTACCTGACCAACTCTCTGGTTAGCTTATTACCAAAATCGGTCCCATGGAGTTTGTGTAATCGGTCTCACCGAGATTATGTTATGCCCTAACCCTAACCATATCGGTCCTACCGAGTTGCATGTCGGTCCCACCGAAAATCCTAATGATCACTAGATTTGCTGAATCGGTCCGACCGAGTTTCTCAATTCGGTCCCACCGAGTTTGGCAAGTTGTGTGTAACGGTTAGATTTTGTGTGGAGGCTATATATACCCCTCCACCTCCTGTTCATTCATGGAGAGAGCCATCAGAACGAACCTACACTTCCAACTTGCATTTTCTGAGAGAGAACCACCTACTCATGTGTTGAGGCCAAGATATTCCATTCCTACCATATGAATCTTGATCTCTGGCCTTCCCCAAGTGACTTTCCACTCAAATCTTCTTTCCACCCAATCCAAATCCTGTGAGAGAGAGTTGAGTGTTGGGAGACTATCATTTGAAGCACAAGAGCAAGGAGTTCATCATCAACGCACCATTTGTTACTTCTTGGAGAGTGGTGTCTCCTAGATTGGCTAGGTGTCACTTGGGAGCCTCCGACAAGATTGTGCAGTTGAACCAAGGAGTTTGTAAGGGCAAGGAGATCGCCTACTTCGTGAAGATCTACCGCTAGTGAGGCAAGTCCTTCATGGGAGACGGCCATGGTGGGATAGACAAGGTTGCTTCTTCATGGACCCTTTGTGGGTGGAGCCCTCCATGGACTCGCGCAACCGTTACCCTTCGTGAGTTGAAGTCTCCATCAACATGGATGTACAATAGCACCACCTATGGGAACCACGACAAAATCATCCGTGTCTCCAATTGCGCTTGAACTCTCCAAACCCTTCCCTTTACATTCTTGCAAGTTGCATGCTTTACTTTCCGCTGCTCATATACTCTTTGCATGCTTGCTTGAATTGTGTTAAGATTGCTTGACTTGTGCTAAGATAGCTAAAATCTGCCAAAGACTAAAATTGGGAAAAGGATAAGTTTTTATTTGGTCAAGTAGTCTAATCACCCCCCCCCCTCTAGACATACTTTCGATCCTACAAGCCAGTCCAGTCGCAGGCGGAGGGGAGTACGAGGGTTGGCTGGTTCGGGTGCGGGTGTGTGTTGGGGCTGACATCGCCGGAGAATAACAGGACGTGTGGGGGAATAGAGGGAGGGACTGGCCAACGTTGGAGGGTACGGTAGGTTGGCGGAGGCGCAGCCAGCCATAGGAGGCGGGAGCAGGCGGAGCCGACGGGGTAGTTTGGTTTGGGCGGCTGGAGGAAGAAGACAAGAGATAGAAGATACATGACAGATGTTTGATGTCAATCCAACGGCTGGTAGGCAGAATCGTTTGTTGACTGACTAGTAAGTCGACACCACCTTGGATAGGCTATTTCCTTGTGGGTCCCAAATGTCAGAATCCAAATCTGTCACGGTCATGCAGCCTTTCCTATGAAAATTTACAGCCCATTTGATGTGCTAGTTTGAAATAAGTTTGTGGGTGCTGGTGGGGGCTAATCACTTGGCTTTTGTAATGCACAGTGAGCTCAAGCAGCCGGTGAGAGTGATGTTATTTCCCTTGGTTGGGATTTGTTACAATATTTCACTCTAAATTAAACAAATGGCAAGCCATTTGCCTTGTTTCAAAGAAAAATATGATAGTCACAGCCGAGTTGGAAAGGGCAAGAACATCTAACTCCAGCTTACAAGTTGTACAAAGGCACGAGGGTTAATTGTTCATCAGGTTTAGACAAAACCCAGGTTGAAAAGGGCAACAACATCTAACTCTAGCACTGTTTTTGGCAGTCACAGTCAAATGGATCGGTCAGGTCCATAGAATGAACATCCTGGGTCGTAAAATTTACTAGATTATGACCGCAATATGTTGTAAATAGAAACCCGACACGTTCAGAAGCTCTTTTGACCACCTGAAACTCCTTTTTTGCTCTTCTACATACCCATCTGTCAAAACCATGTTGCTGATAAACTTAAGCCTGATGGACAATAGTAACCTCGCATTCAGCAGGAAGAATGTGACAAATCTAGTGTTTGCACGGTTGGCTACATATCGTTCTAGCGTTATTGTCTTCAATCGAATGTCATGAGAAGTGAGAAAATCCCGGTGATTACGAATCCACCAATTGGTTATAACTTTCTTACCCTGTCCTATTGCCTAAATAGACATGAAATTGAACAGTTAAGATCTAAAAAAAGAGTGTCGAAAGAGCAGCAGTTGAACGGTTAATTCTAGTACACTATATGCGGGCTTCCAATGTGCGTGAAATTATCACCTTTATATACAACTTCTCCAGACATGGAAAACTTTGCAGCAAGCCAACAATCTTGTTCAGATCAAAACTATTTATTTGGATATATAAGATCTTGACAGAATCCAGCACCATTGATAGGCCATCCATGGAGAAACTCTTCATTGAGCATAGAACATAATATTAGTACAAAATGTGTACTCCAAGATGATATATAACTTATGCACAGAAATTTAAAATGCAACTTATGGTTACAAGTGTAGATGATAATATAAAGTACCTGAAGAATTGTGGAGCCAAACACCATATTGAAATGAGCACAGAGATCATGTATTACACCCAAGGTCTCCAGTTTAGCCGCAGAGAGGACGGTTATTTGCAATGGTGAATAACTAGGATCAAGCATCAACCTTTGAAGTGAAGGGGCATCTTGGATGATGAGCTCCCTTCTGTCAAAAGAAATTCCAATTCTTACAAGGTTAGGTGACTTTATTTGGAGACAACCAATTCTAACTGTGAAAAAAAGCACCAAGCACTCCAGGGCAGGGCAGCTAGAGTGGATGATGTTGTGTAATGAGGCCTCCGATATACGAACCCGCACAAGTGAAAGTTTCTCGAGAAATGGGAGTCGAAGGTTTAGTACCAGATTTTCTGGTAGGTAGCACAGCGCAAAGGTGGCAGTGTGGAGAGAGGAGGAAAACTGCAAGATGGACATCGGTGCTGAGGGCACAAGTACATGGCGTTCGATATCTGGTAGGTGATTTCCAGGGGAATAGTAGAACTCAAGCAGGTGTAGTTCTATGAATTCAGGGGATTTCGTCCGGGCGTCCACCGTGCAGGGCATGGTATGCTTGCTCGGGTAGCATGACGGGATGCAGAGGCTTTGAACGGAGCCCTGGTGGGAGGAGATGATGGCTCTGGTGATTTCAAAATCATTGAAGAGAGATAGCTGATGACAGTCAAGATTAAGGGGCACGGCATGCCATAGAGGGCGCCACCGAATTGAGAGGACTTGGGTGCGGCACCAATCCTTGGTGGGGAGAACCGAGATGATCTCCCCAAGGATGGCGTCCGAGAGGTCGCTGATGCGGTCCACCCGAGATTCTACGGGTTCCTGGGATCCGATGGGGGTGGGGTCACCGCTTCTCCCCGCGCTGCTGGTTGTGGGATCTACAGCAGGTGTTGCCGCTGGCGGGAGCCTCATCTTCTTGCCGCTGGGGTCAGCCGACTCCATTTTCCTCGAGTGCGTCGCGTCGCGCTCACGGATTTGAGCAGAGTAACGAATGACGAGCCTAGTTGTAGTGCGAGTGAAGAAGAAGGGGGGCTGGGGTTTTCTATAGTAGTGAGGAAGAAGGGGAGCTGGGATTTTCTGTAGGAGTGATGTGGGGAATTTGGGGGTACCAGTGGAGCGAGCTGACGTGAGGTGGGTGGGAGTGAGGAGGAAGAAGAGCACCCAGGTTTTTTGGGGGGCGGTGTGCTGGGTGTGGGTAGAGCCTCTCATTAAGTAAATATATGGGATTTTGAATTGATTTTACTATTTACTAGGGTGGATGGACTGTTTTGTCTTGGGCCCAGGGAAACAATTACTACAAGTATAGTGGACACACTCTACAGCTACCCAGAAAAACAATTACTGCTAATACAGTGGATACACTACCGCTTCTGGCTCCTCCTAGGTCATCAAAACGTCTCCCTCTATTGAATGTCGTTATACTTTTGTTCACCCACATGCGGGCCATGCAGCGCACGGGCCCAAATGTCATCCACCAAATTAGAAGGCAGTATGCAAGCGGAGAGTCACCCCCGTCGTAGTGCGGCAGTAACGAGCCGTTGTATCACAAAACCCTGCCTCCCTGCAGTCTAAGTTTGACGGATGAAGCAACCATCATTTCACTCTTTGCTGAATCCCCTTCTCCCTCACCGTATTCAAGAAAGGCAACACACGCATCTGCCACTGTTCTTCTCTCCCAACAAAGGGAAGGTAAGCGGATCTGTGATGTTGGTATATTTTCGTTCAGAGAAAAAGAAGAACTTTTGCATAGCAGTAAACGATCCTCACTCTCTTTTTTGTTTCATTGTCATTGTGATTGTGTTTTCCTTTCAGTGGTCTCCTAGTATTCGTCGGTTTCATGATGGACCAAGGAGAACCAGGCAAAGATCTGCCGATATTGGAGCAGACGTGGGAGGCTGATCCCCAGGAGATAGAGAGCTCCAAGAAGATGGAGGCAGCCACCGAGCCGACCCCAGATACACTCACGGCCACTACTGAGATGGTCAACGCCCCGTTTGAGGTTACAGCCCCCGTGGCACTGCAGGAGCAGTTTTCCCCCTTCAAGGATGTTGCCCCCCCCCCCTGTTGAGCTGCCCAAGGTGATTTTCTTCTTTGCCGATCTCGATTGTGGTTTTTCATCTAAGTATGTGGTGATGGATAATGCAAAATTTTATTAGCTTCGATGCCATGCTATACGTAGTGGTTTAAATAACGTGTGTTTCTTATACTGGAAAGTAATTCAGAATTTGTTTCTGTTTCAATTAGAGCCCTAATGCAGACAAGGATTGTGTGGTTGTACACGTCACTTGCTATGAGGCGGATGACCTGAATATACGCACTGGGAAAACAGAGTTCTTAGGCTGTTGGATCCGGGAAGCCATTTGCGCTTATACTGATGTCGAGTTGTATTCCAACCTCACTATTGTCTGGCGTATTGTCCAGGGTGTACTGAAGCACAATGTCGGCATTTTGGGAACGGGGGTCCCCAAACTTGCCTGCCTGCGGCCTGCGGCGTGGCTCAAAGGAGGCCCAGCACAGCCCATCTTCGTCAACACAAGCTCAAGACCCTCGCGAGGAGCCAAGCCTCGCGAGGCGGACGACAAGGAGCTTCCTCAGGCACGGCCTCGTCAGGCTGGCTCGCGAGGAGGCGGAGAGTTCAAGGCGGGGTACCTCGTCAGGTGCCCATGACGCAAGCCATGACGACTAAGGGCGCTAGTCAGGCGCCAGCCCGCGCAGTGTCCTCCTTTCCTCTTTGGTGCAAAGGGAGCAAGCGCAGGCGAGAGCATCAAGCAAAGGCATCCATTTCGGTGCAACAAGACCAAGACCAGCCAAACGGCAGGGAAGAAGTCATTGTGGAGCCCAAGCAGGCGTCACCACCAGAGCCTTTGACAGGCGAGGACCAACTTTAGTCAGGATAAGTGTACCCATTGTTCCCCTTCAAAATGGCCAATTGTTGGCGCCCTTCCCGCTCAATATTTCGGAAGAGGCCCAGGGCCTTTGCCTATAAATAGGACTAGCAACCCCCAGGGTAGAGGCATCTGGACCTGACCTAGCAATCTGGATCCTCACCAAGAAACCAGTAGATAGAGCGATTGAACTCCTCCTAGCAGTTCGTCGCACCAGCCAAGAACAGACCCTCACGAGGCTGTTCTTCCTTGTATTGTTCATCATCAGCCCGAGAGGCAATCCACCACACCACACACTGGAGTAGGGTATTACACCACAATGGTGGCCTGAACCAGTATAAATCTTGTGTCTCTTGTGTTGTTCTGTTCCGTAGTTTAGATCCTAGCGATTCGGTGAGGAGCAGGTAGGCAGAGGGTTAAATCTCCGCGCGAACCCCAGTGTTCGAACCTCAAGGGTCTGCCGGAACCCGAAATCTGACATTTGGCGCGCCAGGAAGGGGTGCGCCGGAATTTACCTTCTGTCATCTTGTTCTTCTCCGACCATCGCATCCATGTCTGGCGCTCGTCGGGCTCGCGCCGAGCGCCGAGGCGCCCGCGCTTCCCACGTCGCCCGGACGGCTCTCGTCGGTGGGCGCCCTCGTCGTTCCCCGTCACCTGCCGTCAACGCCGCCACCGGCCTGGCGGGGAACGGGCAGCAAGCATCATCCCAGCATTCCCCCATGACCTCTTGGGAAGAGCCACGCGGCCTCTTCCTCACCCACCCCGTCGCGCCGGCTCCCTCGGTCGTCGCGGCCCTCCTGGGCGGCTCGCAGGCGCCGCCCTCCAGCCACCACGTCAAGCCATTCGTCCGCCAGGTCGGCGCCGCCTCCACGCGGCAGGGGGCTCCCCCGGGCCGGACGGAGCCATCGGCCAGGCTGACCTTCAGCTCTGAGGACCACCCCACCAACTCGGCCTGCTCGGGCACGCTCCCCATGCTCTGCACGCCCACCATCTGCCAGGTGGCTGTCACCAGGACTCTCGTCAACGGTGGCGCGGGCCTCAGCGTGCTCTGAGTTGAGGCCTTCAACCTCCTCTGCATACCCCGGGAGCGGCTGCAACCCAGGCGGCCTTTCTCGGGCGTCGGAGGCGGATCGTCCAGCTCCTTGGGGCAGATCCGGCTCCCGATAACTTTCGGCACCTACGACAATTTCCGCACAGAGCTGGTCGATTTCGACATCGCCCCCATCAGCGTCCCCTACAACGCCATCCTCGACTATCCAGCATTGGCCAAATTCATGGCCGCAACTCACCCGGCTTACAACCTCATGAAGATGCCCAGGAGCAACAGCGTCCTCACCGTGCCCGGGGACACCGAAGGTGCGCTGCAAGTACTCAAGCTCGCCCTCAAGACAGCGGCGGCGGCGCGGCCCACCGACTCAGAAACCCCCAAGCTCAAGGGGGCTGCGCCGACCAAGAAGAAGCAGTTGTTCACCCAAGACAAGGCAGAGACCAAGCAGGTACCTGTCGACGAGGACGGGTCCAATAGCGCCACTTTCACCATAGGCGCCAACCTCGGGCCCGAGCAGGAGGAAGCCCTGGTCAAGTTCCTGCATGCAAACAAGAAAATGTTCGCCTGGGAGCCCGATCAGTTGGGAGGGATCCCGCGGGGCGTAATCGAGCACCATCTCAACGTGTGTCCCAATGTGCGCCCCCTGAAGCAGAAGGTGTTGGGGATATTACCACTAGGCGTGAACCGGCCTGCTTGGGCCGGGATAACTTCATTAGTGGTATGAACAGATGAAGGCCCAAGGCCTGTAGCCGGTTTAGAAGCTGTAGCCGTAAACCGGCCTGATGTGCAACTTGTATTGTAAGTTAGGAACAGAGAGATACCAACCGGGATACGAGTATGGACCGGTTGGGACTCTATGGACCGACGGGCGTCACCCGTGTATATCAGGGGACGACCCACGGCGGTTCAGGGGGAGAACGACAACTCGAGTCTAGGCAAAGCTTGTTTGCTCCCTAGCCATCGAGACCACATCAATTCCATCGCAACTAGACGTAGGCTTTTACCTTCATCGAAGGGGCCGAACTAGTATAAAACCCTCGTGTCTTTGTGTCCGCTTTAACCCCTTCAAGTAAACTCGTAGCGATGGCTCCACGACTAAGTCCTTTCGCTAGGACATCTGCCGTGAAAAATCCACGACAGTTGGCGCCCACCGTGGGGCAATCGCACGATGGTTTGACGATCTTGGAGGGCAAGCTCAAAGGACTCGAAGGCTATGCTATGGGCCAGATGACCAAGAGTCGTCGTGGCAAGATCTACATCGACGACGCAGGATGGGGTCCCGAGGCCGATTCGATTGAGTACGGGTACCGGGTCCCCTTTGGTGGCATACACGTTTTCATCGGCAAGATCGGTGAGCCGGGGCCTGAGCCGGACATCTGCATCGACCTCGTCGAGACGGCTCAGCGTGCGAGATCTACCCAGGCTAAACCGGTCGTGAAGCGTGCCTTCGTTGGAGTCATCCACGGAGGAGGGCGTGAGGACGAGTCAGAACACGGTAGCGAGACCGTCGTCTATTCCGACGACGAGTCCTCGACCGGAGAGACCGAATCACTATACCAGTTACAAGACGACCAGGTTAGGGGCTGTTCCGATGGCGACAGTATTCCGGACCCCCCAGACCAGGTCAACCGGGTTGGAATATTCATGGCCGGCACACAGGCGGCGAATCACTCTTCGACCGCCGCAGCGATGCTCTCCGGATCAGCAGGGGCAGGAGGCCTTGTGCGCCCGCCGGTTCAAGTTCTATCTGATCTGTTTGATGCACTAGTCGCGCTTATGGCAGAGGACAATCCGGCGGATCAGGAGGCCCATAATTCTGAAATTGTAAAGGTGAGAGAGCAGATCGTGCAAGCCAAAGCGGATCTGGCCGCAGAAAAAGACAGGATGGCCGCAGAGCGGGCCGCTTTGGACGCCCAGGCTTATAAGCTCATGCTTGACCAGAACGCATCACAGGAGGTCTTAAAGCGGAAGCACAGATCATGCCTTCCGTTAGGGTTTGATCCCCGGAATCTCTTTCACACTCCAGGAGCTGGACCCAGTAATCCGCCGCAGCACCTGGAGACAAACCGGATTGAGGCACCAGGACCAGGGGGGACGGTCCAACCTCGCCTGATGGAACCTCCTCAGCAGAACATTGTGATTCTTCCGCCCGTCCAGACGCCCCCAGGTCATTATTCTAATCCTATGGACAACCTTGTTGCAGCTGCCGCGCGATTAGAGGCTATCCCAGTTGAAGGGGACTCTCCGCAAGCGATAGAGACGCGCCGGGTTAAGGAGCTTCTCTGGACCACGCTGATTCAGCAGGAAGCATATTCATACAGCCGTGATCGGATTCACTCTACGCCCCATCCAAGACGGAGCTATAGCAGGCGCTTGGATGAACCGGCCATATCAAGCAATGCGCGAGGCCGTGAAGCGGCCCGTGGTAATAACCAGGTAGGTGGTGTTCGCGATGCTCAGGATGTGGTGGACCGGGCCCGGGCACGGAGGAAGACCGAGTTAGCAACACAGGATGATGCGGGTCAACTTACACCGGTTCGCCCTACCACCTTCGCCGGACCAGGAGTCGCATCCGCTTTGGGAGTGCCTTGTTTAATCCCCGCTTTACGCAATGTGCGCCTGCCCAAAGATTTCAAGGGTCCACGCAAGGTGCCGAATTACACCGCTGATTTATCCCCTGAAGCGTGGATAGAGAGTTATGAGATGGCCATGGAGATGTTAGACGTGGATGAGACCGCGTGTGCAAAATACTTCACCATGATGCTTGAAGGCACGGCTCGTACCTGGTTGAAGAGCCTACCGCCCAATTCTGTCGGCTCATGGGCCCAGTAGCGGGCCCGGTTTATCCAGAATTTCAAGGATACGTGTAAGCAGCCCAAGTCCATAGTAGACCTAGCGGCTTGTGTCCAGGGGGAAGGAGAATCAACGACCCATTGGGTGCGCCGCGTTTCGGAAATTTTGCACTTGTCTGACAGGATTAATGCTGACTCTGTGATCTTAACCCTGGAAGGCAACTGCCGGTTTGAGCCTTTAAAATTGAAATTGGGACGCATGAAGCGGTTCTGTAATGACATGGGAACCCTCATGGCCGCTCTAGTGAAGTATGCTGATTCGGACAGTACCAAGGATCCCGAGACTGATGATGATGAAGCAGGGAAGGGAAGGAAGAATAGCAACTCCAAACAGCAGCAGTACAAACCGACGGGTCATGGAAACGGAGGCAAGCGCAAGGCAGATGGCAGCATGGACTTTGTGGCCAACACTAATGCACAGGACAGGGGGCAGCGGTGCAGAGGTAAAGCGGCAAATCGTAATGGGGCTCCCAATCCTAACGCAAGCCGCTTGAGTTATTTGCTGAATCAGCCTTGCCCGAAGCACGAGACGAAGGAGGTGCCGGCTAACCATCTTTGGAAGGATTGTTATATCATGCAGGAGTTTAAAAACTCTAATGCCTTCCGGTAAGATCACGGGTCAGGTGGCGGTTCAGGATCCGGTTTTCATGGGCCGGATCACGACGGAGCTTCCGGTTCAGGTCGCAATCAGGGCGGTCACAATCACCAGAATAATCAGAACGGCCAGCAGCAGCAGCAGCAGTCGGGTTATCAGAGCCAGCCAAAACAGTTGAACAATGGGCAATATCATGTTTTCACAACTAGCTTGGATAAACGCGACCGAAAACTCCACAAGCGAGCGGTGAATTCTGTTGAACCGGCCTTACCACGTTACTTGCGCTGGTCGGAGCAGCCTATCGTGTGGAGCAGAGAGGATCACCCGCCCCGGGTTGATAATCCGGGCCGGATAGCATTAGTGGTAGACCCTCAGGTGGGGGGTTATAAATTCACCAAGGTACTCATGGATGGAGGAAGCAGTATTAACATACTGTACTATGAGACATTCCGCCGCATGGGTTTAACAGACAAAGATCTCAGACCGTCTAATACGGTGTTCCATGGTGTGGTGCCTGGCAAATCTGCATATCCTGTTGGTAAGATAGCCCTGGACGTGGCTTTTGGGGACGAGCACGACTCCGGTCGGAAAAACTAACATTTGAGGTGGTGAAGATCCGGAGCCCATATCATGCCTTGTTTGGCCGGCTGGCTTACGCCAAGTTCATGGCGCGGCCTTGTTATATCTACTTGCAGCTCAAGATGCCGGGTTACAAGGGGACAACAACAGTTCATGGGAGCCGTAGGGTTGCTTTGGAATGTGAGGAAGGTGATGCGGCTTATGCAGAGTTGGTCTGTGCCACGGAGGAGTTGAAGTACTATAAGGACAATGTTGATCCGGCGGATATGACTCCTTTGAAGAAGCCGACTACAGAGCATGATTCAGATCTGAAGTTCAAATCGGCAGCTGAGACCAAGCTTGTTGACTTCGTGCCCGGCGATTCATCTAAGCAGTTCACTGTCAGTGCCAATTTGGATCCCAAATAGGAAAGCGCGCTCGTCGAGTTCATCCGTGAGAATCGGGACATCTTTGCATGGAAACCATCCGGCATGCTAGGTGTACCGAGGGAACTCGGTGAGCACACTCTTAATGTGGATCCTAGGTATAAACCGGTGAAACAATTCCTCTGCCGGTTTAACGAAGAAAGGCGAAAGGCCATTGGAGAGGAAGTGGCCAGGCTTTTGGCAGCTGGCTTTATCATTGAGGTGTTCCATCCAGAGTGGCTTGCTAATCCGGTGCTGGTTCTTAAGAAAAATGGCACTTGGCGTATGTGTGTGGATTACACAGATCTTAACAGGGCCTGTCCAGCGGATCCTTTTGCCCTCCCCTGCATTGACCAGATCATTGATGCCACGGCGGGTTGTGAGCGTTTGAGTTTTTTGGATGCATACTCTGGATATCATCAGATCAAAATGGCGGTTAAGGACCAGGAGAAAACAGCGTTTAATACTCCCTTTGGAGCCTTCTGCTATGTATCTATGCCCTTCGGACTCAAGAGTGCCCAAGCCACCTATCAACAGTGTGCACAGAATTGCCTGCATAAACAGATCGGCCGCAATGTGCACGCCTATGTGGATGATATTGTAGTAAAGTCAAGGCAGAAGGAGACGCTGGTGGATGACTTGAAGGAAACCTTTGACAACTTGCGGGTTTACAAGATGATGCTTAATCCGGCCAAGTGTGTCTTTGGTGTTCCGGCAGGCAAGTTACTGGGTTTCCTGGTGTCTAATAGAGGAATTGAGGCTAATCCGGAGAGAAGATTACAGCTATCACCTCCCTGGCTAAACCGAAGTGCATCAATGATGTTCAGCGTTTGGCGGGCCGAATCGCCGCACTAAGCCGGTTTATCAGCCGCCTCGGAGAGAAGGCCATTCCTTTGTACCAAATGCTGAGGAAGACAGACCATTTCATTTGGAGTCCGGCTGCTGATGAAGCATTTGAGGACTTGAAGCGGCAGTTAGCCAATCCGCCTGTTCTTGCAGCTCCGGTCGACAAGGAGCCACTATTATTATACGTAGCAGCCAATGCTCGGGCAGTTGGCGTGGCTATTGTGGTGGAACGCAAGGAGGCAGGCAAGGAATATCCGGTTCAGCGACCGGTTTATTATATCAGCGAGGTGCTTATTGAATCCAAGCAAAGGTATCCGCATTGGCAGAAGTTGGTCTATGGTGTTTTCATGGCCAGTCGGAAGTTGAAGCAGTATTTTCAAGGGCACCCCATCACAGTGGTCAGTTCAGCTCCCTTGGGTGATATCATACAGAACCGGGAGGCGACTGGCCGGATTGCCAAGTGGGCTATAGAGCTTGGGCCACACGGACTGAAGTATGTGCCTCGGACGGCGGTGAAGTCTCAAGCACTTGTTGATTTCATCAATGACTGGACGGAGCTACAAGCACCAGAGGAGAAGCCGGATCACACATATTGGACTATTCATTTTGATGGATCCAGGCAACTGGAAGGCTCGGGGGCTGGAGTCGTGTTAACTTCCCCACGAGGCGATAAGTTTTGTTATGTTCTCCGCTTAATGTTCCCTTGCACTAATAATGCAGCTGAGTATGAAGCCTTGCTCCATGGTCTCCGGATGGCTAAAGAGATGAACTTAAGCCGGGTTAAGTGCTTCGGTGACTCGGATCTCGTGGTTCAACAGGTGTCTGGCACTTGGGATTCTAGGGACCCGCTCATGACTGCATATCGTCGGGAAGTGGATAATATTGCGGGTTGCTTCCAGGGTTATCAAGTGGATCATGTGGACCATCGGAAGAATGAAGCGGCTGATGCTTTAAGCCGTTTGGGCTCTCAGCGCAAACCGGTCCCGCCTAATATCTTTCTGGACGTGCTGCACAACCTGTCAGTCAAGCTCCCAGGTGAAGCAGATTTGGCTATTCCTGATCCCGAGGCTCAATTGGTGGCAGCATTGCATGCTATTCCGGATTGGACAGTTCCTTATCTTATGTACATGAACCGGGGGGAGTTACCAGAGGATGAGATTCTAGCCAGGCAAATAGTCCGGCGATCCAAGTCTATGATGATTGTCAATGGTGAGTTGCATCGTCGCAGTGTATCAGGGCCGTTTCAAGTTTTGTTTCTCCTGAGGAAGGCTATGAAATCTTAAGAGAAATCCATGAAGGGGATTGTGGACACCACGCCGGTTCAAAGTCTCTGGTGGCAAAGGCGTTTCGTCACGGATTCTACTGGTTGACAGCGCATGCTGACGCGGAGGACTTGGTTAAACGGTGTGATGGATGTCAGAAATTTTCAAGGCGTGCTCATGTGCCGGCTCAAGAATTGAGGATGATCCCAATAACGTGGCCGTTTGCAACTTGGGGGCTGGATATGGTCGGACCTTTTAAAAGATCCAAGGATAAGAAAACCCACCTTTTGGTGGCAGTTGACAAATTTACCAAGTGGGTTGAAGCGGAGCCTGTCAGCAAGTGTGATGCAGCAACAGCGGTGCAGTTCATCAAAAAGGTGATTTTCCGGTTTGGCTTTCCACACAGTATCATTACTGACAATGGTACCAATTTATCTAAGGGCGCTATGAAGGAGTTCTGTGAACGAGAGCATATCCGGCTTGACGTGTCGTCAGTGGCACACCCCCAGTCCAATGGACAGGCAGAACAAGATAATCAAGAGATCTTGCGAGGCATCAAACCCCGGCTTATGGTCCCATTGCAAAGAACACCAGGATGTTGGGTTGAAGAGCTACCATCTGTGCTATGGAGTATCAATACTACGCCAAACCGATCCACAGGATACACGCCATTTTTCATGGTCTACGGAGCAGAGGCAGTTCTCCCTAGTAATATCCGGCATGATTCGCCTCGGGTGGCAGCTTATGTCGAAGCGGACAATGAGACAGCACGACAAGACGCTTTAGACCTATTGGACGAGGAGCGTGATATAGCAGCTGCCCGTTCGGCGATTTACCAACAAGATCTTCATCGCTATCATAGTCGCCGGGTTAGAATCAGAACTTTTCAAGAAGGAGATTTGGTGCTTCGGCTCATCCAAGACCAAACAGATATACACAAATTATCCCCACCTTGGGAGGGACCTTTCGTGGTCAGCAAGAATCTGCACAACTGGTCGTACTATCTGATTGATATTCGAGAGCATAAAGACTCACGTACATCAGAGGAGGAGACTAACAGGCCGTGGAATATAGCTCATCTTCGGCCTTACTACACTTGAGCCATCGGCTCTATCTATGTACATATCATGACAGTGTATATATTATCTTTGATATAATAAAACCGGAGCCTCAGCTAAAGAGGGGTCTCTGTCTTTCTTATCATGTGTGGTTACATGGAGTGGCTCTGTTTTTAAAGCGGACTCCGGTTTACCCTTTGACATTTGCTTTTTATACATCACTGGGGGCCTTGGTCGTGTCCGAACCAACGCGACACCTTTTGATAGGCGACAGCCACCAGATCACTTGGGGACATGGTCAAGTCTGAACCAGTCACGCCTCTTGGTCGGCCTAAGGCCACAAAATCACTTGGGGGCTTGGTCGAACCCGAACCATTGCCACGCCTCTTGATCTAGAATATATGCCACGAATCATTTGGGGACCTGGCTGACTTGAATCATTGTCACTCCTATTGGGGGCTTGGTCCTGTCCGACCATCGTAATACCATCTGATCAGCTCAGTATAGCATATTTTTGCAAACAGTTTTTATCATTGCCTTGGTTTCCATGGTATTTTCATGGCTTGTTTGTTCTTAGTTTTTTGTTGGATTCCTTTTATGTCAACAAACACCTTTTTGCCGGTTCAGCCTATGGATTTGATTCCCCTTTAATCCGGAGAAGTATGCCCGGTTTATTTTTATTTTTTCCTGTTAACATCATGGAGTAACAAGGGGGTTTATATTGACCCAGTACGGTCTATATGGGAGCTGTTTTCTCCCCCCTTGTTGACGGTAATGGTTTATAAAACCTCCGCTTCAAAGCTTGGCAAAACCAGCTTCATGCCAAGACATGGCAAGAAATATGAATGGAGGTTTTTTCGAACAAAAGCTTCAGTACTTATGCACGAAGGCATATTGAAGATAGAAGTATTAACTATCCTGTTACAAGGCATCACGGTGCCCGAATAAAGATCATTTGTTATTTTGGAAAGATTCCAAGGACAGCTATACAAACCGGCTCCCGGTTTAGGCCTACTCCTCGTCATCATCCGCTTCAGCTTCTTCGTCCCTACCCATTGGCTGGAAATCAACAGTGGTCCAGTCGATTCCCATTAAAGCTTGGAAAACAGCCTCTTCATGTATCAGGGAAGACGGTTCAATATCAGGAGCGTAAGTGTGCTTACGGATTGGAGGGATCAGATTCTCCGCTTCAAGAGTTGGGGCAGGCACTCGCTTGTTCTAGTCATTGTATTGTGCTTGATAATGCGTCAAGTCTGCCTCTTCAGCTAGCTGACAAGCCAGAGGGCGCACTGCACGGTTTATTGCCCTTAAATCCTCTTCCTTGAATTCAGAGCCATCTTCCTTCAGGCTGGGATAGCCTTGAGATGCTTCCACAGGGTCGAAATCTGGCACCCATGCCTTTGCCCGGATCAAGGCGTTAATAGCTCCGGTTCGAGCAGCAGATTTCTTCAGCTCCTCCATCCGGGCCGGAAGCATCGACAACATGTTAAGAGTGTCCTGGATTAAAGAAGGTGCCGGGTTGTTATGAGAGGCTGTGGTGATGATCCGCTGGGCTCCGGTATATAATTGTTCCACTAAGGTGTAGGCAGCCTTCAGTTTCTTCCGCACATCGTTTCCCAAGTGCCCGATGCGTGTGCCTACAACAATATAGGGACAGTTTCAAACCGGATTTACGCTGCAGCAGGTTCAAATTATCACAAAAGTTAAAAGGAGCTTACCAAAGATCGCAGCGGTCATGGAGTGTATTTGCCGCTTTACGGACGTCAGTTCATCCGCCACCGGTTTAAGGGCAGCTTCAGCATTTTCCGCTCTTTTGGTTAAAGCGGCCTTCTCAGTGGCCCAATCAGCCCGCTCTTTCTTAAAGCCTTCCTTCAGCTGTTCAGCGGTGCTCAAGGCGCTGGTTAATTCTTCCTTTGCCTTGTCTGTTTCATCTTGTTGAGTTTTCAAGGCCTCCTGCAAATCAGCAATCCGGTCCTCTTTGATTCTCACCTCAGCCTGCATACAGACAACACTTAGCTTTAAACAAGCGGTCCAAGAAATTGAAGTATCAACCACATAACAAAGTTATACGTCTGATACTTGGGGGCTAATGAACCTTCAGTTTTCAAAAGTTATTAGATTGCAAAGTCCCAAGCTCAATACAGGTATTCAACTTGGCACTTGGGGGCTAATGGCTATTTGCTCAAATTATGTTCTAAGGGTAGTTTTCGTTGGAGCCCCGGTCTAATTCTGCTAAGTTAAACCGGCCCTTGGGGGCTATATTAATGGATTTCAAAAGTGTTGAGGATCATATTCAAGTCCCGGTTTGACGAAGGCTACAAACCGACCCTTGGGGGCTAGGAGGATTGATGCAAAGGCAGTCAGTAAAGAAGTAAGTTACCTCAAATTTATCCCTCATCATTTTTACTAGACCAGCTTCACAGTCACGGCTAGTATAAAGCCGGTTTAGATAGCCGGAATGAAGATCTTGGGCACTCAGAGCAGCATATGTCTCCAGTTCAACATCCCATTTTTCTTTATTCAGAGCGGAAAAATCCTCTTTTATGGTATGCTTGGTTAAGGTGACAGGATTCCCGGGTTCAAAGCGGCCTACACCGGTAATCACAACATCATCATCTTTGGACTCGCCGGTTTGTGTTAGTGTGATCGGTTTGTCAGCAGGACTGTGGGATTTCTCAATCTGGACGGAGCTGACAGGCGGGTCAGCAGAGACTGAAGTAGTAATAGGCCTCTCTTCGGGAATAGCATCGTCTTGTAAAGGAGGATCATTGGGAATATCCTCACGAGCAAATGCTTCAAGATCTGGCGTTTTGTCATGTTCTGGGGCTACATCTTCTTCAGCCGCTTTATCCAGGTGGGCTTTCTTGCTCGGTTTAGGTTTGGCTCCGAAAGAAAATCAAAGAGTCAAGGAAAAGCATAAGCCATTACATAGTGTACTGGAAGCATATGTTCAGCTTAGCTTACCCAAGAACCGTTTTTAACGGTGGCAGCTGAGTGGTCGACGATTCACCAGAAGATGAATGAGAAGTAACCTAATAATCGGAGTCGGATGGGTTAAGAGGTTGACGGAAGAAACCCGCTTTAGGATGTAAATCAACAAAAAGGTCAGAGACCTCGGAGCGGCGTTTTTGAACCGGACTGTTTGGTAAACCGGTGGAGGTAACTACCTGGCCACTGTGCCGGGTTGTGCGGCGAGCTTCATGTTGCTGAGTCTTCATAAGAAATTTAGGATCCAAATAAGCAAGAGGATGAGAAAATTTAACTTTCCGGTTTGCCTGTCGAAATTTTGGCAAAGGCAAGATTTCTGAATCGGAAGAGAGAATAGTTACCTCAATGAATTCCGCATTGCTGGCTTCAGCGTCGTCCTGACAAGCATCATCATCAATAAGGCGTGTAAAAAATAAGCCAAGCGAGTCAAGTTCTACCTCAAGGTCCGGGTTACCCACATCGTCATCAATAGCTGGATCAGATGAAGCGGTGGTTTTTCTCTTGTGAGCTGGCTTCTTGATAACCTTGGTCTTGGGACGGATTGGCCTCCCTGCTTTCTCCGTTTTGTCTTGAGAAAGCTTCTTGCTCCAAAACGGATTATCGCCCTGGATCAGCAGTAATTAAATGTCAAACAGATAAAGCAGTAACCGGTTCAACAATAGAGCAATTAAAATCTTACCGCTGGCGGTTTGTTGGTGGTGCAGTAAGGAGGCAGACCGGTTTGAGCACAGAGGTGCTCCGGTTCATTCAGCATCTTTTTTACAGATTCTGTGACTTCATCATCGGGGAGTTGGATTTTAGTGTGTCGGAGTGGGTCATCGACACTATCAGTATACTTGCACATCAAACTGGAGCACCGGCTCAGAGGCAGTATGCTCCATGATATCCAACAGCGTGCAAGATCTGTTCCTGTTAAGCCGTTGGCCATAAAAGCTCGGAGCTTGGACAGTTGCGGAGCATATTTAATTCTTTCCTTGGCGCTTAGTCTTTGTGGAAAAGGGTGCATGTTGCTGAGCCGTTCCGGACGGAAGCCAGGCAAGGGATTTTCATTGTCAGGGGAGGTATCCTTGCAATAAAACCAAGTTGCATTCCACTCCTTGGGGTGAGTATGGAGTTTGACATGGGGATAAGTGATCTCCTTCCTCTTCTGAATGGCCATACCGCCCAATTCAGTGTTGCGGCCATCGGTGAATTCAGTGCGACGATTTAAATGGAAGAGGTCTCTAAACAACTCAACTGAAGGCACCTCTTGAAAGTATACCTCAGAGAGCACTTGAAAGTGGCATAGATTGGTAACAGAGTTGGGGCCAATATCCTGTGGATGGAGCTGAAAATTGGCTAAAACATCCCGGTAAAACTTAGAGCCGGGCGGTTTGAAGCCCCGGGCCAAGTGATCTGCGAAGACCACAAACTCTCCTTCCTGGGGGGTGGGAGGACATTCATTTCCAGGAACCCTCCAGTGGATCGTATCTTTACTGTCTAAAGCGCCGATCAAGACTAGATCGTCCAACTGTGATTCTGTGACGCGAGAAGGAACCCAATTGCACTCATACACTTGTTTGGCCATGGCGAGATCTACAAGAAATAGGTGATCCGGTTCAAGAACACGCTGGGTAAAAGAAGGTGTTGATCTAAACTACGATAAACCGGGGACAGTACCTATAAACCGGTCTTCCCCAATGCGGCATCATGTGGATTCTGGTGGTTCAACCAGGGGACTAATGGTATATACCGGTTTAGTAACTTTTTTCTATGATAAGTTAAACCGCCTGACCTAAGCATCGGAAGAAATTGAAGCTATGGATAACTAGGTATGCAGAAACAAGTTTCACATGATCTTATCACAGCCGCAGATCTACCGCGAGCTCACAAAAACAGAAAATATTCCGAAGAGTAAGGCAGAAACAGAAGTGAACCATTAAGCGGGTATGTGCGAGAGATATATGGACTTAGATGAGAAACTACAGGTGGATGCTTAAAGACTACTACTAAACGAAGCAGGGATTCACAGATTCATTCAAGGTCAGAAAACAGGTATGAGCATGCGACGAACACAACACGAACATGGAACCCTAAGAACAGATCTAGGTCAAGAAGAGGAGAAAGCTTACCGGGAACGGAGAAGATGCGTAAAGATGCCGCAATGCTCTGGTACGTTCAGGTTGATGCAGCGGCCCAAGATGAGGCAGAGGTCGACGGCGGTGGCGGAGCTCCAAGGCTGGCGACGCGAGGAAGACGAAGAAGAAGGGACGAAGGGAAAGGGAAAGAAATGACCCTTCGGTCTTATTTATAAGGCAACAGAGCTAGGTCAAGCGCGCGGATCCAGGAGCTATTGTTAAAAGAGGGCGTTATAAATGATAAAATTTCATGATGACGTCATGCCGGCTTACAGCAACCAGAAATGATGACGACACGGCGGTTTACGAATTACCCGAAGATGTCCAAGACACCAGATTTTGTGAGGGATTGACATGAACCAGTTCAAATCAATCTGGGGCCTAATGTTGGGGATATTACCACTAGGCGTGAACCGGCCTGCTTGGGCCGGGATAACTTCATTAGTGGTATGAACAGATGAAGGCCCAAGGCCTGTAGCCGGTTTAGAACCTGTAGCCATAAACCGGCCTGATGTGCAACTTGTATTGTAAGTTAGGAACAGAGAGATACCAACCAGGATACGAGTATGGACCGGTTGGGACTCTATGGACCGACGGGCATCACCCGTGTATATAAGGGGACGACCCGGCGGTGGTTCAGGGGGAGAACGACAACTCGAGTCTAGGCGAAGCTTGTTTGCTCCCTAGCCATCGAGACCACATCAATTCCATCGCAACTAGACATAGGCTTTTACCTTCATCGAAGGGGCCGAACTAGTATAAAACCCTCGTGTCTTTGTGTCCTCTTTAACCCCTTCAAGTAAACTCATAGCGATGGCTCCACGACTAAGTCCTTTCGCTAGGACATCTGCCGTGACAAATCCACGACAGAAGGCGAGGAGGCAGTCCACTGAAAAGCAGGCCTTCATCGTCCAAGAGACCCGCAAGCTAGAAGCCGCAGGGGTTATTCGCGAGGTCTGATACCCAGATTGGTTGGCCAACCCCGTGGTTGTTCCAAAGAAGGGAGGGAAGGAGCGCATGTGTGTCGACTTCACCAACCTCAACAAAGCATGCCCGCAAGATCTGTTCCCGCTCCCTCGCATCGATCAGATCGTCGATTCCACCGCTGAGTGTGACCTGTTATGCTTCTTGGATGCCTTCTCCGGGTATCACCAGATCAAGATGGTGGTGGAAGACGTGGAGAAGATGGCCTTCCTGACCCCATGTGGGGTGTACTGCTATACATGCATGCCGTTCGGACTGTGCAACGTGGGGGCAACCTTTCAGTGGCTCATGCACATCACCTTGGGCCCGCAGCTCGGGAAGAATGTGGAGGCTTACGTCGATGACATCGTAGTGAAGTCTCGCGAGGCCAAGACTCTGATACAAGACCTGGAGGAAACCTTCGCGAGCCTCAACGCAGTGAGCCTGCGGCTCAAGCCAGAGAAGTGTGTGTTTGGAGTCCCCTCGGGCAAGCTCCTGGGCTTCCTCCTGTCCCACCGAGGCATCGAGGCCAACCCAGAAAAGGTCAAGGCAGTCGAGGACATGAGCCCACCAAAGACCCTCAGAGAAATGCAGAAGCTCACGGGGCGCGTAACTGCGCTGGGGCGCTTCATCTCCAGGTTAGGGGAGCGAGCGCTGCCTTTCTTTCAGCTGATGAAGAAGAAGGGGCCCTTTGAATGGACTGAAGAAGCCGACAAAGCATTCCAAGATCTCAAGAGATACTTAACCAGCCCTCCGGTGATGGTGGCCACATGCCCTCAAGAGCCCTTGGTACTCTATGTGGCTCCACTCCTTACTCCGCCAGCGCGGCTCTGGTGGCAGTTAGGGAGCAGCATCAGACCAAAGCCACGGCTGCTGCCCGTGCCAAGGCAAAGCAGGACCAGAAAGGACTCGCAGAGGTCGCTACCACGGCTGAGGAGGATCAGCCACCGCAGGGAAGCGCGCCGAGAACGGAGGAAGCTCTTCCCCCAGGCAACCAGCTTCCGGAGGCCCCGTCGCCTCAGCAGGCGCCACGGCCTCCGGAGGGCGCCACCAGCGCCAACGCTCCAAGCCTCGTCGAGCACCTGGTGTACTTTGTCAGCACGGTGTTGCGGGATGCGAGGGCATGGTACCCCATGCCACAGAAGCTCCTCCTCGCGCTGCTGGTGGCCTCGCGCAAGCTACGGCACTACTTCCAGGGTCACCCGATCAAGGTTGTCTCGGCATACCCCTTGGAAAGGGTGCTCAGGATCCCTAACTCGGCCGGAAGGGTCGCTGAGTGGAACATTAAACTGCAAGCATTTCATCTCGAATTCAGTACGACCAGGGTCATCAAGGGTGCCGCGCTAGCTGATTTCTTGGCTGAATGGACGGAAGCACCAGACCTCAAGGCCGATGAGGACCGATCACTCTCTCCAGGAAGCAAGGCGCTAGAAGGCTGGGTCATGTACTTTGACGGGGCATTCTCCAGGCACGGCGCTGGGGCTGGGGCGGTGCTCATATCTCCCACTCAGAACAAGCTGTACTATGTCGTGCAGCTATGCTTCCAGCAGGGTGAAAAGGTCTCCAACAACATAGCGGAGTACGAGAGGCTGATAGCGGGCTTGAAGGCCGCCGCTACCCTAGGGGTGAAGCGCCTTACTATCAAGGGCGATTCACAGCTCCTTGTCAATTTCTCCAACAAGGTATACGAGCCAAGAGATGAGCACATGGAGGCCTACCTTGCGGAGGTCCGCAGGATGGAGAAGCAGTTCTGGGGGTTGGAGCTACAGCATGTGCCCCGCGGCACTAATCAAGAGGCCGACAACATCACCAAACGAGCCTCCAGGCGGTTGCCCCAGGAGCCGGGTGTCTTCGAGGAATGGCTCTTCAAGCCCTCGGCCCTGCCATCATTATCGAACACAGCACAACCTCGAGTGGAGCTTCCTCAACCACCTGCCGCGGGAGCCCCAGTCTGTGGCCCGGCCTCAGGAGCACGCCTACTCCTAGCGATGGAGCCTCAGGAGGGGTGCTGGATCACAGAGCTTCGGACCTACTTAATGCAAGGGACCCTGCCGGAGAAGGAGGAGGAAGCAGAGCGTGTGGCGCGGCAAGCCACAGCGTACTGCATCATGGATGGAGAGCTCTACCGGAAACGACCGACTGATGTGTCCCTGCGTTGCATCACCAGGGAGCAAGGGAAGGAATTGCTGGCAGATATACACGGTGGAGACTGTGGGCATCATTCGTCGTCACGGACCCTCGTCGGCAAGGCATTCTGCAGCGGTTTCTATTGGCCTACTGCGCTCAATGACGTTGTCGAACTTGTGAAGGCTTGCGAGGCTTGCCAATTCCATGCCAAGCAGATCCATCAGCCGGCAGGAGGTCTGCAAACCATACCCCTCACATGGCCATTTGCAGTCTGGGGGCTGGACATCCTGGGCCCTTTTCCTTGGGCGCCAGGGGGCTATCGCTACCTCTACGTCGCCGTGGACAAGTTCCAAGTGGGCCGAAGTCGAGGCCGTCCGCACCATCCCTGCTGGTTCTGCGGTCAAGTTCATCAAGGGCATCGTGAGCCGGTTCGGGGTGCCGAACCACATCATCACTGACAACGGTTCTTAGTTCACCAGTAACCTTTTCAAAACGTACTGTGCTAACCTTGGAATGCAGATATGCTACGCTTCGGTGGCGCACCCCCGAAGCAACGGCCAGGCTGAGCGGGCCAACGCAGAAGTCCTGAGGGGCCTCAAGACCAGGACATTCAAGAAGAAACTGGAGGTTTCTGATAGAGGTTGGTATGACAAGCTTCAGTCCGTGTTGTGGTCCATCCGCACCACCGCGACCAAGCCGACTGGGGAGACCCCCTTCTTCTTGGTCTACGGAGCAGAAGTGGTCCTCCCTCACGAGGTCAGGCGTCGTTCCGCGCGGGTCTTGGCGTTCGATGAGACGTTGCAGGACGCCATGCAGGGGACGGACCTCGTGCTGGGGGAGGAGCGTCGTCGAGAAGCTGCGCTGCGGGCGGCAAGATACCAGCAGGCGCTCCGGTGGTACCACTGCCGCAACATCCGCCCCAGAACTCTCGAGGTAGGGGACCTCGTGCTCCGGCGGGTCCTCTCCAGGGAGGGACTGCATAAGCTCTCTCCTATGTGGGAGGGCCCGTTCAAGGTTGTTCATGTTTCCAGGCCCGGCTCCGTGCACTTGGAGACTCAGGAGGGAGTATCTGTATAGAACGCGTGGAACATCCAGCACCTCCGGAGGTTTTACCCCTAGAAAGGCCCAGAGCCTGTGAAGAAGGCAAATGCTTGTGAAGCTCATCTTTTTGGAAAAGGCCCAGAGCCTGTGAAGAAGGCAAATGCCTGTGAAGCTCATCTTTTTGGAAAATGCCCAGAGCCTGTGAAGAAGGCAAATGCCTGTGAAGCTCATCTTTTTGGAAAAGGCCCAGAGCCTGTGAAGAAGGCGAACGCCTGTGAAGCTGTCGCGTTTTGGAAAAGGCCCGGAGCCTGTGAAGAGGGCCAATGCCCGTGAAGCTTGCCTCCCCGAAGAAAGGCCCGGAGCCTGTGAAGCTCGCCGCCCGTGACACTCTCACGTAATAATGAGTTGGGGTTGTACACACCCCGGAGTCTCAGGGGTGCCGGCCTCAGGCCCTGGGGCTCCCTCCCACGCCCAGTGGCAGCACTTAGCTCCGCGCTAGTGAGAAGACGTCGAAGACTAGACTAGGTGCCGGACGCGGCTTTTTCATTTGCTTTCTGCAGTTGTCTAGTTCATTCTTATTTGGAGTTTTATCGAAACTATCGCCGCCTTTTGACCTGTGGTTCTTTGACTTTTTCGCTCTCCTTCCTTGATTTCTCTTGCGCGGGGCTCACGAGGTGGAAGCCCCGGGAGCCCTCGCGAGTATTCCTACCCCTATCGCTCAAGTTTTCACGGCCCAGGTCCACTACAGGAGCGCCCCTCTAGACCATGCCTCACGGGCACCACGACACGAATACAGGGCCTGGGTCGGTCGCCCCCATGGCTGAGACTGGAGATTACTTGCGAATGGGCGTGCGACAGAAAGGAACAATACCGGAATAACAGAAACAGTATGATGATTGACGATGTTAACCCAAACACGCCCCCACGGGGCCACACATTGCTGCCTTTTTGCGCAGGAAAAAGAAAGGAAAGAGCAAAGCAGGCGAAGCTCGCCCTGCGCAGGCCCTCATGGAAGACTCGAGCCGCCTCCAGAGCTCAGGCGGACTCCCTCTCGCGCTTCACCGGGGCGCGATGGCGGGCAGACCCGCTGCCGCCCTCCAAACAGGCGCGACGGCATGGAGGCTGACCGCGGCCACTGCTAGAAGGGTCGCTACCCGAAGAGGAGCTGGTGAAGCTTGAGGAGTCACGGGCGCCGCCAACCGCGCGCGTGCTGTCCTCTCCGTCCTCGCCGGGGCTGAATCCCCGGCCGCGGTCGTCATCTTCAGCGCAGCACCCTGCACGGCGACCATCTTCCCCAAACACCCTCACGTAGAGGGTGGCGTCACCGTCGAACTTGAAGTGTAGAGAGCATCGGCGGCGTAGGCCATGCGCACGAGCAAACGTCTGTCAGCCGCGGGTCAGGGCCAGACTCCCGGCTACGGAGACCTCCAGCGAAGCCCACGAGGCCTGGCTGCAGCAGCCATCTGCCTGGAGCCAGAGGCCACCCAAGGCGCCAGCTGGGAGCTCACCTAGGAGGAAGCGAGGGAGCTGAAGCCGGGCGCCGGTTGGCTCCACCGCCCACACAATGAACTCCGGCAGCACCTCCGCAGCATGGAGGCGCAGCCTCGGGGGTCGCACGGCCGGAACACGCCCGCCGACCATGGCCAGCCGCTCATCGCTGCGCAGAGAGCCACCTTCGCGACCGCGGGGGGCCGCCGTGGAGGCCACAGGATGTTTGCGAGGGAGACCTCGACCGCGCTTGGGCAGGGGAGAGGTAGACTCGACCTGGCGATCCTTTCCTTTCTCTGCGGCTGAGAACTTCCTTGGTGGAGCCATGAAGAAGAAGGAGAAGCAAGAGGGGATAGACTGGAAGGACGCGCGCCATTCCATACTTATAACCGGCGAAGGCCAACCGTCGGCCTCCACGATCGCAGGAAATCATGACCCGTTTTGCATGCAGGGACTTGTCTAATCCGTGCGGTTACCAAGGCATCATGGGGAAGCGGAGGCGCCCACATCCAATCAACCGCCACGCGGCGCCCAAGGCCGCAGGCTGTTAGGGCCCGCGATGCTTCGCACTTGCCCTTTCGCCTCTCTGCTCAGCCAAGTTCGGGCGCGCCGTGGGCCCGGGGGCTACTGTCGGTGTTCTAGGAATGGGGGTCCCCAGACTTGCCTGCCTGCGGCCTGCGGCGTGGCTCAAAGGAGGCCCAGCACAGCCCATCTTCATCAACACAAGCTCAAGACCCTTGCGAGGAGCCAAGCCTCGCGGGGCGGACGACAAGGAGCTTCCTCAGGCACGGCCTCGTCAGGCTGGCTCACGAGGAGGCGGAGAGTTCAAGGCGGGGTCCTCGCGAGGTGCCCATGACGCAAGCCATGACGACCAAGGGCGCCAGTCGGGCGCTAGTCGGGCGCCAGCCCGCGCAGTGTCCTCCTTTCCTCTTTGGTGCAAAGGGAGCAAGCGCAGGCGAGAGCATCAAGCAAAGGCATCCATTTCGGTGCAACAAGACCAAGACCAGCCCAACGGCAGGGAAGAAGTCATTGTGGAGCCCAAGCAGGCGTCACCACCAGAGCCTTTGACAGGCGAGGACCAACTTTAGTCAGGATAAGTGTACCCGTTGTTCCCCTTCAAAATGGCCAATTGATGGCGCCCTTCCTGCTCAATATTTGGGAAGAGGCCCAGGGGCTTTGCCTATAAATAGGACTAGCCACCCCCAGGGTAGAGGCATCTGGACCTGACCTAGCAATCTGGATCCTCACCAAGAAACCAGTAGATAGAGCGATTGAACTCCTCCTAGCAGTTCGTCGCACCAGCCAAGAACAGACCCTCGCGAGGCTATTCTTCCTTGTATTGTTCATCATCAGCCCGAGAGGGAATCCACCACACCACACACTAAAGTACCACAATGGTGTCCTAAACCAGTATAAACCTTGTGTCTCTTGTGTTGTTCTGTTCCGTAGTTTAGATCCTAGCGATTCGGCGAGGAGCTGGTAGGTAGAGGGTTAAATCTCCGCGCGCACCCCAGTGTTCGAACCTCAAGGGTCTGCCGGAACCCGAAATCCGACACACAAGAAGTTCAAATCTACTCCTTCATTTGTGAGGCATACTGTTCTTGTCAAGCTTACGTAGGAAGATGACGTGGCATGCCTCCACAAACAAGTTTATGAGTGGCAAGGCCACAAGGTTATCTTCATAAAGGTTCACAGCATTGAGCTGCTGCTGACGTCCTCGATGATGTTCATGGCAAGGTCCATCTTGTGTCCAGCCCAAATTAGATCGAGGCATGAAATAGTTGCCCCAGCTAGTGTTTAATAGTAGTTCGGATTGTGTCTAATTATCCAAACCTTGCCTGTTATCGAGCCCTCTAGGGCTAGTACTCTGTTTGAATCCATCTATGGGAACTGCTGCTACTTTTGTGTGCCCATGAATCATGTGAGAACCATCGTAATTGTTGCCGAAACAGATGCGTCCTCACTAGTTTTTTCATGAATATGGCATGGTAAGACATAAGTTGTCACAGTTTATCATACGAGCAATGTGTGTTTGATTAAATAGATTACTCATTCGAGAACTATGCACCGACGTATACATAAGTACTTGTAAACATTGTTGATGCTACCCCACTTGTAAGCAGTTGTGCAAAACACGGCACATTGGCTCAGGTCGCTTCAACACTAGGCTATCGACCAACTAACAATCAACAATCTGTTGTCTGACATATAAGCAACTATGTATCTTGTTACAGTGGTTCATGCAGTTAACTCAGGCCACAATGTAAATTCCAAACGTTCACACGCTAGTCCAGCGTTCATGTGGAACACTCACATTAAACTCGGCTTCACAAAGAACTTGAAACGCATAAGTTAAGCAATTTTATACATCTGAATGATTCATAGAACATAACAAACATATACTAGTTCATAGCAAAAGACAAAGTTGTGAGAAGGTTTACAAATCAGGAAAAACCAAGCAAGGTTTCTCTTAGCAAAGGGCCTCCTGGCAGGCTTAAATTTCATGGAGTTCACTCTAGTTTTTTCTTGTTGCCACCATTCAGGGTAATGTTCTCTCATTCCAGAATAACCAATTATAATTGTGTTCTCAGCTGGAATGCTGAACTGAACCATGCAGTGTACTGATCGGCTGAAATTCTTGTGCATTCCACTAAATTTAAGCACTGCTATTTGCAGAAATAAGCAGACCACAATGCCTCTTGTCCGCGCACCTGTCCAAAAAACCGTCGTGTAGTCGTGCCAGCTAGTCCTCGGTCCATGGATGAACTGGTAGAAAGTGCATTCCAGACTAGGATGCAGTTGTTTTCGCTCGTCCCTACACTTCAATCAGGAAGTAAAACATACGAATCAGCTTCTTTTAGATTGCGTTGGTCATTCTACCTAGTTACTACCAATGTAGGAATACCTGGAAGACTGGTGGTTAGAGGACGACAGCTAGGAATAGCCATCTCATTTTGTGCAGTTGTACTAAAACTGAGGTGTGTACTTTTGATTGCACAAATAGAAACGATATGGAGACAGACATCCCTGTTTGCTCAAATACGAAATACAGTTATTTAAACAGTGACAGATATTTGCAGTAGCGTATGATTAACAGCAGAATCTATTGTGTTATAATTGGCACTAGATTGACAGTATATGAAAGTGCCCTCAAGTAAGTAGCATCACATCACATCAACACTGCCACTAGATTAACATGCAGAATAATAGCATTAGTATTACTGTCATGAGAGTAGCACATGGTCAGTAAATGTGTAATCAAATTTGTGCAGTTCCATTGGGATGAAGAAATGTTAGCGGTGTGAGATTTAAGTGTAACTGTAAAACACAATTCATGGGAAATAAAGCAAGATGGAAGCACTTCATAAAATGGTAGTGGCATTGCTTCAATTTGTCGACGACACTAGACCATTACTTATAGTGACATTAGGTGGCATTGATTAATGCTTCATGTGATTTTACATTAACGGTAGCGATATGGGCGTAGGGATAGCAGGGGCATAAAGTGGTGAAGCAGATGTGGTTGCCGAGAGCGGCAAACACTCAGGCAGCATGTCTGCATTTGTCCCATTTTTTATCTCTCGGCGACATTTTCCTATGTGAGCACAGGAAATCTAGACCTTCTCATTCTCGTTTGCGTTGTCCCCCAACACCCCTCACTTTCTTTCCTTTTTCAACCAAGAGACAGGTCCACTTCCCCCCACCCATCGCCATCCATCATGCTTTCTTCGCCTTTTCAACCAAGAGACCGGTTGGGTAGCCAGTATCTACTACTTTCCCCCGTTTCCTCTTAGAACCAAGTCCTAGATTCATGCTATAGCTTTCCCACTTTCTTCCCTGTTTGAACCAACTCTTAGAGTCGACTATATGAACTAGCTTTACCTCTAAAAATAGTAAAAGTCTAGGTGGCTTTGGAACAGCGGATGGAAGTAGAAAAAGATCCACACGCAGCCAAGTGGGGAGCTGGGGCAGTAGAGCAAGGCAGGTTTCGAAGGAATATATACCTGAGGGTCGTCGGCATGTGGCAAAGACGGCGTCGGGAGGCCGCATCTTGGCCACAATATCGCAGGGAGGAAGAAGGGGTCAGAGGCCCTCCCGAGCCGGCGCTCTCTCAGAGATAATGGCACGGCCGCCGATCGGGACCGCGGGCAGCCGTTGGTCTCCTCCCTCGCCGCCGACGACAGCGTGAACGATGCACCTACACCCCTGCCCCGGTCGAGGTGGTCCGGCCGGATTTGTGACCAGCCGTGCGAAGAGAGAGTGTGGCCACCTATGTCTTGCTTAGATCTGGAGAGCATGAGAGAGTGAAAGAGAGGAACCCTAGTAAAGCAAGCCTAGGGCTCCTGCTTATATATATAGTGGAGTGATCTTGTTGTACCAGCTTCAAAAAAATGCGCTCCTACGTATACCCGTGAGTGGGTGTGAGAGAACTAGTGCGTGCGTGCACCGCTTCTCTTCGTGAGAGTACAATATACTATGCCCAAAGAACATTTTCCACAAGAGTAATAGTATAAGTGTGTGACGTGTGAGCTAAAATAAAATGTGCGCGACGTCTTTTGTTTTTTAGAAGTTCTGAGGGTAGGGTGTGAAGAGCACATATGTGTGCGACGTCTACCTGCAGATAGACGGTGGGTGCGAGAGGACTCGGGAGAGTCATGACTCGTGAGGGTGCGTGTGTGCGTGAGAGAGAGAGAGGGCACATATCAATGCAATGCATGTGCCCATAAATCATTATCCGACAAACGTTCGCTACAAGACTTTTCCTGACGAATGTCGTAAGAACCGTTAGATCACCATCCGACAGTGTCAGTTTTGCCATGTCATTTAACAGAACAGCCACTCCTCCTACACACAAATCTTCCACGTGAGTGTTAGCAACTGCCGTATGCTCCGTCCGTTCCAAAATGCAGTGCATATAGTTTATTGAAAATTCGAGCCTCACAAACTTTTACCGAGTTTTTGTGTACCAAAATGCACATATAGAATACCAAGTATATATAATTTCATTCATCTTTGAGAGGTAACTATAAAGATGGGGGAGGAGTCTACAAAGAAAGACCATCGTATCACCTGCAGCAATTTCAACCATCCTTCGGTGTGGAGGAATATCATAGGAACTCTATATGATATGATTTTTATAGGATTTTTTCCTTTAGAGCCAATTGGTTCATAGGAATAGTTTCATGTACTCCACATTTCAAAGGAAATAAACATGATATCAATTTTTATAGCTTTAGAGCCACATGGTTCATATGAATGGATTCCTATACTCCCATAATTTCAAAGGAAAATAAACATTAGCATATATTCAATAGAAAAGTTCCTATGATGTGAACCAAATGACATCTCTTTTCTAATCCCTCCTCATAGGAATTGAGATACATGTCATCTATAGATCCAATAGAAAAGTTCCTACGATGTGAACCAAATGACATCTCTTTTCCGATCCATACTCATAGGAATTGAGACACTCCATGTCATCTCTTTCCCCACAACTTCCATATATACATCTTCTATTCCTAAATAGCTAGTACAACCCACTAGTAGCTTTTTTCCAAGACATGCAACTATGGCACCAAAACTATATTGAAAGATCGCTGGATGAAGCTAATTTGACAATGCAGAGATGGCAAATCCGAGCACTACTGTCCAATGGATATCATCAACATTCCACCAGATTCTGCCACATGTACAATTTAGAAGACTCCATGGTTGAACTTAAGCATAATGCACAAACCTCAAAACACAAGCACTTCTCCTTTGTTCTAGAATCTTTCGTATCATAATTGGCCAAACTTTTTTTTCTAAACGAATTGCCATTATTTGTTTTTTACTTTACGCTTTACAATGCACAACCCCATGAATCTTAACATTTTTATAAAACTAATTGATTTTGAATGAGATGAACTATAAGAACTAAACGAACATCTACATCATGCATATATGACTCAAAGCTTTACATGCTATAGTGTGTATTTATTCATAATTTGGTTTCCAAATCTCATGCGTTCAATGCATGTGTACCTTACTAGTTTTGAGTAGAGTAGCAAATTTCACGCGGCCGCGGGTATATCAAAATGCAGGGCCCATGCATCATTGCCATTCGGTCGAACCTACGTCCACAATTTTTTGTATGTATATCTCCACTAGTCCTTGAACCCAAAATGCTACCTCGTTCCCTTAAAACCAAGCAGCCCACACATATTAAGGCATCGACTCGAACTAAATCCCTCTCCCGTTTACTACGACATGGCCCCGCACGCGGTAGTACTCCTACAAACCCTACCGCCGCACGCATCATCGGTTTTCTTCAAGAGGACGAGGGAGAAGCGGATTTGTAGTGGAGGCGCTTTCAAAAAAAGGATTTGTAGTGGAGGCCCCTACCCTAGGGTGGCCTAGGTAGCTGCCGCACGTGTCAGATTTTGGGATCCGGCAACCCGTGAGAGGTTCGAGCACTGGGGTGTGTGCGGAGATCTCAACCTGCCCAGCCTACCTACTCGCGATCCTCCCTAGCCTAGCGCATAGAGCTCATAGAGACACAAAGACACAGGGATTTATACTGGTTCAGGACACCGTTGTGGTGTAATACCCTACTCTAGTGTGGTGTGGTGGATTGCCTCGATGGGCTATGCATTAACTAGTACAAAGGATGAACAAGCCTCAGGAGGTGAGGTGTTCTTGAGATGGTGTGGTGCTCGGGGTGGAATCAATCTCCCCCTACTGCGGTGGTGGCTAAGTCCTATATATAGTCGCCTTGGTCCTCTTCCCAAATATGAGCGGGAAGGGATTCCACAACGGCGGGATTTGAAAGGGGGCAAGTAGTACAGTCTATCCTGACAAAAGTAGTCTTCGCCTGCGAAAAGCCTCTGGTCGTGATGCTGCGGAGGGCTCGGCGATGACCTCCGTCCTGCTATCCTAGCGGTCTTGGTCTTGTTGCACTAGAATGGAAACCTTTAGCTGATTCCTCGGGACTCTGTACCTGCGGCTTGCCTCCCTTGCACCGAAGAGGAAACCTGCGCTCTGCGCCCGCCTGGCGCCCGCCTGGTCTTGGTCGTCATGGCTCACGTCAGCTGAGCCTCATGAGGTGGCTGCATGGAAATCTCTGCCCCTCAGGAGCCCTCCTGAGGAGGCCAACTCCTTCAAGGGTCTTGGTGTCGTTCGCCTCGCGAGGCTTGGCCCCTCGCGAGGGTCTTGCTGCATTGGTGTTGAGGCTGGGCCATACCAGGCCGTTGATGGAGCCACGTGGTGGACCGCAGGCAGGAAGGACTGGATACCCCAAGTCCAGGACGCCGACAGCATGCATCGTTGTTTTTTTCTTTTCTTTATGCTCTTGCACCCTAGAGTGAAATGATGGTTGCTTCGTCCATCCAGCTTAATGCGGGAAAGGTGGGGCTTTGTGATTTTACCCCTCATCGCTCATTTACTTTTACTGCGGCACTATGACCGGGGTGCCTCCAATTCCAACCGCTGCTCCAAACTATAATTTGGTGCATCGCACATGGAAGAAGACGGTGGATGAGCCACATGTCGTCCAAAGGGGTCCTGTTAAGTGTGTCGCCATTTCATGTGCGGACAGACCCTGCTTGAGTTGCTACGCCAACACGATAGGAGCTGCCCCCACTTGGTTTTACTCTTTGGTGAATCCCGACTATATTGATCTAAAAAGATATGTACTGTACTACCCTCTCCGTCTCGGTTTATAGGGTGTGCATGTAGTTCTAGGTCATCCATTTGACTAACTAAATATGAGTTACCATGTCACAAAAAGTATATCATTGGATTCTTAAGCGGATGTAGTTTCTAAACATATATTGTTCATCACATATATAGCCAGTTAAATTCTCAACCTAGAACGACGTGCATGCCATGTAAACCGATACAGAGGAAGTAGTAAAAATGAGGTGATTTTACCGAGCGATGGGCGGAGGAGCATGGCCGGTCATGCGGTCCCACGTGTCATGATGTACCAAGGCGATGCGTGTGTCCCTCTTGAGGCAGAACAATGGCAGAAGCAATACTACATGGTTTTCTTGAAGGAGATGATGGTGAACTGAAGTGTGAAATAATGGTTGCTTCGTCCGTCTGGGAAGGTGCGGCATTGTGATTTGACGTCTCATTGCTCATTACTACTATTGGGGCGGTATGACTAGGGTGCGTCCCCCTGCAGTTCTGCACTGTTATTTGGTGCATGACATCCTGACCCAGTTGCTATATGTCCCACATGTCGGTAAGAGGAAGTACAGAATTCATGAAAGCGAGTGTCGATGGAGGAGTACAAGACACGGCTTGGTTTTTGCTGCTTCGTGCAATCCATCGATACAAACCCGGACTAAAAAAGGCAAGGGCGGGTCTTTTCCTGCGCGGCAGGCAGGGGAGTTTGGCATAGTCTATTTGAGGCAAGGAGGCAGGAAGTGAAACAAGCAAATAAAGGTTGAGCGACTTAGTTTTGGGAAAATCTGATTTTACGGAGTACTTACCCACTATGGAGGTAGTACTACTTACTACTCCCTCATTTCCGGTTTCTGCACTGCTATACACACGACGTCGTGCGAAAGACTTGTGCATGACATCACATATCAAGCCGTTCATGCATACTATCCAGAACATATCAGCGGCTGGACTGCCCATTATCCCAGAGTCGTGCACACATCCATCATCTACGTAGCACTTTCGTTCCGGTTTATAGGGCTCATCTAAAAAATTCATTTTCCCGTTTTATAAGTCTCAATTCTACTAGTAGTAGTAGTACCATCACATGTTGGATTTTGAGGTGCGTTAAATCACCCGATGCAAGCAGTGTCAAGAGAAAACTCACCAATGCATGTAGAAGTTCATGGAAATTTAGTGGTCATGCATGCACTCATTCTAATTAATGCCTCGGTAAACATAACTTCTTGAGAAAAACAAGCATACTAATTACTTGTGCAACTATGAAATTAATTCCACCACTTACCGTCTACCTTGGTTGGAGAGATTTTGAAATTGAGCCATAAACTGGAAAGGAGGGAGTAGTAATTTTTGTCTCGATTACTATTTATGGCCTTGTATAGATGCAAAATGTATTTTTTTATAGTGGCCTTGTATAAGTAAATGGAGGGACTACTAAAGGAAATATATTCCAAACAATATGATAATCTCTCTAACCAAGGTAGGGACGAGGAGTAAACGGAGGGAGTAGTAAAATTTCTCCTTGTCCTACGAGCCACCGCGTGCGTGGGCGAGGGAGCGGGCGTAAGGTGTACTAGTAAGCAAGCTTCACCTCATCCTGCGAGCCACTGATACCTCTCCAACGTATCTATAATTTTTGATTGTTCCATGCTACTCCCTCCGTCCGAAAAAACTTGTCCCAAACTTTCCCCAAATGGATGCATCTAACACTAACTTGATGCTAGATACATCCATTTGAGGGACAAATTTTTCTGGACGGAGGGAGTATTATATTACCCCTTTTGGATGTTTATGGGCTTTATTTTACACATTTATATCATTTTTGGGACTAACCTACTAACCGGAGGCCCAGCCCATATTGCTGTTTTATTGCCTCTTTCAGTATTTCGAAGAAAAGGAATATCAAACAGAGTCCAAACGGAATGAAACCTTCGGCAACGTGATTTTTTGGAAGATTATCAGCCTGGAGACTTGGGGTCCATGTCAGAAGATACTCGAGGAGCCCAGGAGATAGGGACCCCCTACAGGGCACGCCCCCCTGTCTCGTGGACCCCTCGAGCACCCCCCGACCGACTTCTTTCGCCTATATAACCCTACGTACCCTAAAACCATCGAATATCAAGATAGATCAGGAGTTCCGCTGCTGCAAGCCTCTGTAGACACCAAAAACCTCTCGGGAGTATGTTCCAGCACCCTGCTGGAGGGGGAACCCATCACCGGTGGCCATCTTCATCATCCCGACGCTATCCATGACGAGGAGGGGGTAGTTCACCCTCGGGGCTGAGGGTATGTACCAGTAGCTATGTGTTTGGTCTCTCTCTCTCTCGTGTTCTCTCTATGGCACGATCTTGATGTATTACGAGCTTTGCTATTATAGTTGGATCTTATGATGTTTCTCCCCCTCGACTCTCTTGTGATGAATTGAGTTGCCCTCTTGAAGTTATCTCATCGGATTGAGTCTTTATTTTGAGAACACTTGATGTATGTCTTGCCGTGTTTATCTGTGGTGAAAATGGGATATCACGTGCCACTTGATGTATGTTTTGGTGACCAACTTGCGGGTTACGCCCATGAACCTATGCATAGGGGTTGGCACATGTTTTCTTGACTCTCTGGTAGAAACTTTGGGGCACTCTTTGAAGTACTTTTATGTTGGTTGGATGAATATGAGATTGTGTGATGCATATCTTATAATCATGCCCACGGATACTTGAGGTGACAATGGAGTATCTAGGTGACATTAGGGTTTTGGTTGATTTGTGTCTTAAGGTGTTATTCTAGTATGAACTCTTGAATAGATTGATCCGAAAGAATAACTTTGAGGTGGTTTCGTACCCTACCATAATCTCTATGTTTGTTCTCAGCTATTAGTGGCTTTGGAGTGACTCTTTGTTGCATGTTGAGGGATTGTTATATGATCTATCTATGTTATTATTGTTGAGAGAACTTGCACTAGTGAAAGTATGAACCCTAGGCCTTGTTTCCTATCATTGCAATACCGTTTATGCTCACTTTTATCATTAGTTACCTTGCTATTTTTATTATTCAGATTACAAAAACCCATATCTACTATCCATATTGCACTTGTATCACCATCTCTTCGCGGAACTAGTGCACCTATACAATTTACCATTGTATTGGGTGCGTTGGGGACACAAGAGACTCTTTGTTATTTGGATGCAGGGTTGTTTGAGAGAGACCATCTTCATCCTACGCCTCCCACGGATTGATAAACCTTAGGTCATCCACTTGAGGGAAATTTGCTATTGTCCTACAAACCTGTGCACTTGCAGGCCCAACAACGTCTACAAGAAGAAGGTTGTGTAGTAGACATCAAGCTCTTTTCTGGCGTCGTTGCCGGGGAGGTGAGTGCTTGAAGGTATATCTTTAGATCTTGCAATCGAATCTTTTTGTTTTTTGTTTTATCACTAGTTTAGTTTATAAAAGAAAACTACAAAAAAAATGGAGTTAAGTTTGTCTCATACGCTTCGTCTTTTTAATATCTTTCGTGAGTATGATGGAAAGGAAAATTGTGCTCAAGTGCTAGAATAAGAATGCATTAAAATGCTTGGTACTAAATCTTTGAATGATTAGCATGATTGCAATGTTGTTAGTATGAACTCTTTGAATATCCATAGTACTAATGATGATTGCACTAGTTATGATGAAAATGTCTCCTATAAGCATGTTGATTTTTGTGGAGTAGATTGGATTTGCATGGACACACCAAATAGAGAAAATAGATATTGCAAGAACCATAAGTATTTAAAAACTAAAGGTTTGCAAGAAAGTCTTGATGAGTGTGCTAGAAGATTCAATATTTTTCGCACTCCTTGTTAACTTTGCAATGAACATGGTCATTTAAATCTCCAATGCAAATTGTTTTATGATCGAATCGTGTCCAAAAATTGTGATAGCTTGATTACCCTTGGGCATCATAAAGATCTTAGTCTTCTTTTGGGGTATGAAGAAATGAAACGTATAACCGAGGGTATTCCAAAATTTAATCTTGATAGATTTCTTGATTTTGATCTAGAGGATATTTATATGTTTTGTGCGGAGAATTGCATTGAAAATCCTTATATTGCCAATTACCTAAAGAAAAGAAAGCAAATAGAGATGATGAGAATACTAATGAAAGGGAAGAGACTTCCCAATCTCCTCCTATTATTTCTTATGATGAATCAGGTAACGAGGAGGAGCTTTCTATTCAACCAATCTCGTCAATAAGGAGCTCAAAGAGGAAGGATGAACCCACATATAATGTGAAGAAGCAAAAGAAAAGAAGGAGCAACAAAGGTAGAAAGGTATCCCTCCCAAATGATGTTGCTCCTACTACTCATTGTGATGATGATAATTGCTATACTATTGGTGCTATCCATATTTTTAACGATGAGAGTGATTATGCTTATGATATGAAAGGGCCCAAGCTTGGGGAAGCTATGTTTGATGGGGATGACATATTTGAAAATATATTTGCTGAAATTAATGTTTGTCCCAAGCTTGGGGATTCTATGTTTAATGAAGATGATATTTTTAGCATCCCAAGTTTTGATATGCAAAGTTGTTATGATGATAGCATGCCTCCTACCTATGATGATTATATTGATGAAAGTGGGTTTGGAAGAGTGTCAACTTTATTTAGTGATTCCACTATCTTGGTTGAGGTTTCAATCGATTATGATGAGAACGAAGTTGCTACTTATGATGATTATTGTGATGAAACTTATGCTATAAAAAGTAGTGATGATTATATTTATAAACCTTGTCATGATTATGATTACCCTTTTTTGAACATTACTCTTTTAATGTGGAAACAATTTTTAGTATTCAAGTCTTTTATGATACTTCCACTATTCCGAATGAGAAGAATTTTGCTTATGTGGAGAATAGTAAAAATTCTATGCTTTAGATCATGAAAAGAATGCTTTAGGTGCTGGTTATATTGTTGAATTCATTCATGATGCTACTGAAAATTATTATGAGGGAGGAACATATGCTTGTAGGAATTGCAATAATGTCAAGTTTCCTCTCTATGTGCTTCAAGTTTTGAAGCTATGCTTGTTTTACCTTCCTATGCTAGTTAATTATTGTTCCCATAAGTTGTTTGCTCACAAAATCCCTATGCATAGGAAGTGGGTTAGACTTAAATGTGCTAGTCATATGCTTCATGATTCTCCCGTTATGTTTCAATTCTTATCTTTTATGCGAGCATCATTATCATCATCATGCCTACCTAGAAAGGCATTAAAGAAAAGCGCTTGTTGGGAGACAACCCAATATTTATCCTTACTGTTTTTGTGTGTCCACATGATTATGCTACTGTAGTAATCATGTTTTATAGCTTTTGTTTCAATAAAGTGCCAAGTAAGACCTTTAGGATAGCTTACGGTGATAGTTGTGTTGATCTTGCTGAAAATCAGAAACTTTTGCACCCAGTAAATTAGTTTTGTCAATTCACAGAGACGTTCTCTTGATCTGATTCTTTTTGCTCTGGATTTGTACACGAATTTCTTAGGACTTCCTAATTTGGTAGTATTTTTGGAGTTCCAAAAGTATACGTTTGAGACAGATTACTACAGACTGTTCTATTTTTGACAGATTATGTTTTCTATGTGTTGTTTGCTTATTTTGATGAATCTATGAGTAGTATTGAAGGGTATGAACCATAGATAAGTTGAAGTACAGTAGATATTACACCAATATGAATTTAGAATGAGTTCATTACAGTACCTAAGTGGTGGTTTTATTTTCTTATACTAACGGAGCTTACGTGTTTTCTGTTGAGTTTTGTGTTGTGGAGTTTTCAAGATTTGGGTAAAGATTCGATGGACTATGGAATAAGGAGTGGAAAGAGTCTAATATTTGGGATGCCAAAGGCACCCCAAGGTAATATTCAAGGAAAACCAAGAGCCTAAGCTTGGGGATGCCCCGGAAGGCATCCCCTCTTTCGTCTTCGTTCATCGGTAACTTTACTTGGATCTATATTTTTATTCGCAACATGATATGTGTTTTGCTTGGAGCGTCATTTTCTTTTGTTAGTATTTGCTTGTTTTTATTTAGAATAATTTTTTTCATCTTTAGTTTCAATAAAAGTCAAGGATAGCCTTTGCCATGCTTATTTTGCTAGTATACATGTTGCTGTTTGAAAACAGAAAGTTTACCGCTGTTGCAAAAATTCCCTAGAAAATTAAGAGAATGGTATAATGTTGAAACTTTTTGCATGATGAGATCTGATAAATTTACTACAGTGTGAATTTTATTTCATAATTTTGGGAGTTAGGGAAGTATTGATACTCTTGCATCTTTACAGACTGTACTGTTTTGGCAGATTGCTGTTATGGTTGCATTGTTCGCATATGTTTGCTTGTTTAATGATTCTATTTGAGGATAGGAGTATTAAATATGCAGAGCATTTAGTATGTAATGTTGAATAATAATTTTAGTGATTTGTTACAGTAGAAAATGATAAGGTTTTGCATTGGTTTATACTAACCTATCTCACGAGTTCTTGTTGAGTTTGGTGTGGATGAAGCTTTTTATAAAAAGAGAAACCATGATATGAGAGGAATTAAGGAGAAATAAAAGCTCAAGCTTGGGGATGCCCAAGGCACCCCAAGATAATATTTCAAGAAGTCTCAAGCATCTACGCTTGGGGATGCCCCGGTAGGCATCCCACCTTTCTTCTTCAACAACTATCGGTTAGTATTGGTTGAGCCTAAGTTTTTGCTTCTTCACATGAGTTGTGATATCCTTGCAATGTAATTTATTTTTTTTGCTTGCTGTTTGAATACAATACCAAGATCTGAAATTCTTAAATGTTAGAGAGTCTTCACATAGTTGTACAATTATTCTACTACTCATTGATCTTCACTTATATCTTTCGGAGTAGTTTGTCATTTGCTCTAGTGCATCACTTATATCTTTTAGAGCACGGCGGTGGTTATATTTTGTAGAAATTGCTACTCTCTCATGCTTCATTTATATTATTTTGAGAGCCTTTTAGAACAGCATGGTATTTTCTATGGTTACAAAGTTGGTCCTAGAATGATGAGCATCCAAGTTGGGTATAATAAAAACTATCATAGAAAGTGAATTGGCTGCTATGATCAATTTGATGCTTGATAATTGTTTTGAGATATGGAGGTAGTAATATTAAAGTTATGCTAGTTGGGTGATTATGAATTTAAAGAATGCTTGTGTTGAAGTTTGTGATTCCCGTAGCATGCACGTATGGTGAACCGCTTTGTGATGAAGTTGGAGCACAATTTTATTTATTAATTGTCTTCCTTATGAGTGGCAGTCGGGGACGAGCGATGGTCTTTTCCTACCAATCTTTCCCCCTAGGAGCATGCGCGCAGTGCTTTGGTTTTTGATGACTTCTAAATTTTTGCAATAAGTGCATGAGTTCTTTTGATTAATGTTGAGTCCATGGATTATACGCACCCTTTCACCCTTCCACCATTGCTAGCCTCTCTTGTGCCGCGCAACTTTCGCCGGTACCATACACCCACCATATACCTTCCTCAAAACAGCCACCATACCTACCTATCATGGCATTTCCATAGCCATTCCGAGATATATTGCCATGCAACTTTCCACTGTTCCGTTCATATGACATGCATTACTTTTGTCATATTGCTCTTTGCATGATCATGTAGTTGACATTATATTTGTGGCAAGGCCACCTTCATAATTTTCATACATGTCGCTCTTGATTCATTGCATATCCCGGTACACCGCCGGAGGCATTCATATAGAGTCATATCTTGTTCTAGCTTTGAGTTGTAAATCCATAAAAGTGTGATGATCTTCATTATTAGAGCATTGTCCCAGTGAGGAAAGGATGATGGAGACTATGATTCCCCCACAAGTCGGGATGAGACTTTGGACTTTACAAAAAGAAAAAAAGAAAAAGAAAAAAGAGGAAAGGCCAAAAAGAAAAAAAAAGGCCAAAGAAAAAAGGGAAAAGAAAAAAAGAGAAAAAAATGAGAGAAAAAGAGAGAAGGGACAATGCTACTATCTCTTTTTCCACACTTGTGCTTCAAAATAGCACCATGATCTTCATGATAGAGAGTCTCATATGTTGTCACTCTCATATACTAGTGAGAATTTTTCATTATAGAACTTGGCTTGCATATTCCAATGATGGCCTTCCTCAAAAGTGCCCTAGGTCTTCGTGAGCAAGCAAGTTGGATGCACACCCACTTAGTTTCTTTTGTTGAGCTTTCATATATTTATAGGTCTAGTGCATCCGTTGCATGGCAATCCCTACTCACTCACATTGATATCTATTAATGGGCATCTCCATAGCCCGTTGATACACCTAGTTGATGTGAGACTATCTTCTCCTTTTTGTCTTCTCCACAACCACCATTCTACACCACATATAGTGCTATGTCCATGGCTCACGCTCATGTATTGCGTGAAAGTTGAAAGAGTTTGAGATTATTAAAGTATGAAACAATTGCTTGGCTTGTCATCGGGGTTGTGCATGATTAAATACTTTGTGTGATGAAGATAGAGCAACAGCTAGACTATATGATTTTGTAGGGATAACTTTCTTTGGCCATGTTATTTTGAGAAGACATGATTACTTTGATTAGTATGCTTGAAGTATCACCATTTTCATGTCAATATGAACTTTTATTTTTTATCATTTGGATCTGAACATTCATGCCACAATAAAGAAAATTACATTATGAATTATGCTAGGTAGCATTCCACTTCAAAAATTCTTTTTTTTATCATTTACCTACTCGAGGACGAGTAGGAATTAACCTTGGGGATGCTTGATACGTCTCCAACGTATCTATAATTTTTGATTGTTCCATGCTATTATATTACCCCTTTTGGATGTTTATGGGCTTTATTTTACACATTTATATCATTTTTGGGACTAACCTACTAACCAGAGGCCCAGCCCATATTGTTGTTTTATTGCCTGTTTCAGTATTTCGAAGAAAAGAATATCAAACGGAGTCCAAACAGAATGAAACCTTTGGCAACGTGATTTTTTGGAAGATTATCATCCTGGAGACTTGGAGTCCACATCAGAAGATACTCGAGGAGCCCAGGAGATAGGGGCGCCCCCCCCCCCTACAGGGCGCGCCCCCCTGTCTCGTGGACCCCTTGAGCACCCCCCCGACCGACTTCTTTCACCTATATAACCCTACGTACCCTAAAACCATTGAATATCAAGATAGATCGGGAGTTTCGACGCCGCAAGCCTCTTTAGCCACTAAAAACCTCTCGGGAGTATGTTCCAGCACCCTGCTGGAGGGGGAACCCATCACCGGTGGACATCTTCATCATCCCGACGCTATCCATGACGAGGAGGGGGTAGTTCACCCTCGGGGCTGAGGGTATGTACCAGTAGCTATGTGTTTGATCTCTCTCTCTCGTGTTCTCTCTATGGCACGATCTTGATGTATTACGAGCTTTGCTATTATAGTTGGATCTTATGATGTTTCTCCCCCTCTACTCTCTTGTGATGAATTGAGTTGCCCTCTTGAAGTTATCTCATCGGATTGAGTCTTTATTTTGAGAACACTTGATGTATGTCTTGCCGTGTTTATCTGTGGTGACAATGGGATATCACGTGCCACTTGATGTATGTTTTGGTGACCAACTTGCGGGTTCCGCCCATGAACCTATGCATAGGGGTTGGCACATGTTTTCTTGACTCTCCGGTAGAAACTTTGGGGCACTCTTTGAAGTACTTTTATGTTGGTTGGATGAATATGAGATTGTGTGATGCATATCGTATAATCATGCCCACGGATACTTGAGGTGACAATGGAGTATCTAGGTGACATTAGGGTTTTGGTTGATTTGTGTCTTAAGGTGTTATTCTAGTACGAACTCTTGAATAGATTGATCCGAAAGAATAACTTTGAGGTGGTTTCGTACCCTACCATAATCTCTATGTTTGTTCTCCGCTATTAGTAGCTTTGGAGTGACTCTTTGTTGCATGTTGAGGGATTGTTATATGATTTATCTATGTTATTATTGTTGAGAGAACTTGCACTAGTGAAAGTATGAACCCTAGGCCTTGTTTCCTATCATTGCAATACCGTTTACGCTCACTTTTATCATTAGTTACCTTGCTGTTTTTATTATTTCAGATTACAAAAACCCATATCTACTATCCATATTGCACTTGTATCACCATCTGTTCGCAGAACTAGTGCACCTATACAATTTACCATTGTATTGGGTGTGTTGGGGACACAAGAGACTCTTTGTTATTTGGATGCAGGGTTGTTTGAGAGGGACCATCTTCATCCTACGCCTCCCACGGATTGATAAACCTTAGGTCATCCACTTGAGGGAAATTTGCTACTGTCCTACAAACTTGTGCACTTGCAGGCCCAACAACGTCTACAAGAAGAAGGTTGTGTAGTAGACATCAGCCACCGCGGCCGTGGGTGGGGGAGACGGCGTACTAAGCAAGCTTCTCCTTGTTCTGCGAGTTGACGGGGCACATCAAAAGTACTCTAGTGTATAGAGTCTTGCCTCTAAGGTAGGCCCCACATGGTTTGCCTCTTTTTTAACATAACGCATCAAGTCACAATTTGTTTGTTCACCTGTGTTAGACGATCCTCCCTCCATCAAGTGGACAACCAGTACACGTGTCAAATTACCACGTGGGCTGCCTTTTGATACAGAAATGAGCTCCATCGTGTACCCGCGCGGGTGTGGTTGGGAAAGAGACGGGAGTACGTGCGTCGTGCGTGCACCTCTTCTCTTCGTGCACGTCCCCCACCTACGTGGGTGTGTGTGAGAGAGATACAAACCTAGACATAATGCGCCGTCCATCACCATGCCTCAGCCCAGTCCGACCACCAGTCACCACCACGCCCCACTCCTCCTCATCTTATCTCTCATCTTTCTCCCTCCATTTTTATATACAAGGCCACTACCAAAATTACAATTTGCAGATATACAAGGCCACTAACACTAATCAATGCAATATTAATGGTGTTTGCCTCATAGTACTAGCAAAGGAGGACATTAATTATCCCTTGCATGCATGCGGGAGTGTGATCATTGGCTTGATGTGCATGGAAGAGAATAATACACATTAATTTACACGGCAAACAAGGAAACAAGGTGGCTTGCAACATTGACTTAGAAGACATTAATTTTTGCCTTCGTACCTGTAATATGGGTTTGTGGCCTTGTATACAAAAATGGAGGGAGGATCATCTATAATATGGGTTTGTGGCCTTGTATACAAAATTCCAAAATATTGGCGACCTTTTTGTCCACTGGTGTCTTCGCCACCGATGAACGAGGAATGGCTCGGGGTGCTCATGCATCCTTTGTCCCACCACGCCGCACGAGCTGGCCGCAGACCGACCGGTGACCCGCAAATTACGCCATCCAACCATAGCCGCACACATTATGACAGCAACTCAACCAACCGGACGAAATTCATGCAAACACGGCGATATTTCATATAAACAATGACGGAAATCATATAAAATACCGGATTTTCATATAAACATGATGGATTTTATTACATTCAAATGAACTACGCGGTGCTAGTTCTGGACAGCACATGTATATAATACCTGGCCTAAATGGTCGCCCGCAGATCCATTTGTATTCCTTGTGTCTGGCAGCACGATCACGGGACTTCCGGGAGCCCCAGAGGTATATGCTTCAGCGCAAAGGACGGCTCGCTTCCCCACTACCCAACTGATATTGTTGGTTGATTGTCACGCCCAATATGTGATCCTATCCAAGAGGAAATCGAAGGTCCCACCAAGGATAGAGCCGCATATTGAAACGCTTTTGCAAGGTGGATATCATTACATCGTACCATTACACAATAGTTGGGGATACATACAAAAGGCATACAATGTCGCATGAATACAACAACATCATACACAAGAGCAACATCCGACTACGGATGAAACACAAACAGAAACACAAACAACATCCACCCTGCTAGCCCAGGCTGCCGACCAGGAACCTATCCCCTGAAGGAAGAAGAAGCAGAAGAAGAACTCAAAAACAAGTAAGCATCACTCTCGCGTCATGATCATCGCATTACCTATACCTGCAACTGTTGTTGTAGTAATCTGTGAGCCACGAGGACTCAGCAATCCCATTACCATGGGTATCAAGACTAGCAAAGCTTAATGGGTATGGAATGGATAAGTGGTGAGGTTGCAGCAGCGACTAAGCAAAGTATGATGGCTAACTTACGAGTACAAAAGATGAGAAGCTATGCAAATGGTCGCAAACTAGTAATGATCAATAAGTGATCCCGAACTACTTACATTCAAACATAACCCCAACATGTTCTCTTCTTGACCCACTCAAAAATAGACCATCACGGTTACACATGCGGTTGGTGTATTTTAATTCGAACCTGGTGTCAAGTTCTCTACAACCGGATATTAAAAACTCACATCTGCCACATAACCACGGGCACGGCTTTCGAAAGATCAAACCCTGCAGGGCTGTCCCAACTTAGCCCATTACAAGCTCACGATCCGCGGAGACAATCCTCCATTGCGGGACATCCGATCAGACTCGGGATCCTGATGCACAAGACATTTCGACAATGGTAAAACAAAACCAGCAAGACCTCTCGGTGTGCCGACAAATCCCAATAGGAGCCGCACGTATCTCGTTCTCAGGGCACAACGGATGGGCAAGACGTCGGGTTGGCTGAGACCCTGGTTTCCTAGGGGGCGCCAGACATCGCCCAGGTTGGACCAACACTCAGAGGAGCATTGGCCCAGGGGTTGACTAAAAATACTAGGGGTCCGGAGAAAAACCCCTATTTAAGTTTTAGTTGTTATTAGGCAAATGGAAAACCAATGTTGGGCCTTGCTGGAAGAGTTTTATTCAAAGCGAACTATCAAGAGGGCCCCATACCCCTCACCGTGTTAGGGAAACAAAATCAAGGAACATAACACCGGTATGACAGAAACTAGGGCGGCAAGAGTGGAACAAAACACCAAGCATAAGGCCGAGCCTTCCACCCTTTACCAAGTATATAGATGCATTAATTAAATAATATATATTGTGATATCCCAAGATATCCATGCCCCAACATGGAACAACTTGCAAATGCACCTGCAACTAGCAATGCTATAAGAGGTGTTGAGCAAAGCAGTAACATAGTCAAACAATGGTTTGCTAGGAAGGGTGAAAAAGGTTAGAGGTTGTCATGGCAATTTGGGAGGCTTGATAAACAAGTGGTAGGAAGCGCGACATAGCGATAGCATCGAGACAACTAGCATAGCAATGATAGTAGTGAGATCCAGGGTAACGGTCATCTTGCCTGAAATCCCACTAGGAAGAAGAGCGAGTCCATGAAGAAGACGAATGGATAAAGGCAGACCAAGAGTAGATGAACGAATCCTCACGATCGCAATGAAACAGGAACTATCGAGAAGAAGCACAACCGAAAAGAAGCAAACAACGTGGTAAACACACAATACATAAACAAGGCATGATGCTCCACCAAGATGATGCATGTCAAGGCTACATGATGCTACTCATGGAAAGAGATGATGCATACAAGAACAACACATCAAAGTAAGTTTAAATGAGGTTGGAAGCAACATATAACAAATCCGGTAAGTCCCCATATGCAAATTTTGAAATTGGTCCAGATCTGAATAACACATTCTGTTCAAGTAGTTAAACAGCAATTTAAGATGCACCAAGATGATCTACACGAATTTCTAGTCAAGTTACATATAAAGTTCATTTAATTCAGAGCTACGACCTAAAAGATATGAGCAACACAAGTTAAACATGGCATTGATGCAAAATGCATTCAAATATCAAGAAAACACACCCAAAATAAGGATGCAACAAGTACATGCAATTCTAAGCAAGTTTCATATAGAGCATGCTCAAAACAGAGCAACGGTTCAACACATACACTCCAAACGAGTTATAACAACAATCTGCCCAAAAACAGCAAGTTGGCACTTTGCAATCATAAAAACAACATGCTACAGGAATCATATGAGCACAAACTTGACATGCACTTCATGTACAGATAACATAATTCAAATATCATTAAGGTTAAGGTTCATAGGCATCAAGATTAAACCAATATGATCAATGCAAAATGCAACTGTATAACACAGGAGCATATACATGAGCAGAGTTAATATGATGGCATGTTGGAGGCATGAAACGAGGATGCTACAGCAACTATACATGGCAACCAAGGCCATGGAATAAAATTACACATAACAAAGAGCAAATAACATCAAAGCATCATATGCATATGGCTCATGGATTAGGGGGAACCAACAAGACAAGATTGAATGTTGAAACAGTTTCAGCAAGTGTAAAACAGCAACATTATTATAGCATGTTTGCAAGCATGAAACAGAGGACTCATAGCATACTTCAAAACATGTAATTGGAGCATCTCCAAAATAGGCATATATCAACTAATATCAAGTTCACAACATGGCATCATGAAGTTAACAGAAAACTAAAACATTATGTAGGTATGTTCATGGCAATGAAATTATATGCTACGGGACATATATAAGGCATAAAATGGCATGGAATGATGGATAATAACATGGAAAAAATCGTATCAACTAAGCATCTCCAGATTATGCATGGATTAGATGGTGGCATCAAGCAAACATAGTAACATGATATGACAGAATCAGACTTGACAGAACATTAACAGGAAATAGCCCACTTCACAAGCTTGCTTCACTCACCATAGGGCATATCAACATACATGGATTCACCACTGTAAATATGGCATGATTATGCTCCTAAAACATGTAGATATGATTCTCAAAAGTAAGTCACACGTAATATATGGAAATGGCAGAAGGGCAAGTTATAACAGTTTTCAGCAGTTAACAGCAACATGCACTTTTTCAATAGATATTATGATAGCTAGATGAAATCAAACAAGCAATTAATTGGCACTAGCATGTATATCATGAATAGCATAACATGTGCATATCAAGATCAGCACCATAGGATTAACATGCACAAAGTTACACCACTCACAAGATGCATACATGATGTTAATAGGCAGCAGATTTCGGTAGTTTATCTCACTTAGTAGTTTTGCAAATGAAACCATCATGTAGATCATCAAGAGATGAACATTTTGACATATCATGCACTCCAAACGGACCAACATGCTGCTGGAAACTTAGGGACTCAGAGAAAATCGACCTCCCGAAAACTGGACGGAGACGTGCGGGACGAGGTGGACCGGAACAGAGGCGCCCTTTGGTTGGAGAGTCTACGAGGATCCGAGACGGCACGGTGCAGATCTGGCGTCCAACGGCGGCGATCGCCAGAGGTGGCCGGAGACGGCGGATCCGGGACGGATCTCGCTGATACGTCCATTTTGCATCATGCTTTTATATCAATATTTATTGCATTATGGGCTGTTATTACACATTATATATCAATACTTATGGCTATTCTCCCTTATTTTACAAGGTTTACCATGAAGAGGGGGAATGCCGGCAGCTGGAATTATGGCTAGAAAAGGAGCAAACGTTGGAAACCTATTCTGCACAACTCCAAAAGACCTGAGACTCCACGAAACAACTTTTCAGATTTAATAAGAATTTTTGGGCAAAATAAATAGGCCAGGGGGCCCACACCCTGTCCAGGAGACAGGGGGCGCCCCCCTGTAGGGCGCGCCCCCTATCTCCTGGGCCCCCTGGTGGGCTTCCGGCTGCCATCTTCTGCTATATGAAGGGTTTTCACCTGGAAAAAATCGTGGGCAAGCTTACGGGACGAAACTCCACCGCCACGAGGCGGAACCTTGGCGGAATCAATCTAGGGCTCTGGCGGAGCTGTTCTGCCGGGGACACTTCCCTTTGGGAGGAGGAAATCATTACCAACGTCATCACCAACGATCCTCTCATCGAGAGGGGGTCAATCTCCATCAACATCTTCACCAGTACCATCTCATCTCAAAACCCTAGTTCATCTCTTGTATCCAATCTTGTATCAAAACCACAAATTGGTACCTGTGGGTTGCTAGTAGTGTTGATTATCCTTGTAGTTGATGCTATTTGGTTTACTTGGTGGAAGATCATATGTTCAGATCCTTTATGCATATTATTACCCCTCTGATTATGAACATGAATATGCTTTGTGAGTAGTTACGTTTGTTCCTGAGGACATGGGTGAAGTCTTGCTATTAGTAGTCATGTGAATTTGGTATTCGTTCGATATTTTGATGAGATGTATGTTGTCTCTCCTCTAGTGGTGTTATGTGAATGTCGACTACATGACACTTTAGCATTATTTGGGCCTAGAGGAAGGCATAGGGAAGTAATAAGTAGATGATGGGTTGCTAGAGTGACAGAAGCTTAAACCCTAGTTTATGTGTTGCTTCGTTAGGGGTTGATATGGACCCATATGTTTAATGTTGTGGTTAGGTTTACCTTAATACTCCTTTTTGTAGTTGCGGATGCTTGCAATAGGGGTTAATCATAAGTGGGATGCTTGTCCATGTTAGGGCAGTACCCAAGTACTGGTCCACCCACATATCAAATTATCAAAGTACCAAACGTGAATCTTACGAACGTGATGAAAACTAGCTTGACGATAATTCCCAATGTGTCCTCGGGAGCTCCTTCTTCATTATTAGAATTTTTCCAGGCTTATCCTTTGCTACATAAAGGATTGGGCCACCTTGCTGCACTTTATTTACTTTATTTACTTTTTGCTTGTTACTATTTATCTTATCACAAAACTATCTATCACCTACTATTTCAATGCTTGCAGAGAAAACCTTACTGAAAACCGCTTATCTTTTCCTTCTGCTCCTCGTTGGGTTCGACACTCTTACTTATCGAAAGAACTACGATAGATCCCCTATACTTGTGGGTCATCAAGACTCTTTTCTGGCGCTGTTGCCGGGGAGCGTAGCGCTCTTGGTGAGTGGAACTTCGTAAGGAAACATTTATATAGTGTGCTGAAATTTTTTGTTACTTGTTAATATGGAAACTAATCCTTTGAGGGGCTTGTTTGGGGTATCTTCACCCCAACCAGAAGAGCAAAGAGATGCTCCTCAACCTACTGAACCTTATGAAAATATTCACTTTGAGATTCCTTCGGGTATGATAGAGAAACTGCTAGCTAATCCTTTCGCAGGAGATGGAACATTGCATCCCGACTTACGCCTCATCTTTGTGGATGAAGTTTGTGGATTATTTAAGCTTGCAAGTATTCCCAATGATGTTGTCAAAAGGAAGGTCTTCCCTTTATCTTTGAAGGTAGATGCAATAACATGGTATAGGCTATGTGATGATACGAGATATTGGAATTATAAGCGATTAAAGTTGGAATTTCACCAGAAGTTCTATCCTATGCATCTTGTTCATCGTGATCATAATTACATATATAATTTCTGGCCTCGCGAAGGAGAAAGCATCGCTCAAGCTTGGGGGAGGCTTAAGTCAATGTTGTATTCATGCCCCAATCATGAGCTCTCTCGGGAAATGATTATTCAGAATTTTTATGCTCGGCTTTCTCTTGATAATCGCAACCTGCTTGATACTTCTTGTGTTGGTTCTTATATGCTGAAGACTATTGATTTCAAATGGGACTTATTGGAAAGAATTAAACGCAACTCTGAAGATTGGGGTTCCGACAATGGTAAGGAGTCAGGTATGACACCTAAGTTTGATTGTGTTAAATCTTTTATGGATACCGATGCTTTCCGTGGATTTAGCTCTAAGTATGGACTTGACTCTGAGATAGTAGCTACTTTTTGTGAAACTTTTGCTACTCACGTTGATCTCCCTAAAGAGAAGTGGTTTAAATATAATCCTCCCATTGAAGTGAAAGTAGTTGCACCTATTACAGTCGAAGAGAAGACTATTACATATAGTGATCCTATTATTCCTACTACTTATGTCGAAAAACTTCCTTTTCCTGTTATGATAAAAGATCATGCTAAAGCTTCGACTGTTGTTCGTAAGAGCAATGTTAGAACTTATACACCTCCTGAGCAAATCAAAATTGAACCTAATGTTGCTATTGTTAAAGATCTCTTGTCTGATAATATTGATGGGCATGTTATTTATTTCTGTGATGAAACTCCTAGAATTGCCAAACCTTGTGCTAAAGATAAACATAGACCTATGGTAGGCATGCCTGTTATTTCTGTTAAAATAGGAGATCATTGTTATCATGGCTTATGTGATATGGGTGCTAGTGCTAGTGCAATACCTATTGACTTATACAACGAAATTAAGCACGATATTGCACCTGCTGAGTTAGAAGATATTGATGTCACAATTAAACTTGCCAATAGAGATACTATTTCTCCAATGAGAATTGTTAGAGATGTTGAAGTCTTGTGTGGGAAAACTAAATACCCTGCTGATTTTCTTGTTCTTGGCTCCCCACAAGATAGCTTTTGTCCTATTATATTTGGTAGACCCTTCTTGAACACCGTTAATGCTAGGATAGATTGCGAAAAGGATGTAGTTACTATTGGCCTAGGTGATATGTCTCATGAATTCAACTTTTCAAAATTTCATAGACAACACCGTGAAGAGGAACCATCTAGTAAGGATGAAATTATTTGTCTTGCTTCCATTGCAGTTCCTCCAACTGATCCGTTAGAACAATATTTGCTAGACCATGAAAATGATATGTTTATGAAGGAAAGGGAAGAAATAGATGAAGTGTTTCTTAAACAAGAACCTATGCTGAAATATAATCTTCCCGTTGAAATTCTTGGGGATCCCCCACCACCCAAGGGTGATCCCGTGTTTGAACTCAAACCATTACCTGATAATCTTAAGTATGCTTATCTTGATGAAAAAGAAATATATCCTGTTATTATTAGTGCTAACCTTTCAGAGAAAGAAGAAGAAAGATTATTGAAAGCTCTGAAGAAGCACAGAGCTGCTATTGGATATACTCTGGATGATCTTAAGGGCATTAGTCCCACATCATGTCAACACAAAATTTCAGTGGAGAAAGATGCCAAACCAGTTAGAGATCCTCAAAGACGATTAAATTCCAAAATGAAGGAAATGGTAAGAAAGGGGATACTAAAACTCCTTGAGGCAGGTATTATTTATCCCGTTGCTGATAGTGAATGGGTAAGCCCTGCCCATTGTGTCCCCAAAAAGGGAGGTATTACCGTTGTTCCTAATGATAAAGATGAATTGATCCCGCAAAGAATTATTACAGGTTATAGGATGGTAATTGATTTCCGTAATTTAAATAAAGCCACTAAGAAAGATCATTACCCTTTACCTTTTATTAATCAAATGCTAGAAAGGCTATCCAAACACACACATTTTAGATTTCTAGATGGTTATTCTGGTTTCTCTCAGATACTTGTTTCAGCGGGGGATCAATCTAAAACTACTTTTACTTGCCCTTTTGGTACTTTTGCTTATAGATGTATGCCTTTTGATTTATGTAATGCACCTGCTACCTTTCAAAGATGCATGATGGCTATATTTTCTGATTTTTGTGAAAAGATTTGTGAGGTATTCATGGATGACTTCTCCGTCTATGGATCCTCTTTTGATGATTGTTTGAGCAACCTTGATAGAGTTTTGCAGTGATGCGAAGACATTAGTCTCATCCTGAATTGGGAAAAGTGTCACTTTATGGTTAATGAAGGCATTGTCTTGGGGCACAAGATCTCCGAGAGAGGTATCGAAGTTGATAAAGCCAAAGTTGATGCTATTGAAAAGATGCCATGTCCCAAGGACATAAAAGGTATAAGAAGTTTCCTTGGTCATGCCGGTTTTTATAGGAGGTTCATTAAAGACTTCTCTAAAATCTCTAGGCCTCTCACTAATTTATTGCAAAAAGATATTCCTTTTGTCTTTGATGATGATTGTATAGAAGCATTTGAAACACTTAAGAAGGCTTTGATCCCTGCACCTATTGTTCAGCCACCTGATTGGAATTTACCTTTTGAAATTATGTGCAATGCTAGTGATTATGTTGTAGGTGTTGTTTTAGGGCAAAGAGTCGATAAGAAATTGAATGTTATCCATTATGCTAGTAAGACTCTTGATATTGCCCAGAGAAATTATGCTACTACTGAAAAAGAATTCTTAGCAGTTGTGTTTGCATGTGATAAGTTTAGACCTTATATTGTTGATTCCAAAGTTACTATTCACACTGATCATGCTGCTATTAAATATCTTATGGAAAAGAAAGATGCTAAGCCTAGACTCATTAGATGGGTTCTCTTGCTCCAAGAATTTGACTTGCATATTATTGGTAGAAAGGGAGCTGAGAACCCCGTTGCAGACAACTTGTCTAGGCTAGAGAATGTTCTTGATGACCCACTGCCTCTTAATGATAGCTTTCCTGATGAACAATTAGCAGTTGTTAATGCTTCTCGTACTGCTCCTTGGTATGCTAATTATGCTAATTACATTTTTGCTAAATATATACCTCCTAGTTTCACATACCAGCAAAAGAAAAGGTTCTTTTATGATTTAATACATTACTTCTAGGATGACCCACACCTTTATAAAGAAGGAGTAGATGGTATTATTAGACGTTGTGTGCCTGAGCATGAACAGGAACAAATCCTATGCAAGTGTCACTCTGAATCCTATGGAGGACACCACGCTGGAGATAGAACTGCACACAAGGTATTACAATCTGGTTTTTATTGGCCTATTCTTTTCAAAGATGCTCGTAAGTTTGTCGTATCTTGTGATGAAAGTCAAAGAATAGGTAACATTAGTAGACGTCAAGAAATGCCTATGAATTATTCTCTTGTTATTGAACCGTTTGATGTATGGGCTTTGATTATATGGGACCTTTTCCTACCTCCAATGGTTATACACATATTTTAGTTGCTGTTGATTACGTTACTAAGTGGGTACAAGCTATTCCAACTAGTAGTGTTGATCATAACACTTCTATTAAAATGCTTAAAGAAGTTATTTTTTCGAGGTTTGGAGTCCCTAGATATCTTATGACTGATGGTGGTTCACACTTTATTCATGGTGCTTTCCGTAAGATGCTTGCTAAGTATGATGTCAATCATAGAATCGCATCTCCTTATCACCCGCAGTCTAGTGGTCAAGTAGAGTTGAGCAATAGAGAGCTCAAAATAATTTTGCAAAAGACTGTGAATAGATCTAGAAAGAATTGGTCCAAAAAACTTAATGATGCATTATGGGCCTATAGAACTGCATACAAAAATCTTATGGGTATGTCTCCATATAAGATGGTTTATTGAAAAGCATGTCATTTACCTCTTGAACTTGAACATAAAGCATATTGGGCTATTAAAGAGCTCAATTATGACTTCAAACTTGCTGGTGAGAAAAGGTTATTTGATATTAGCTCACTTGATGAATGGAGAACCCAAGCATATGAGAATGCTAAGCTTTTCAAAGAAAAAGTCAAACGCTGGCATGATAAGAGGATACAAAAGCGTGAGTTTAACATAGGAGATTATGTGTTATTGTTCAACTCTCGTTTAAGATTTTTTGCAGGAAAACTTCTCTCAAAATGGGAAGGTCCCTACATTATCGAGGAGGTCTATCGTTCTGGTGTTATAAAAATCAATAACTTCGAAGGCACAAACCCGAGGGTGGTAAATGGTCAAAGAATTAAACATTATATTTCAGGTAATCCTATCAATATTGAAAATAATATTATTGAAACCATAACCCCTGACGAATACATAAGAGACACTTTCTAGAATGTTCCAGACTCCGAAAAGGCATAGGTACGTGGTACGGTAAGTAAACCGACTCCAAAACAACTCTAATGGCAATTTTTATCAGTTTTGGATTATTTAAGGATTTTAGGAAGAAAGAAGTAGTCCGAAAGGGGCACGAGGCTCCCACGAGAGAGGAGGGCACCCCCCCCCCCGTAGGGCGCGCCCCCTGTCTCGTGGGCATCTCGTGTGCCTCCCGGACTCCATTTTCTTGTATGTTACGTATCTCGGTCGGTAAAAATTCATTATATATACTCCCGAAGGTTTTGACCACCATATCACGCAAATATCCTATGTTTTTGTTTCGAGTTGTTCCTGTTGCAGATTTGGAACAAGATGTCGTCCCAAGATTCGGAGGGAGAGAGCTACATGGCTGACTATATTGCAAACCCAAAAGTATATGGGGATGTGGAACATTATGGCTGGACCACAGAGGAAGAAGAAGACTATGATCCAAGGAGGAAGGAGGAGACAAGCTCTGATGAAGAGGACGATCCACTGCCTCAACCTGGTGATATGCATGTGGAGTTCAAGAAGTCAAGCCTCCCTAAGGTCCAATCTATCCCACCACTTTTTTGCAAGACAGCAAGGCAACACTATGCAAAAAGATAATGAAACTTGAGCTCGAGAATGAGGATCTGAGGGAGGAAAATTTTAGCCTCAGACGTAAGCTAGAGAAGAAAAGTGCAACAACTCCTACTTCACCACCTCCAAAGAAATAATCACATGGGTATGGGCACTCCCCTTGGCAACTGCCAAGCTTGGGGGAGGTTCCCCGGTATCATATCACCATCACACTCCTATCTTTACCGTTTTATTTAGTTTGATCCTTTTAGTAGTATCTTGATCTATCAGTAGTTGAAGTTTTGATATCGAGTAGTTTTGAGTTTTTCATTGTGATCTCTTTTTGTAATCGAGTTTGTGTGCTATCTATAATAAAGATTAGTGTTGAGTCAAGGGCTTTGCTATGTTGCTATGATCTTGAAAAAGTAGAAAGAACAAAAGAGTTCATATTGATCTTATGGATAGTGATAACTTCACACATAGAAAGTATGAGGCAAAAAAAATGTTGAGAGTTGATGAACGTAGCCTTGGTCATCATTGCAATTAATAGGAAGTGATAAGGAAAGAGAGGTTCACATATAAATATATTATCTTGGACATCTTTTATGATTGTGAAACACTCATTAAGTATGACATGCTAAAAAAGTTGATGTTGGACAAGCAAGACAACGTAATGGTTTATGTTTTCCGACATCTCAGTTAAAGTATATTGTCATTGACCTTCCAAACATGTTGAGCTTGCCTTTCCCCCTCATGCTAGCCAAATTCCTTGCACCAAGTAGAGATACTACTTGTGCTTCCAAATATCCTTAAACCCAGTTTTTCCATGAGAGTCCACCATACCTACCTATGGATTGAGTAAGATCCTTCAAGTAAGTTGTCATCGGTGCAAGCAATAAAAATTGTTCTCTAAATATGTATGACTTATTAGTGCAGAGAAAATAAACTTTACTATTTATCTTATCACAAAACTATCTATCACCTACTATTCAATGCTTGCAGAGAAAACCTTACTGAAAACCGCTTATCATTTCCTTCTGCTCCTCGTTGGGTTCGACACTCTTACTTATCGAAAGGACTATGATAGATCCCCTATACTTGTGGGTCATCACTCGTCGGATCCAGCCGGATCTCAGCGTGGGGCAGTGCGGGGAGGCACGGGGAGGCGGCGGCAGTGAGCTACGGTGGCATGCGGGCTGCAGGGCGGCGGCGGCGCATGGAGACGGGGCGGCGATGGAGCGGGTGACACGCAGTGAGGCGATGCGACGGCGGGGTCCAGCGAGACCGAGGCGGCGGCAGAGCGGAGGCGGCGGCGTCGAGCAGGCGCCCGAGGCGCGCGGGCGGGCGGCGG
>NC_041383.1:271269407-271271809 GCF_002162155.2 Triticum dicoccoides
GCGGCGACGACTCGGGCCCGGGCGGGCCTGCTCTGGGCCCTGGCGGGCCGTGCGGGCGGTGGGAGGCGGCGACGACACGTGGCGGCGGCGGATAGGTCGTGAAGGCGGCGGTGCTGAGGTGACGCGCTCTGATTGGGCGAGGGACGTGGCTGGTGGGTGTGTCCGGCGGCGGGGTGGACACGTCCGACGACGGGAGGAGGAAGAGACTAGGGTTTGGGCTGAGATTTGTACGGGGGAGGGCATTTATATAGATTCTGGGAGCTAGGAGAGGGCTATTGATGTGTGGTTTTCGCCCACACGATCGTGATCGAACAGCGGAGAGCATGGAGGGGAGTTAGATGGGCTCGGTCGGCTGTGTGGAGGAGTGCTGGGCTGCAAAGAGAAAGGGTCCGGCGGTTAACGCGGTTAACCGTTGGGGCATCAAACGACCTCCAAATGGAACGAAATTTGACAGGCGGTCTACCAGTGATATAGCAAGACCGCTCGACAACTCTCGGATCATTTTGAGAATGTTTTTCTGTGGCTCACAAAACAAGATCTGGGAGGTGCGATGGGCGCGTGCGAGTGTGTCTGGGCTCAGAACGGACAACGGAGAGAACTGGAAGGACCCGGACGGATGCAAGTTTTGAAAAACAGGCAGATGAAATGCAGATGATGACATGGCAAAGTGCAACATGCAAACAAATGACATGGCAACAACGGCAAATAACTGGAAGACACCTAGCGCATCGGTCTCGGGGCGTTACATTGATGCCCAAGATGATGGTGGAAGGGGCTTCTCCGCTTTGGTGGAGCCCATGCGGGGTCGACAAAGGTCCTCGCAACAAAAGGATCCGGCAAGACACCTGCTGTGTACGCTGGCGTCGCCTCCGCGGTGACCTTCATGGGACCCAAGCGGCAGCGGACTCCCGTGTTCTACTTCTCCTCGATGATGGCGGCGGACTGGGAGGCGCTGGCCACCTACTCGTCGCTCTCCGCGCACCCGGCTTCTGTCACTGCTTGCATGGCGCAGCCGCCGGCATGGGAGTCTTGGCCATAGAAATGGGAGACGCAGTCGCAGACATAGGAGGCGCGATACGAGGCGGTGGCATGGACGGCAGTGATGACGCCCGTGCACCGCTCCTCATCAAGCTAGCCTGGTGTGGCGAGTTGCTGAACCACGCGCCGGCTTGGGAAGGCAACTAGCTCCATCGGGCAAGGGGAGCGAGGTGGATCAGCGAGCTGCATAGCTCGTATCCGGCGGGCTCGGTGGGCCACCCAGCCGGCTTGGATGCAGGATAACTACTCTTCGTAAGCCATTGTAAGAGTGGACAAAATGGTGAAGGAGGAGATAGGGGAGCGGCGGAGTTGTGCGATTCTTGGCCAGCATGTGGCCTCGTTTAAATAAGAGATAAAATAGGCGGCGGACAGGAGGAGCTCGGCTGGCGTTGTGTTTAATGTCGGCTCGTTCATGAACGGACATGTGTCCAGAGTGGGTTTCTCGGCTTCCACACGGGCGGTTTTCATGGAGGCATTTGAATGCGGCAACGAGGCGAGGTTCAGCCGGGCGTGCAGCGAGTGGCGCCCTCGACTCTGACGTACGGCACCGCGTCGTTCTTCCACTGATGTGTGGGCTCTTTGGGTACATGGCCTGCATGTCAGTGACCCAACGCAGGCAGCGCATGGCATAGGAACTTTTGGTGGGCCAGGGCGGTCAGAAGTGGGCATTTCATAAACCGATGATTGTTCATTGAGTGTGACGTCATCTATTTCATATAGATATGCCTACTATATAATGTAAGAGAATTTTAAAATTTTCATATATACGTTGATAGCCCGTTCGACATGTTGTGATTCATAAAGACTGCTGCAAACATCAATGTTCTGCTTGTCACAGATAAGATTGATTAATATCCATAACAATCCATGTCCTTAACAAAGGGTCCATGCACGTATAGGTTGAGTGTGTGTCTTGCGTCATGTGCTATGTGCATGCAGGTGTGCGAGTGTTGCGTGCATGCATGTGTATGTTTTAGTGTTGCATGCATGTGTGCGTACATGCGTGTGTCCATGAGTGCATGTGTACGTGTCAATGTTGCACGCCTGCATGCGTGCGTGTCTTCGTTATGTGTACGTGTCAGTGGTGCACGCCTGCATGCGTGCGTGTGTTCGTGCGAGTGTTGCGTGCATGCATGTGTACGTGCGGAGTGAGGCTACACGTCAGTCGACTGACTTTTTCATCTCTGGTCATTAGATTTTCCAGCCATTGGATACGAAATCAAGCGCATGCAGTTTATCTTCAACCTCCACCCCTGTGAGCCGCCAGCCACCACTGGCCAAACCGCCGGCCCCCGTCGCCCGCGGCCGGCCCGCATCGCCACGCCGCCCCGCCCGCCCCGAAACCACTCCCAACCGCCGGTTCG
>NC_041383.1:271272202-271288191 GCF_002162155.2 Triticum dicoccoides
CGTCACCGCCCAATCACCCCCCCCCACCATTGGCTACTGCCAACCAGAGGTCTCACGACTTTGAATCCCCACCGACCACTAATTTATTACCATTTCTGTCCTTCATATACGCGCTGACGGGTGAGCCCTATGGTAATGTGCGCTGCTGAATGTGGACCGTTTGACTGGTCAATTGATCGTGTCATCAACAAATTACGGAGTTGTATGGTGAGCTAGTGACCATATGATCACCCTAAAATGTATTTTATTAACACAGTACAGACTCAAACTAACATTTCTTTCTTTCATATACGCGCTGACAGGTGGGCCCCACGGTTACGCACCCCGATGGTGCAACAATAGTTGCACCATGTGGAATGTTTGACTGGTCAATTGATTGTGTCATCAACAAAATATGGAGTTGTATGGCTGAGCTAGTGACCGTATAATCACGACATGTATTTTTTAACATGGTACAAACGCAAGGGCTCATATATACGCGCAAGCACTCACTGCTATAAGCGCACACACGCAGACCCTAGCCCTGTGAGCACCTTCAAGAGAGTGAGCCAGCATATGATCTTGAGATTTTACGAAGTCACCATAGGTGCCTCGTAGTCGAGTGGAACGTCTCCTCCCACTGAACACACATCACCGGAAAATACTGAAATTAACCCAGGATAAATGCGAGCACCGGGACTTTAACCCTGGTGGGCTCGAGAAACCGCTGTCCTCCTAACCATCCAACCACAGGTTGGTTAGCACCACAAAATGTATGTGGTGATCATGATGAGCTTATTTTGAAGTCCAGTGACCATATCATGTTTTCGCTTCAAATACAATGACCATAAGTGTCATCAACAAAATACGGAGCATGCATCAAATCCAAAGTCCATCAGTGTCATCAACAAAATATGGAGACGTATCTTGAGCTAGATACCATATGATCACCACGAGAATGTATACGGTGACCGTAATGAGCATATTCTGAAGTCCGGTGACCGTATAGTGCTTTCGCTTGAAATAGAGCGACCGTCACGCGTGAATGTGTCATGGGCATGAATACTTTTAGAGGGCCGAGAGATAGTTTGTGTGCGTACGTGTAAGTGGTGTAGAAAGAGGGGGTGTCCGGTGGAGACAAGGAGAGATATGCCTTTGTTTCTCTTTCTCGTGACTAATATTTTAGGAGAAAATATAAACATTCACAATGCAGAACAAATATTTTTGGATGCACCATGCAATTAACTTTCATGTATAACATTGTACTATTGTATATGCTTATTTTCTTAGTGGCCGATAGCGTGTGTGGTGTGGTGGGCACATCATTTCTAGTTGGGGTGGGCACATCATTTCTAGTTGTGGTGGGTCAACATGAGGACTCATGGGTCGGTTCCATCCTGCGCCACATAGGTTGGACCCAGACGCATTATACGAAGACCCATGTGGAGGACTCGGCGTACAACACGAAGCTACCAGAGTCGTGGAGGACTCTATCCCCACTGGTGATAAGCCGACTATATATGATTTGTAACCCTAGGCCCTGAGTATGTTATAGAAGCTTGGGGGTTAGTTCGTCGATAGTATACACACACGCACAATGCCTGGTATTCACGTGTACTTTGTACACGCCCCTATCACTAATATATAGTACAAAGAGTAGGCTTTTTCCTCAACTGCAAGGGTCCAAACTAGGGTAAAACTTTTCCTCATATTACCATCCAGCCTAACACTCAGGGATATCCTACTGAATGATCTGATGGAATCATATCTGCCAACTACTAAGTGAGAGGTGTGTCTGGGGGGGTGGGAGCAATGTGTGCGAGAGAAGCCTAAAGATAATGTGCGTGTGGGATACACGTAGGCTAGTAGAGATCATGCAGGATATATGTGCGTATAGAGGGCTAGTAGAGATCGTGCATGTGTATATATGCATGTGAGAGAAATAGTGTTTGCCAACTGAGATTAGTGAAAAGAGTGGTACGTAGTAGTCAGAGAGAGAGAGAGAGAGAGAGAGAGAGAGAGAGAGCATGTGCGTGAGACACCCCGACACTCTAGGAGAGATTGTGAGCATGTGTGAAAGAGAAATGCCGATGCATATAAAGTGTGTGCACTTATGCGTTAGATAGAGAGAGATGTAGCGCATTTGTGAGAATGGGCTGAGGCATAGTGCATCTACGTGTAAAAGGTGGTTCTATGCATTAAATTAAAATATAAATGGCATTATTATTTTTGGATGAGATCATGAATTTTGTAATTTGCGTATGAACGAAAATTGTTCTATTAGACACCCATACTCTATTGAATTCTAGCATGTGGATGTGTTTATTTCATATTATCGATCCATAGAATGAGAGCGGTTTGAAATACAGGCAATGCATTGCTTTTGCAATTCATATATAAACATTAATTAGTGCACTCCATGTTGTTAGTGTGAAGCACTTTATACACTTGTCACTTATGGATACATTCCAAATTGCTAGCTACGAAATATAATACATGTTCATGTTGAATTCAACATAAAGGGGGTCTCGAAGATTCGGATTCATAGGAAGTGCATTCATCTATTTGAACCCAAGATAATGGCATTTGTAAATCAGATCTAAAAGGGGGCATCAATCTTTGTTGTGCGATCGAACATGCTATATATTCATATGCATGTCTAACTTTTTTTTTGCAACCAAGGAGATTATATCTGGAACCATGCATGAACTGAGGTAAGTTGCATATTTTTTAATATATACTCATGTACAATGTATATTCAAATGTACCCCCTCCATTCCAAAATAATCGTATCTTTAGGATTTTCAAGAGTAAAGGTTTGTGAAGTTTGACAAATCCTAAAAGTTCAATTCAAGAGAACCGAAAACATTAATGCTTCTGCTCCCAAATATTGAACGAAGCGCCAAATAAGCCTCTTGCCACCCGAAACCATGCGAGACTAATGTTTGGTGGTAGGAAATTACTGTCCTGACTCTGCCCCGTGTAGCTTATCGACCCGATGTCCAAAGGTCTAAACCAGGGTAGGCTTGTAAATTCACCAAGATGTCAGTCTCAACCGCCTTCGAGAAGCATTCATATGCCATGGACACCTAAACACCCATGCGCTCGGCCGAAATCTATCCCGCCCACCATTTGGGACACATGAGATTACTGTCCTACCCCCAACCCACAATATGTCTGAAATTTTAGATGGGGGAAAAGTTTGTAACTTTCCCCAAATTTCAAACAAGCACGTCCCAAACCGAAACATTGTTCCCTCTTAGTTCCCCCCTCCCTCTGTTTCCCCATTCATACTCCGTGGGCGCCAAAACGCCCTCTCCACCAGCCGTGAAACCCCAGCCTCCTCCGTCCTCCACCCCATAGCGCCCAATCCATCGCCGCCCTCCTCCATCACGCTAGAGCCGGTACCCCGATGTCATCGTCCAACGCAACTGCAACAACGCCCTCAAGGACTTAGCAGTTGAAGCCGAGGCAAAGCTGCCTCCACGACACCGACGCCGACGTGCGCCGTACCAGAACCACTTCGACCACGTCGTCCTGTGCCTCACCGCTGCCGCTCCACTATTGAAACTGTCCACCGCACCAGAGTTGTTCCCACTACGCCGTCCTTCGCTGCCTCGGATCTGGTCCCGCCACCGACAGACGGCCACCGCACCACACTCAACAACTTGGCCATGGGTTCGTCCAAGGCTCCACCGTCCTCCACAACTTCTCATTTCCAGCGAACCACAAGAAGATCGTTGGAAAAACAGAAGGAGGACACAGCACTGCCAGCAGAAAGAGGTACTCCTCTTCCCTTATTCGTGCAAATCATATGTCTCTTCTCACACCGTATTCATCCCACGAAAGAAACTAGTTGAGCGCTTCTTGCTGCATCTTCTTCGTGATACTAGATGCACAAGGTTTCCTCCCATTTACTATTTCACCTTTGCTAGAGGTCAGTAGCCCACCTGTTCAATTCAGGGTCAGTCGAACCGCAATTAGAAGAAGAAGCACCCGCTTAGGCGCGCGGAGCACCTAGTCCGCCTGTTTGTCGGGGAAGCGGCACATCGGTGTCTATCATAGGGGTGTGGGTGCAGGAGCTGCTTGCGCCCGATATGGAGGTCGGCGGGGCTTGAAGGGATGGCCGGGGGCGGTGCCAAGCACGGCGGTGCAGTGAGGTCGAGGGGAGGGCGGAGGCATGGGACTGTGCTGGTGGTCGCTTGCGTTTCAAGGAAGATCGTAACACTGACTGGCTGGAGGTAGATGAAGGCGATCTGCCCGTTCTTTGTACATCGAACGGTGCAGAAAAAATGGACTGGCCTATTTGTTTTCAGTCAACTGTTATTTTCATAGAATCCTGTAGTAATTTCGTGTGTCATGCATGTTGTAGAGCTATCATATGTCTCCCGTCATTTATTTCTCACCGACCTGCTATCTGCTACCTTTTCATTGTACTACTTGTGCACACACTTCACCCATATTCACACTATTTTTTTATGCGTGGATATTTCTGACTCTGACACAGTGTTGATGAATTCAAAAAAGAAAAGACAGAAGTCGCTCCAGTCTAATTTGAAGATAAGCACTAAGCGTTTCAGCGCTCTAAAGGGTGTGGTGTGAGCAGATGGAGACAGTAAACGTAGCTCTGCAGTTGATGATCTCAATTGCCACACACAACCATCCCAGGTGCTTGCTTTAACTTTGCGCTGTCAAATGTGGTTGCATGTTGCATATGGTGTCTAGCTTGTATTGCTTCCAATTTGGTTAAATTGCATCTCCTTACTTTACACATTATACCTTTGATAATGACATGCCTTCCTGATTTTTATACATACAACATATGTCTATTAACCATGTTCGTACATCAAACTAATGCTCTTTTGTATCCCTCATCAATCACTTATGATGAGACACTCACCCCAGTGGGTTACTGTGAGACGTGCTACTCGTTTAAAGAGTGCAGTGTCATCCTCCCCACACGATTCTCAAGAAACAGCAAGGCTAAATGTTGCATATGTGGTTGCATGTTGCACATGGTGTCTACCTTCCTGTTTTTGGTACATACTATGTCTTTCTATTAAGCATGTTCTTACATCAAACTACTTTTCTTGTGTATCCCTCATCAATCACTTCTGATGATACACCTTCAAGTTGATAGTGTAATATTGGTTGCATCTTGCATATCATTTCAAACATGTATTGCCTCTAATTTGTTGAAGTGCCACTTATAATGAGACACATCTAACTTGGTAGATTGATTTTGGTTGGATCTTTCATGTGGTGTCTAGATTGCATTGCTTCCAATTTGTTAAAATGTCTTCTGCTTAGCGTTTTTCATACATATTCCATCCTCCTACAATGTGGTTGCCATACATAAAAGTTGTGTTCGTTAGTATCATGCATCAACGGATTTGGAAATGCAAATTTCATTCCTTTTTCTTGTGTGTTTACTTGACAAGGCAAAATCTAAAAGGACAAAGGCACGGAATGATGGTGGTCCTCTAGAGCAATCGAAACAGATGATCTCTGCAGATTCTCCTGCTAGTCCTACTGCAATGCAAGTTCCAAATCTCATCTCCCCTACTCCACAACCCCAGGTGCTTGCTCTAACATGGAAGTGTGATATCTGGTTGCATGTTGCATATGGTGCCTAGCTTGTATTGCTCCTAATTTGTTAAATTGCATCTCCTTAGCTTACACATTATACATGTGAATATGACATGCCTTCCTGTTTTTGGTAAATACTACATCTGCCTATCACACCATGTTCTTACATCAAACTACTGTTCTTGTGTATCCTGCATCTATCGCTTATGATGAGAGAGGCACGCCCGTGGGTTAGTATGAGACGCGCTACTCTTATAAAGAGTGCAGTTTCATCCTCTCCACATGATTCTCAAGAAACAGCAAGCCTAAATGAAGATATTGAACGTAGATCTGTACTTGAAGACCGCACTTTCCCTACACCACCATCACAGGTGCTTTCTCTAACTTCACGGTGTGATATGTGGTTGCATGTTGCATATGGTGTGCAGCATGTAATGCTTCTAATTAGGGTAAACTGCATCTGCTTAGTTTACACATTATACCTGTGAATATGACATGCCTTCCTATTTCTGGTACACACTACATCTATGTGTTAACCATGTTCTTACATGAAACTACCTCTCTTGTATATCCTGCATCAATCACTTACGATGAGACACCTTTATTAGTTGCATATTGCATATTATTTCTAGCCCGTTCCCATGTATTGCTTCTAATTTGGTCGTACATTTGTTAGGCCACCCTTTTAATTTGGCAGAGTGATATTGGTTTCACTTTCATATGGTTTCTAGCTTGCATTGCTTCTAACAAGTTCAAACACCTTATGCTTAGTTTACACTTTATACATCATACATGTCAACATGTCACGCCGTCCTGTTTTTCATACATATTCCATCCTCCTATCATGCGTCTGCCTTACATGAAAGTAGTGTTCGTCAGTATCATGCATCAATGAGTTCTGAAGAGCAAATTTTATTCCTTTTTCTTGTGGGTTTGACTTGACAAGGCAAAATCAAGAAAGAGGAAGGAAAAGAGTAAGGAAGGCAATGATGGTGGTCCTCTGCAGCAACATAAATGGAGCATCTGTACGGATTCTCCTTGTACTGCTAGTGCATTACAAGGTCCAAGTCTCCGCTCGCCTACTCCACCATCCAAGGTGCTTGCTCTAACTTGGCAGTGTGATATCTGGTTGCATGTTGCATATGGTGTCTAGCTTGTATTGCTCCTAATTAGTGTAAACTGCATCTGCTTAGCTTACACATGATACGTGTGAATATGACGTGCTTTCCTGTTTTCGGTACATACTATATCTATCTATCACACCATGTTCTTACATGAAACTATTCTTCTTGTGTATCCTGCATCAGTCACTTATGATGGGACACCTTTAAGTTGGCAGTGTGATATTGGTTTGCGTCTTGAATATGATTTCTAGCATGTAGTGCTTCTAGTTTGATGAACGCCACCTATGATGAGACAGTTTTAACTTGGTAGAGTGATATTGATTGCACCTTCCATATGGTGTCTAGCTTGTAGTGCTTCTAATTTGTTGAAGTGCCTTCTGCATAGTTACCACATCATAGGTGTGAATATGTCAAGCCGTCCAGTTTTTCGTACATATTCCATCCTCGTATCATGACTTTGCCTTTCATCAGAGTAGTGTTCGCCAGTATCATGCATGAATGAATTATGAAGAGCGAATTATATTCCTTTTTCTTGTTAGTTTGACCTCACAATGCAAAATCAATAAAGCGGAAGGAAATTGGTAAGGCATTGGATGATGGTGGTCCTTCCGAGCAACTGAAACGGAGGTTCTCTACATATTCTACTCCGCCATCCTCCCAACAAGATTCGTAAGACAACACAAGGCTAGACAGTCAACGAAGCTATGTAGATGATGAGCACATCTCCCCTACTCCACCGTCACATGTGCTTGCTATAACTTGGCACTATTATATGTGGTTGCATGTTGCGTATGATGTCTAGCTTGTATTGCTTCTAACTTTGTTGGATTGCATCTGCTTACTTTACACATAATGCATGTGAATATGACACATGTTCCTGTTTCTAGAACATACGTGTACATGATGAGCACATCTCCCCTACTCCACCATCACAGGTGCTTGCTCTAACTTGGAATGTTATATGTGGTTGCGTGTTCCGTATGATGTCTAGTTTGTATTGCTTCTGATTATGTTGAATTGCATCTGCGTAGCTTACAACTTATACCTGCAATGATCACTTACCCATAAGACACATTTAACTTGGGACTATGATGTAGGTTGCATCTTGCATTGTCTTCTAGCTTGTACTGCTTCTAATTTCTTGAAATGGCACTTACGATGAGACACTTTTTACCTGATAGAGTGATATTGGTTGCATGTTCATATGGTGCCTAGCTTTCATTTCTTCTAATTTTTTTGAAATGCCTTCTTCTTACTGTTTCTTCATACATATTCCATCCTCCTATCTTTCATATGGTATCTAGCTTGCATTACTTCTATTTTCTTGAAAATCCTTCTGCTTAGTTTACACATCGTAGATGTGAATATGTCACGTCGTCCTGTTTTACTTACATATTCCATCCTCATATGGTTGTCTTACATCAAAGTATTGCTTGTCTGTATCATGCATCAGTGAGTTCTGAAGAGCGATTTTATTCTTTTGTGTTGTGGGTACGGCTTGACATGGCAAAGTCAAAAAAGAGCAAGGAAGAGAATATACTAGGGAATGGTGTTACTCGTCGGGTGAAACGAAAAAGGATCTGCCCTCGATATTCTGCTGGTACTTATAGTGCAGTAGAAGGTCCAAGTCCACCGGCTCAATCTACAAACACAGTATCACCTGCTCCACCAGCTGCAGCATCCGCTTCAACTGTACCAGCATCTCAACGAGTTACTCGTTCGTTTGCTCGAGAATTGGCCAGTTCCCAAGCTGCCTTCACACCTAACACTACTTCCAAAGCACTGCTGACACAACAGGCCTTGGCAAGATCAGATGAACCTCATGAGCATCAACACCAAGACGGTACCTGGCCGAGTCAAGTTGCAATTGCATGCTCCTTTATATGTACTCTCACAGTTTGATGTACACTAACACTTTCCATATTCGTTGTTGAACTAGCACCATGGCACAAGCGGAAATAGACATCAGGGATAATGCTTGACAGATTAACAAAATCTAATGGAGGTAGAATGGAGATCCATTTTGAGGCAGATTTAAAAAGGCCATGTAATGCTATAGAGCCAACCAAGTTAGCATCAGAGGCAGACGTTGCCGTTAGGTGTCATGTACATATCCTCCCAACGTGGATCCAGTACAGGAATGAGAAAGACAATACCCAGTTTAACACCTTCCTTGATCATTTATCCATAAGTAATATTATTCATTCCAATTAGTAATATTGTCTTGCTCTGTCCCATACTTTCTAGCTTCCTACTAATAAGACTCACATTCTTTTTTCAACAGATGAGGTTCAAGTTGGATCCGAAAGATGATGCAACTAAACAAGCATGCACTCATGTTTTTTAGTATGCTCTGCAAAAGTATCAGTACCACCTTAGAAAATCTCACTTTGAAGGCAAGGCTAACAATGAAATCGCCCAAACATCTCCAGTGGAATATATTACAGATGAAGACTGGACAGCCCTTGTTAAACACTGGTCTGATCCAAAGTATCAGGTAGGCTATATGTATTTGATCAGACCACATATTGAACTTTTATTTATGTATGTGCCTTACAAGTGTATCTTCTCTAGGCTAACTATTTTAAGAACAAGGCTAACCATTCTAAAGTGAAATTCCAACAGACAACAGGATCTTGTAGCTATATTGCACACTACGAGGCTCTTTTAAATAGCTGCTACTTCCTTCTTTTTTCTGTGCCATATTATCTTATCTACATTGACTTGTTCCAAATACATAGGAAAGCCTATGCGGACCAAAAAGAATCTGAACCAAATGCATGCAAATCTTCAAGGATTGCGACACCAGCAAGATGAAGGGCATGAGCACACCAGTTCAAGCCGCTATTGTAAGTCCTTACTCCTCCTGCCTTTGAACTGATTGGTACTGTGATGTGTTCATTTAACTGCTTGGTTTGCAGCCAATGTCAGTTAATTTGTTCATTTTTATACACAGTTGTCTTAACGTATCATTTCACCTTACATGGTTTAAAAGAGATGAAGGATATTCTTTTGGTCTTGATTTGTAATCTGGTTGTGATGTTCACATGCGCACACAATGATAAAATAGCATGTTTGTTTTGTATTTGTTTGCCCATGATATGAATGATGTCATACTATGTCCATCCTACTTTAAACCATGTCTCTTTATCCTTAGATGTCAACGAATGTGAGGGAATAGACAATACAGTAGGCATGTTACATGGACATATGCTCCGAAAGTGATTTTATTATGTAGTTGGCACTGCAATACATGCTAATGTATTACAGTAGTTCACCAAAATAAGTTATGTATAAACGTGTAACCTACTTTGTTTGTTTTTATCTCATTAGTAACTTATCTAGTACACTAATCTACAAGTTCAAACTTTCGGCAAGCTATGGAACAAATGATTGAACAGCCACAACCACCTGAAGGTGACGAGGCTACCACAGGCACAATGTCACCTCTTACTGCAGTGCGTCAGTATCTCTCCACTAACAGTGCAAAAAGCACCTTCCTGCGTAATTCTGGGTTGGTTGTCAAGGTAACCCCATCTAAATCACCTACTGAACAAAATCTTCTGGCTAGACAAAGTGATATTTTGTGCTCCAGACACAAGTCCAATCCCTAATGGACGTAGTTTCAGAAACAAGAATAGTGGTTGACAAATGTCGTCAAGATATAAATGGTTTTGAAACCAGACTATCAGACATTCGCTTCGTTGTTCAAGAGCAATGGCGTAAAAAAGGTAAAGACCGTGCTGCTCCATCAGATTCTACAGCCTGAAACATTAGCACTCATGTCAAATGATTTGTGCTTCTATACATCTGATGGTGCTTTTATCTGCAAGGACTTAAACTTTATGCCAATAGGCCTTTTGTTGTATGGTTGGAATTTATTTTGTTGTGATACAGCATTTATGATGCTGCCAAAGGCTGCAGTAATTACGACGCTATTTTTGTATAGTGTAGGTTTATCTTAGTAATGTATTCGGCTGAAAGCTTCGTAGGAGCCCAACATGCCAACATTCGTTGGGTCCATTCCAATTGGGCTAAAAATGATTATGGGCCGAAATTTGCATGTAGCCCACTAAAAATATCTGGGCCTAAATCAGCATAAGCTTTCATATTTTTCTGGTAGGCATGTGCCCATAGTGGGCCTTTAACAGGCCTAAACATAATTTGGGCCCTCAGTTACAATAGGCCGTTTACAGGTGTAAATATCTTGATCCCATAAAAACATGGGGCCTTTAATAGGCCGCAAGTGAGATTAGGCCCTGATTGTGCCAAATAACCCACTAGTCTTAGCAGGCCGAAATGGTGGCCCATTTACAATGCGGATCGTTCACAGGCCGAAATTCGGACGGGCTGTAAATGCGTCGACCTACTACACGGGCCTTTAACAGGCCAGAAGTTCGGTCGGGCTTGATTAGTGTCATTTTTATATGGGTCGTTAATGGGCCCGATGTGATGTTGGGCCACATATGGCCCATGGATTTCGTCCGACATTAACAGGCCGAAAATCACAACAGGCTGAAAGTGGCCCAAATCTATAGTGGGCCTCTAGCAAGCCGAATGTCAGACATGGCCGAATATGACCCAAATCCTTCACGGTCGTTTATGGGCCGAAAGTTTCAATGGCCTGTAAATGGGCCCAAATGAAGCAGGACCTTTAACAGGCCAGAAATACACCGGGTCGTAATTCGGCCCAAATACTTAGCGGACTGTTAACGGGCCAGAAGTGACCATGGGCCGCGATGATGACAAGTTTAGGATGGTGCCGTGGACGGGCCTATTTGACACTAGTTGTACGGGTCTTAACTGAGAATGTTGGGCCTTTAGCTGGGTTGGCCCATTATGGTCTGCAAAATCTTGTGGGCCTTTAGCTGGGCCGGCCCATTATGGTCCACTAAATCTTGTGGGCCATTAGTTGGGCCGGACCATTTAAACTTTATGGGCCACTTTTGGGCCCGTCCACGTGTTAACATATCATAGGCGCATCTCGACCATTGGATGAGTGACACATGTGCCAACGCGGAGCTGACACGTGGTTCTGTCGGCCAATGAGAATTTTGCACATGGAAAATCAGCATTGGTTGTGGCTGTTAGCGGGTTATGGGACCCGATAGCTTAAAGGCATCCCGTTACGGTGGATGCCATGTGTTGGTCACCCTTGACGAAAGCACTTCTATGACGCACGATTTATCATCATGGAAGTGGACACTTCCATGATGATAATTTTGGTAATGTCATGGAACACTTCTACGATAGCACAGGTATGACTATCTTGATTCTGTCATAAAATCGTCATGGATGTACATGCATGACAGAAAACGTGACCTACTGTGACAAACAAGTGTCATCACGGAAGTGTATTTTTTTGTAGTGCTAGTGAGTGACTGCGATAGGGGGGTCCTTCCCACACGACCCAAAAACCATCGGGGATATGCCTCCTGGCACACACGCTCGGCAAAATGAGGTCGTGTGCGACCAGCGAGCGATCAAATACAGTTATACGTACAGTAGTGCTAAAAATACAATTATACAGGCAAAATCGTTCCGGGGCATAAGTACATTCCACACAGTCAGTCCCCGCTAAATGTTTCCATTCGTATATACATCCCACACACTCGCTCCAAGGAAAATGTTTCCTTTCACAGGTACATCACAGACAATTTTCCCCATTAATTCGTTTGTGGTAGCGTTGCGATTGCACACGATATTAACAATTTTATCGTTCGCGTTATTGAATGCATCACACACGATGCGTAGAAGAAACTATGTCACAAAGGTTGTCCATCACACACACTTTTTATGTGGTAAACTTTTGCGCAAGCTGGCCTAACACAAGCAGTTTTCAAGAGGATGTCATGTGTGATTGTTCATTGATACAAAACGGTTTATTCCTAGAGACTGTGTGCGTGCTGAGGTCATCGCCCACGGTGTTTTCTCAATAATCGTTTGCAATAGAAAAACCCAATTATCAGGCTAATTACCCTATTATTAATAATCCATTTATTAATCTATTTCACGTTTCATATTAAGCACACAATATATTTCATTTCCATATTATGGAAGCAGGATTTCATAATTGAAATACATCAGAGTACAACATCATATAGCTTCAGCACTCAGCTACCCCCATTACACAACTGCACCAGCACCAAGTTTCACATGCAACATCTACAACCTTTCGAAATTAGCATCATAGACGGAACATAGACAGATGAATCTCATCTGGGAAACTGCTGAAGCGGAAGGCGAATATTAAGCCTTCATTGATGTTGAAGGTCTTTGCAACTTTAGGCTCAGTGCCTGTGGATGATTGACCGTCCATCATTCGTCCTCTTTAGGAACACTTCAATATTGAACCGTGGGTGTTGTATGAAAAACTTCCTCGCCTCCTGACCATACAGGTGATTTGAGAGGTAATCATTAGTGAACTGCTTTGGAAAGGCCTGAAAACAAGGATATGCATAAATATATTCTCCAGATTTGAAATGGCGCAAAGGAATTAAAAAGATAAGGTATAACAATTAGTACCATCCCGTAGTGAACGAGTGTCTTCTTCATTGTGCAGACAAAGATCTTGTTGTTTTTTGTCGCTAATTTCTTTATCATAACAATCTTTCTAAGTGTCTTGACTTGGCTGATATTAATGGACAATTCATTTCCAACGAAAAAAGGGTCAAATAGTGGGTCAAAACCTCCGACAGGAGGACCTACATCTGCAAGACCAAATTGTTAAAAACCTAATATTTAAAAACAAGAAGTGGAAAGGTGTGTAAACTGCCACATGCCTAATATTTAAAAACAAGCAAACGTAGTCATTCAAACTTGTATTGTGCGGGTCTAAGTACACTAGTTATTGGCCCTGTTTGGATCCATGGGTTAGAGTTAGTTTGAGCTAGTCTGAGCTCAAATAGCCCTAAAGTATCCAAACATGAGGGCTAGTTTGAGCTAGTTGCGTCAAACCCACCCAAAACAACTATCCCACCCAAGAGGTGCTGATTAGGGCTAGTTCTCCTAGTGCTTTTATTGTCAATCTGACATTATCATCCAAACACCTCTTTGGCTAGAGTTAGTTCAGGGTTAGTCATTGTTGAGTATCATTGTTATTTAGGAAACGTAGGATAGCGTAGTATTTATTCTACCTTGACTTGTACTCCAAGATGACCATGTACTCCTATATATATGCCCACGAGGCTCAAGCAATACAATCAACTATTCCACCAATCTCTCTCTCTCCCTTTTAACTGTCGTGAGCTAGAAACTAACTCTAACCTCTAGCTAAGTTAGAGTATCCAAACAGTGCCATTGTTAAATCAAATGGAAAGGCGTCTTCAATACTCCCTCATGTCCTTTTTACTCTGCATATAAGAATTGTCTGAAGTCAAACTTCATAAAGTTTGACCTTATTTATATGAAAAAATATATCAAGCTAGCATGCTAAAGTTAGCAATATGAAAATTTAAGTTTTGACACATGTACTGATATTTATTTCATATTGTGAATGTTGGTATTTTGTTTTGTAAAGTTGGTCAAACTTTAAGAGGCTGACTTTAGACAAATCTTATATGCGAACTCAAAAGATTTGGAGGGAGTACAACATGCTTAACAGCAACCAAATATAGTCATTCATAGAGGTATTGTTAAATTTGGTATTGATGAAATTGAACTGCACAGTTCATACTAGCACATATAGAACATCACACTATTAATAGCTGGAATAACCAAGGCATACTACGAACAACTGAAGATGGCAATTGAAATTGGACATATGCTAACTAATAACAGCCGAACAACCATAAACCATAGAAATAAACAAGGCGTAATGCAAACAACCTAATATAGCAATAAATATTGGATAGGTTCTCACTACAAAATGGGTTCAAGAAAACAAATCATGGGTTTCCTCACTTGTCACAGATTGGCTCCTCCTCGTGGTCGTCGTTGATGAGGTCTGACTTGTCAGCTGAGGATCCCAGGCCAGTGTCGCAGAACGTGTCCTTCAAAAATGACAAAAGGGGCTCCATGGCAATGAAGGATGGCAAATTGTTCATAACAAGCCACAGGAGATCAGCGGCAGGGCCATCGATGAGATCGATGGCTATCGAACCCGAAGGATTGGGGGTGGGCAAATTAACCTGTGACATAACCCACGTCAAGCCATCGGTGTCGACAACCTCGATGTTGTAGCCGGCATCCATGACATGCCAAAATACTCGAGCCCGCTGATTGAAAGGCTTAATCCAGGTCCATTCATCATCGTCAGCTTCCTCGGCAGCCACCTCATCGACGTCGGGCGAAGAGGCCACGGTAAAGCTCTTTTGGGCCATTCGCTCCTCGAGCTCCCCGGGAAGCATAGCCGGGCTTAGGCAGTGACGCTCTAGAGTGGAGGAGGGGTGGGGATGGGGATCTTTGGGAAAGGAGGCATTTCGCAGGCGTCATCTAAGAAACTTAGGGCGGCAAGGGTATGTATATCGATGGGTAAACTGCACGGGCGGACCGGTAGAGGTTGACGATGGAGGCGGCGCGGCGGCGACGACCTAGCTAGGTTTGGAGCGGGACAGGGGTGGTGTGTATGTGTGTGAGCAGGGGATTTGGGGTGTGTGTGTGGAGGGGGTCCAAGGTGGTGTTTGAGGAAATATCGCAGGTACTGAAAATTTTACTAGGCGGGAGTAAAATGGTGGGTCTACCGAAAATTTGGATCAAGGGATTGAAGCAGAGCAGGGCAGGAGTAAAATGTTGGGGCTACTGAAACTTTGGATGTACTGATTGAAGCAGAGCGGGAGTAACAGACATCGCACATGGTCCAGACATATTAATCGTGTGCTATCAAACAAAAAAACCATCTACACGGACGCGGGTAGATATTTTTGAGATTGCGAGGGAGTAGATATTTTTGAGAGGGGGAGGGAAGCCTAGTGGAGCCCAATCTACTGTGATCATGTGGGTGACAGGGGCAGGGGCGGGCACACGGGTAGTCCTAGGGAACTGTGTCTGTTTTGTACCCGATCGCAGACGGTTGTTGCGTCTGACTTGTCTGTTGTTTATAAATTTGGCCAAAAAATGTGGGAAAGGGTCAGAACACTAACACACTTGCATGTGGACCAAATATATGTATGAAAAGGGTGGTTTTATGTTCAAATACCCAATGCACAACTTTGATGTGGCACCTGTCACACAAAGTGCGTTATTATTGCTAGCCCCCCCCCCCAACACACACACACACACACACTTACTTCATGTTGCCGGGAGGGGAAAAGTCCTAGCTATGAATGCACGCCCCCAAATAGCTAGGTCTGACATCTA
>NC_041383.1:271288390-271291907 GCF_002162155.2 Triticum dicoccoides
TGTGTGTGTGTGTGAAAACGATGTGCTATGATATTTAAATAACCAAATCACAAATTTGATGTGGCACATGTGCATCGCAAACTAACTGGGCATCCCCGACACCACAGAGGTTCATCAAGTATGAAGTAGTACTGTGCCCCCCCCCCCCACACACACACTTTGAGTTGGTCAGAGGGGGCATCTCACCAAGGCATATTGTAAGACTGACCAAGAAGAATCACCACCTTGGTCGTATAACCTCTCTTATTTGTTAGGTCAAAGTCATGCATTGACGTTCCACACGCGGCCCCGCAAAATAGGCTAGCTTGTTGCCGATAACCACGTGAGGGAGTGCTTGAAGACAACCACTGCGTGCATGTGGCCCAAACATATGTATGAAGTGCCATGTGGTGTTTGAATATACCCAATGCACAACTTTGATTCATGTGTATGCGAGCCCTCAAATTTAGGTCTCAAATCTCACCATGATCAACGTACGACTATACGGTAATGCGAACCAAGAGAAGAAGAATCCACCCGTGTAACCTCTCTCTCGCGTTGTTGGTAGAAGTGATGGAGACGTCCACGCAGGCCCACGAATATATAGGTTGTCGATGATAACCAAGCGAGGGAGAGTGTCCAAAGACAACCACTGCATGTATGTGCCCCAAACATATGTATGGACATGCATGATGCATGCATATATGTTTGAATACCAAAAGCACAACATTTTGATGTGGTGCATGCATGTGTCGAAAAACGCACAGTCTCCACACAGATCTTGTTCATGATGCATCGCGTGCTCCCCCCCCCCCCACCACCACCACCACCACCACTTCGACCCGATGGGAGGGATTCATGCGTACACATGCGCGTGAAGTATAGTTGCATGTACCGAACCGTATAAGACGAACCAAAATTTAATCCCCTCCTAATTATAAGTCAAACTAACCTCTATCGTTGTCGGTCGAAGTGATTGACCAAGTGGGCACACAGAGATGGACGAAGCATCACGTCGATAACCCTGTGAGTGAGTGCTAGAGGACAACCGCCATCGCTTTCTTGTGGGTCAAACACATGTATGGAGATGTGTGGTTCTGATGTTTGAATACCTAATATATATATATGCAGAACTCTGATGTTGCACCTACCTCGGAAACCTTTAAGTCCCCCACACACGAACCGACATTCATGACACGTAGTATATATATATGTTTCCTCCCTCCCCTCTTCGACGCGTAATATATACTCCTACGTACGTACCGTAACACAACCCGAAAATAATCCTCCTTGTTCATCAAATTACCTTTCTCGTTGTGTCATATATTAGATGGACGACGACCTTGCGGGTCCATGGAGGGAAGAGTCGCAGGCGAATAAGTGACAACCATCGTCTGCACGTGGCCCAATGTGTTGGTCATGTTTTTAATAATCCACAACTTCTTTGCGGCACCTGCCTCGGAAACTGAAAATCCCCCCACGGAGAGAGATTGATTCATGACGTGTGCATAGTATATATGTGCTGCCACGGCCCCCTCCTCCCCTCTTTGATGCGTACTATATATACTCCTACCGCAACAAAACCCAAAAATAAACCTCCTTGCTAGGTCAAAGTGATGGAGGACAACCTCGCGGCCCCACGGATGGAAGCATCGCACACGAGTGAGTGTCCTATATGACACGTAGTATTGCCCCCGGACACCCTCTTCAACGCGTACTATATATATATATACTCCTACCGTAGTATAACAAAAATCAAAAGATGACCATCCTTGTTGGTCGAATTAACCTCTCTCATCGCATGTAATAGTGCTGGACAGCGACCTCGCGGGTCCACGCGTGTGAGTGTCCTAGGACCACCGCGTGCCTGTGATCCAAAGATGCATGTTAAACTTTTTTCTACAGCGAACATGCGACCAAAGGAGTTTAGTGTTGAAAATTGAAAAAAATAGATAAGATCTATTTGTTTTTTATACATTGATTGATTTCCCAGGGATTTAAATGTGCAAAATCAAATTTGATCTACATGAGACCTGTGATAGTGCACGAAAAATGGATTGCAAAGTCATAGGTGTATGTGTCCATGGGTGCATGTTTAGTCCCCGTGCAAGAAATTTCTAACATATAGAATCTTGATTTTACAATCCAATAAATTCAAAACTAAGTTCAAGTTCATGAAACTTATCGTGGTGTCATATGGACACCAATAGATTGTGATATTATTATTTTTGAAATTTGAGACAAGTTTTGGTATAATCTTCTTACATACAGGAAATTATAAATAATTATCAACCAATATCACAAATGAACTCTTTATTCGAACCATGTGCGTTAGACCAACAATGTAAGTGTCGTGCTTCGGTTAAGCAATAAAGCAGCAGAATTAATCATCAAAAAGGGAAAATTAATATCATATGTGCCGCGCACGCGTCCCATGTGTCGTACGAGCATGGGTGAGTTGACGAGACGCATGCTAGCAGTCAAACCGGGAGGCTGAGGCATGCGAGTGTTCGCTACGCACTCACTATGGGGCGTGCTAGTAGCTGTGTGAAATGATGGTAGGTGTGCCAGCAGTCCACCGCGCAAGCTCACTGGGAGGCGAGCCAGCCCTTTGACCGTCGCCCACCTCGCTCCCACTGCTCCATATTAATGGCGCCCGCCTCGCTCCATGAAATGATGGTATATGAATGCCAGAAGTCTGCCGCGCAGGCTTACCGGGAAGCGAGACAGCCTTTGAACGCTGCCCGCCTTGCTCCTGCCGGTCCGTATTAATGGCGCGCCCGAGCGGCTGCACCCCCCATCCTTTCCCCACACACAATCCTCTCTCTCCACCCGCATCCTCGACTCCGCTCTCAATCCTCAAAGCCGGCACCCCCATCCTCGCACACACTCAATCCTCTCTCTCTCTCCGCCCGCATCCTCAACGCCGCTCTCAGTCCTCAAAGCCGTCAGTGTATGAGGATGCCGCCGAAGCGCCCCTTCGGAGGGAGTGGCAACGCCGGGGCTGCTGAAGCACCGGAGCATGGCATGAATATGGAAATAGAGGTTTCCGTTCCCGCCAATGAGGTGGAGAATGAGGCTGCCAACAAGCGGAGGAGGGTTGAGAAAGAACCGCAAGCTACTCCAACAGGACTAGACTTCATCAGCAGCCTCCCCGATGATATGTTGACAGTCATCATATCCCTCCCAATCAAATATGGGGTGAGGACAACCGCCATTTCCCGGCGGTGGCGCCCCCTATGGCTCTCCACCCCTCTCGACCTCCTCGACGCCCACGAGCTCTGCCATGGCTAGCGCAAAATCTTGGATGCATTCTCCCAGATCCTCGGCAGTCACCATGGCCCAATTAGAGGCCTTATCACGGGCAAGTTCCGTCCCAATGGCAAGGACTGAGCCAAGCTTGATGAGTGGTTCCGATCCCCCGCCCTAGATCAGCTCGAGGAGCTCAGTTTTAATGATGGGCATATGCGCTCGTTGCCAATGTCCGCGCTCCGCTTCGCGCCCACGCTGCACCTCACCAAGTTCATGAACTTCCATT
>NC_041383.1:271292196-271313771 GCF_002162155.2 Triticum dicoccoides
ACGTGCCCGCTCTTTTTCTACCATGCCTGAAGCACCTCGAGCTCGTCGCCGTCTGCATCCCAAAGAATGACATGGAGCGCCTACTCCGCGGCTGTACTGCACTCGAGTTCCTTCATCTTCAGGTGATGAATTGGTCAAATAGCTTCCACATCACCTCCAGGACTCTCCGAACTATTTATGTGTGTTGCTGGTGCTGCAATGAGAGATAACAAAAGGTGGACCACAATATGGTCATTGAGAACACACCTTCACTTGAGAGATTACTTGTAGTTGATCAACAAGGTCCAATAAGAATCAATGTCATTTCTGCGCCAAATTGACAATGGTGGGCTACTCATCTGTCAAATACTACTACTTTCAGGTCCAACAGTCGCCTTCTACCTCTCCTTCTTGATATCAACATTGTTTCAAGTTTTGAAGATGTATGTTCGTCTATCATCCAGCAAAGCTTCACCCAGATTCTGCGCACAATGAAGGTCTTGGCACTAGAATCAGTCGGCCCCAACCTGGACCAAGTTGTCAGTTTCCTGAGATGCTTTCCGTGCCTGAAGAAGTTGTACATTGAGGTGATGTTCATTTCCTGTTAAATGTTAACCATAAGGGAGTGCACTTTTTTGCACCTTTTCCCAAGTTTACAATGACAATGTACTACGATTTCTGAACGGATTTTGGAGGATTTCAGGACATACACCCCCCACCCCATATTGGTTGCTTGATTCATATGGTTACAATCCATAAGCATTTCTCCTTTGGATTCATCTGTACTAGTTTTCTTAGGGAATTTTTCATCCACTCCAACCTCTTGTGAAGAAGGCTACATTTTCCAGATTGTAATCAAATTCCCATGTTAATCATGTCAGATCAAAGATGGCACGTTTGTGCATTTTACAAATCCTGCAAACCAAATAGGCGTGTAGTAGTGTTCAAAACTGCATGTAGGCACTAACATGTTCTCTTCTTTTGCAGATAATAATAGGCCCAGAGGTGGATAATGTTTATAACGACAATCACATCGAATGCCTGGATCTGCATCTCTCAACAATTACTTTGAACTCCTACCGAGGGACCTTACCGAAGATTACATTCACCAGGTTCTTTCTTGCCAGAGCAAGGGTGTGAAGGTATTGAGGTTGAACATGCATTTAATTGGGAAAGATGAATGGTTTGTTGATCAGAGCCGGCAGCTACTGCAGAATGGAAGAGGCTGCAACAAAAGCTAAACTTCGTATTGGAAGAGCATATGACAGAGTAATTGGAAGTCATTGTGTCAAACCCATACATGACTTGTCAGCGGCTGATCCCTTTGCAGTAATGACGAGGTTTGGAAAGCGGCCTTACTATTTTAATTTTTAGTTTAAACCTCTCTTATATCCATGTTCAGCTGATAAGCATGGGCGCTTGCAGCTGAATGAGCTGAATTTCATTTCTAATATCAGTTTGAACCTTGTAATCTTTGAATTTGAGCCATGTAACTCTGGAATTTGAACCTTGTAATATTTCGGGCTTTTGTGGTACAATCGTTGAAATGGCATCGTATGAGACTCGTAGATTGGTAGTACTATTTTGACCTTAATATGCAATAGACTTAGATTTTATTAACCATTCACGACCAGGGATCCAGTCGGAAGCAGAGCAATGGCAAACATCGTCACAACAAGATGTAGATGATTAGATGCTCGTTTCTTCTAGTTTAGTATGCATGTAATTGCTTACTTTGGTGTGTGAAAATGGTATGTGTGTAGTTACTTATCTAATTGTATGCTTAATTTGGCCATGCAATGTTGTTCTTATAAGTATATATGTTGATGTTCTGTAGATAGAGCATATCACATCGCACACGGACCACACTAGGGAACCCGTCGGTCATGAATTCATCAATCGCAAATGGTTGTGTACCAGCAAGAGTTTGCCCACAACACACATGGCGACCCGTCGGTCATGAATTCATCAATCGCAGACGGTTGAGGCGACCGCGGAGCGCTCTGCTTGCATCCCTCGGCGCGCGCTCTTCCAGCGGTTGGGCCTACACACGATCACGTCGGGGGCCCCATATGCATGCGGTTGCACCGCGCGTCGCCATGCGATGCAGTTACATGCGGCACGATGGAGTTACGCGCTGCAAATTAGAACTGTCATCCGGGCATGCCGATATTCCAGGTCGTCCGGCTTCCCCTTTAATTCCTGCGGCCATTATAATAACCTTAGTCTCTTCAACCTTTCGATCGCGCCCGACAACACAACAAGCACACCCATGATGACACATAGAGAGGGGATGTCTAGCAGCGTTCCATTGGAGTTCAGTGAGCATAAAGTGGAGACCCACGCGAGGGAGACGGATCTCTCGGTGGTGTACACCATCGGCCCGGCCGTGGTGGACGACTACATCAACACCGTTGAGTAGTTGCTTGCTCAAGACAAGTACAAGGTGGTCGGCATCGACCTCCAGTACATAGGCGGTCGTCCCAACATTGATCAGAAGGTTGTCATCGCCCAGTTGTGTGTGCGCCATCATGTCCTCATCTATCACTACTGCATGGCCAAAGAGCCTTGCGATTGTTTCGCTAGGTTTTTCAATAGCGACGACTACAAGTTTGCTGCGCTGGAACCACCGATGATGTAAAATCGCTCAGGGTTACGGGCTTGGCCTGCAAGAACCTTGTCGAAATCCGTGAGCACTACAGGGTATGGGGCAGCATGAAGGACTCCCTGGTTGAACTCGCCTCGGCCATTATCGACCCATACTATGAAAAGAAGAAGCAGGATGCCAACAGAACATGTCTGTATCCTGGCACGGTGCCTGGATGCGGCAACTAGATGAACCTCACCTCAGGTTCGTGACCAAGAGCGTGTACACATGCTACGAGATGCATAGGCGGAGGAAGTGCCTCCTTCCCAAAATTGACGATGCCGGGTCGAGCCACAAGCAGAGCAGTAGCGGCAAGCATCACAGAAGTAGATGATGATCATATGATCGTTTATCCTAGTTAATCATGCATGTAATATATAGTTTACTTTGGTGTGTGGAAATGTCATGTGTGTAGTAACCGCCTATGTAATTATGCATGTAATAGTTTACTTTGGTATGTGCAAATGCCATGGTTGTGTAGCCACCTATGTAATTGGATGTTTAATTTGGTTATGCAACCATGTACTTATAAGTGTGTATATATATGTTGTTGTTCTGTATGCAATCCCATCGCACAACACACACGTCTTATTAGCAGCAATCGTATGTGTTATTATCGGTCTTCGCACACATTTATGATTACAGACCTGCTTGCCGCGTATCACACACATCATGTTATATTGAGCCGTCTCTGTTCTCTTGGCTCAACGCAAATAGTTCATCCGAGTGAATTGTATGCCGTATATTGCACACACCTTGATCTGGCTGACCGTTTCTTTTGTGTTGCCTAATCACAAACAGTTCATCCGAGTGAACCGTATGTTGTATATTGCACACACCTTCATCTAGCTGCCCGTTTATTTTGTTCCGCCTCATCACAAACAGTTAATTGAACTGAACGTATGCCATGCATTGCTCACGCAACTAAAATCTGAACCGTGTTTGATGCATCCGTCATCGCAAACGTTTTGCACCTTTTTTGATGGGTTTCTTACACCATTGTTTGTGATTATTGCATCGCACATAGTTTCGTTGAAGGGTCTCTGATCGTAGTGTCGCATTAGCAGCATCCTACAGTAGTGAGTCAGTCGGGGAACGCGATGCCTTCCCCTCCCTCGAGCTCAAGTCTTGTGATGCGCTGCGCTCCATCTATAGGGGAGTGTATGAGGAGCCGCTGGTGACCCCCGAGGATGGCTTTGCGGGGCTCTCCTCTAAGCTCGTGGAAGCACTCAAGGGTGTTGCCGCCAAAGTAGACTCCATCCCGAAGGAGGAGTGCCGCTCGCTCATCACCGCAGTCGCGACGCGCGTCTTCGGCCATCTCTACCTTCAGGACTCCGGCTTCGACTTCAGCACGGTGATCTGTTCCATCTCTCCTGAATCCCGCACTGCTGCCGAGGGAGCCATGAAGGGTCACATGGACGGCGTAGCTGAAGAAGTTCCTCTGCGTCCCCAACCCCGAGGCTCCGGCGGCAGAGGTTGGCGGCGGTGATGATGGCGGCAGCGACGTCGACGACGGGCTTCCAGCAACTGGGACGAGCGACGGCGATGGCCAAGGTGGTGGTGGCGCTTGTTAGTTTTCATACTGCAACATTTACAGTGCCTCGTGGAGGCGTAAAACTTCTGTTTGAATTTGTGGAACACCTTGCGTTTGTAATAATTTGCTAGAACTCCGTGATTTTCTTTCCATGCTTGATTTCCTTCATGTTTGCCTTTGTATTCTGCGTCGGCAGGGCCCAGCCCCGCGCATACCTCGACCGCCATTGGGGCGTCCAGATCGCCAGGACGAGACCAAGGGGCTACGTGACTAGTGAGGCCCCTGAGTCGCGATGCTCAGGGGTCCCCCTTGACGTACGAACGACCCTCATGAAGGAAACGTGGGCAGCGTCTAAGCTAATCTGGAGTCCTCCATACCTTTCCTTGCCAGCTTTTGCCTGGGAAGGACGCGAGAAGACCAGGTACCGGGGACCTCGTGAGGTGGGACGTGTCAGGCCTGGCCTGAGCACAGCCCCTGTGTCCAGCCCCCTCGTGCGTGTCTCCCGTGGGGAAAGCTACGCGATAGGACCGTGCGAAAGGCCGACAGGCTATCCTGAGGTTGGTGCGGCCACTAGGGCGCCCTCAGTTGTTTATCCACTAGCGCGGAGCATGGTGCTTCCAATTCGGCGTGGCCATAGCCGCTCCTCGACTGTGTCGTCCGCCAGCACAGAGTAAGGGGCTTCCACTAGTGCGTGGGTGGGAGTTCCCTCGGGGGGAGACTCCGGGACGTGTACAACCCCGTTCATATGCATGGCTAGCACGACAGAACTGAAGGAGGTGTATCTGGGCACTCGTGAGCCATCGCGGGACTCAGGAGGCCCTACCTCAAGGCGGGTTGTGCCTGGATTTTTGGCGCAACGCGCGCTTTAGGAACCTGTGGGGCAGGGGGTCTGCGGCGAATGCCCCTCCGGAGGTTATCACATGAGAAGGCCGGACACCAATGACCCCAGGAGGTGACGTGAACGGGACCGGCCCGCCAGACAAAGCTCATCCATTGGTTTTATCAACGCTGCAGGGATGGACCTGAGCACAGACCCCGTGCCAAGTCTTCTCGTGCAACGATCCCACAGAAAAACACCCGGCGTGCGGCTCCCGCAACAGCGAAGCGCTGAACTATGGTTGTACGAACCAGGTCGCGCGCCCTTACTCGTCCACACGCAATTAGCTCATGCGAGAACGAGGCACGAAGAACCCCGGGAGGTGACGCGCACGGGAGCTGGCCCGCGGGACAGAGCTTGATCACTTGGATTTGACAACGCTGCAGGGACGGACCCGAGCATAGACATCGTGCCAGTCCTTAATCATGAGGCGGTCGCGGGCGGGTTTGCGAGGGTGCAGTGACATCATGGTGATGAAGCACCAGACGTGCAAGTTGGAATATTTAGGGAATTCATAAAGGCAGAGCCAGTTCCGATACATGCGTAAAATGGTACAGCTGCGGAGGCAGGCCCTAGCAGCCTGAGGATAATGCGGCCCGAGGGGTGCCCTCAATTGAACAAACCAAAAAGTCACATGGCACCATCGTTGTAGAAGCGTTGGGGTAGCTGAAGAAATGTTGCGGAAGCTGCTCCTCACGAGCTGGGCGACTCCAGAGGCCTGATGAGCTAACGAGGCCCGTCGGGCTCGTGAGGGTCCAGAACCTCCTCCGACAGGATCACCTGGCGCCTGGCCTTGTGAGACGCCAAAGCACGATGCGCGAAGTGCTAGTACGAGGCACCCACATTCAACAGGCCAAACGGCATGCAAACATAGTTGCAAGGGTAGCCCCCACTCCAGTCGATGCAGGACGGCCAGAAGAGATCCTATGAAGCGGCCCTGTTGAGGCCCGGGATGTCGACGCAGAGGCGCAACCCGCTGCCCACATCGGGGGCCACGGCTACACTGGGAGGCCATGGAGGGCGATGCTCGCCGCGCATGGCCTTGCCTCATGAAGCTCCTCGATTGCCTTGATGATGAACTCTCGCGCACCTGGCGCCTCGTGCTGTGCGCCTTGCTTGCGAGGGCGCGCATCTAAGCGCGCCTCCAAGTGGTGCCCGAGCGCCTCCCTCATCGCACTGGTCGGGTCAGAGGCTCTCTAGACGGAAGCCCCCAAGCCCATCTTGAGGGAAGCGTGAAAGTGCAACTATCCCTAGGTGGTTTTGGTAATTAATAACAACATATAGCTCATTGAGCTAATACTATTCCAAGACTATTATTTCAGGAAAGCTCAATGAATGGCATGGCATGGATGATGAAAGTGGACCCCTCAAAATACTAAGGACAAAGGATTGGCTCAAGCTCAAAAGCTCAAGACTCTTCATTTTACATTTTAGTGATTCAAGATCACATTGAGTCTATAGGAAAAGCCAATACTATCAAGGAGGGATGAGGTGTTGCTTAATGAGCCTCTTGCTTCAGTGTGCTTAGTGATATGCTCCAAAACCCTCAACTACTTTCCCACATCCACATATGACCTAAACCAAAAGCCAAAATCGGTCACACCAAAACTTCCTATCCGGCGCCACCGATTCCAAAAGTCATAGCCGCTGCCACAAACCCTAAGCAAATCGGTCTTACCGATAGGAATCTCGGTCTCACCGAGATGGGGTTGCAATCTCTCTGTTTCTCTTCGTAACGTTTCGGTCTAACTGAAGTGAGCGATCGGTCCTACCGAGATTGCAATGTAAACTCTCTATTTCCTTTTTGTAACATATCGGTCTCACCGAAAAGAGCAAATCGGTCCCACCGAGTTTACCTGACCAACTCTCTGGAAAGCTTATTACCAAATAGGTCTCACCGAGTTTGTGTAATCGGTCTTACCGAGATTACATTATGCCCTAACCCTAACCGAATCGGTCTCATCGAGATGCATGTCGGTCCCACCGAAAATTACTAACGGTCACTAGGTTTACTAAATCGGTCCGACCGAGTTTAACAATTCGGTCCCACCAAGTTTGGTAAATTATGTGTAACGGTTAGATTTTGTGTGGAGGCTATAAATACCCCTCCACCTCCTCTTCATTCGAGAAGAGAGCCATCAAAACGAACCTACACTTCCAACTTACCATTTCTGAGAGAGAACCACCTACTCATGTGTTGAGACCAAGATATTCCATTCCTACCATATGAATCTTGATCTCTAGCCTTCCCAAGTTGCTTTCCACTCAAATCTTCTTTCCACCAGATCCAAACCCATTGAGAGAGAGTTGAGTGTTGGGGAGACTATTATTTGAAGCACAAGAGCAAGGAGTTCATCATCAACGCACCATTTGTTACTTCTTGGAGAGTGGTGTCTCCTAGATTGGCTAGGTGTCACTTAGGAGCCTCCGACAAGATTGTGGAGTTGAACCAAGGAGTTTGTAAGGGCAAGGAGATCGCCTACTTCGTGAAGATCTACCGCTAGTGAGGCAAGTCCTTCGTGGGCGACGGCCATGGTGGGATAGACAAGGTTGCTTCTTCGTGGACCCTTCGTGGGTGGAGCCCTCCGTGGACTCGCGCAGCCGTTACCCTTCGTGGGTTGAAGTCTCCATCAACGTGGATGTACGATAGCACCACCTATCGGAACCACGCCAAAAACATCTGTGTCTCCAATTGCATTTGAATCCTCCAAACCCTTCCCTTTACTTTCTTGCAAGTTGCATGCTTTAATTTCCGCTGCCTATATACTCTTTGCATGCTTGCTTGAATTGTGTGATGATTGCTTGATTTGTCCTAAAGTAGCTAAAATCTGCCAAACTCTAAAATTGGGAAAAGGTTAAGTTTTTATTGGTCAAGTAGTCTAATCACCCCCCCCCCTCTAGACATACTTCAAGGTCCTACAAGTGGTATCAGAGCTCTGGTCTCCATTTGCTTTGATTTCCATAGCTTTTGGTGGTCATAGCCTTGGTTTCACAGCCTAGGAGAGTATGGCGTCTAGCGAGGGAAATTATCACCGTAGAGGTCCTTACTTCGATGGTACTAATTTTGCTAGTTGGAAGAATAAGATGAAAATGCATATTCTTGGACATAACCCCGCTGTTTGGGCAATTATTTGTATTGGCTTGCAAGGTGAATTTTTCGATGGGAGAGAACCGAACCGTGAAGCTAATGCGGAAGAATTGAAGATGCTGCAATACAACGCTCAAGCTTGTGATATCATCTTCAACGGATTGTGCCCCGAAGAATTCAACAAAATCAACCGTCTTGAGAATGCAAAGGAAATTTGGGATACTTTGATTGATATGCATGAAGGTACTGAGTCCGTCAAGGAATCCAAGTTGGATGTGCTCCAAAGTCAGCTTGACAAGTTCAAAATGAAGGATGGTGAAGGTGTCGCTGAAATGTACTCTAGGCTTGCTCTTATCACAAATGAGATTGCCGGCTTAGGGAGTGAAGAGATGACCAACAAATTCATCATCAAGAAGATCTTAAGAGCATTGAATGGAAAGTATGATACCGTGTGCACATTGATTCAAATGATGCCAAACTACAAAGATCTCAAGCCAACGGAAGTCATTGGAAGGATTGTTGCTCATGAGATGTCTCTCAAGGATAAGGAGGAACTTCACAACAAGTCAAGTGGTGCCTACAAAGCCTCAAGTGAAGCCCCCACATCATCAAGTGAGAAACCAACCTTCAATGAAGAATTGAGCTTAATGGTGAAGAACTTCAACAAATTCTACAAGAGTGGAAGCAAAGAAAGAAGCTCCAAATCAAGGTCTTACAATGACAAGAGATCTTCTAGCTGTGAGCGCAATTGCTACAATTGTGGGAGACCCGGACACTACTCAAATGAGTGTACGGCACCCTACAAAAGAAGAGAAGATTATCCAAGAAGAAGGAGCAAAAGAGAAGAATCGCCACCAAGAGAGAGGAGGAGTAGAGATGATCGTTATGAATGAAGACCCTCATGGAGAAGCAAGGATTCGGAAAGGAAGGACAAGTCATCAAAGAGCTACACAAAACTAAGACATCAAGCTCATGTTGGTGAATGGGTATCCGGCTCCGACTCTGACAATCACTCCGAGAGAACCTATCACTCTGACTCCGAATATACTCAAGATGAAGGTGTTGCCGGTCTAGCACTTGTGTCAACCAACTCCTACGACATATTTGATTCACCAAATGAAGGTGTTGGAAGATGCTTCATGGCCAAAGGTCCAAAGGTAACACATCCCGAGTATGTTGATTTCAATAGTGATGAAGATGACTTGCTTGTGGATGATGATTTACTTGTTGACAACTCTAGTGATGAATACTATGATGAAACGTCAATTAATCATGCTAATCATGCTAAAATGAATGACAATGATAAGGAGAAGATTGAGCTTCTAACTAAAGAATTAAACTCTCTTAAGTTAGCTCATGAAACTATCTACGAAGATCATCGAGAACTTTTAAGAGCTCATGAGAAGTTACGCTTTGAAAAGCTCAATCTTGAGCAAGAGCATGAGTTCTTAAAGGCAATCAATGATGATCTTCGCAAGAAAAGTTCTTCTTACATTGCCAAGCGTTTACTCTTATCTACTTATATGCCTCAAGTCAAGTCTAGTAACAAGTACAAGAAAGATACTTCCTCTAGTAGTAACAATAATAATGTCAAATCCAATATTGTTGCTTCTAGTAGTTCTCTTGATTCCACTAATGATTCTCTTAGCCAAGTTACACTTGAGCAAGAAAATAGCTTATTGAAGGAAATTATAGAGAAAGGTGTTTACAAGAGCCTTGCCGGGAGTAAGCAATTCGAGGAAATTGTACGCAAGCAAGGACGGCACCGGAAGAATCAAGGTGTTGGTTTTGAACGAAAGTTCAATGCCAATGGAGTTGAGTGGGAAGAAGATCAATACCCCAAGACGAAGTTTGTTCCTCAACAAGAGAAGTATGATCCTACTTCCTTCAAGGGAACACAAGCTCAAGATGATCTTCCACCACAAGACCACAAGAACAAAGGCAAGGACAAGCTTCAAGAAGAGATTGATGCATTTGAAGAAGCACCCAAAGCCTCGTTCAAGTGGGTCCCCAAGACTACGTCAAGTTCTACTTCATCAAGTACAACTACAACTCCAAGGATTCCCATCAAGATGATGTGGATCCCGAAGAAGAAGAACTAGAGAGTTCTTGAGGGTGACTCCGCCAACATTCTTCACTCATATCATCTTGTCAAGAACAAGTGCAATCAACTTCCACATCTTACACTAGTTCAAGGAGTCACAAACCCTCATGTTGGTAAGACAAGGGACAAGGTAACCTAATGAATTCATGGACATCATCCTGTGTGTGTGCATCACTCTATGTCTATGGATATTCTTGTTTGTTCCTTGTGGGACTAACCCATGTAGGTAAGTTGAAAGTGCAACACACTCCAAAGGATTGCTCCAAATGATCTACATCAACATTGAGCATCTACATCTTCAACACCTACATGAAGTCATCATCGACAAAACCCAAGGTTAGTTCATCCCTCTAAGGGGGGATCTCACATCTAGGGGGAGCTTAACTCTAAGAATTGAGTCAAAGCAACTCTAATGGTGTGAACACATTAATGCATTATGTAAAAGTGGAAACCCCACTTGAGCTTAAACGATGAGTATGACCTATGATCAAATGTTCTCATTTGACTCCTAAGTCAATATACTCATATATAGATGACCTAGTCATCGCCAATTGTCTGATAGATGCTAAAATTGGTTGTGCATGCTTTGCCACATATTTCATTTGTTATCTTATTGTGTGAGCATGTTGGTGCATATTTTACTCATGCAAGGACATTCACTTGTTGTTTTGATTGTTTGGGTTATTTTGTTTGTGCCAAGTGGATGGACAAGAATGCCTAAGAACCTTATTTAGCTATCTATGCTTTTCTCATCTCGAACTCTATTCATGCTACATCACAAAATTTGATCAAGTCAGATTCGAACCACTCTGTGTGAGGAGCACTCGGAGTCCCCGATTCGTCATAGACTTAAACTTCCAAAACCTCTTTGTGATTCTCAGTCTGACTGACTCTTCCCTTTTGGTCCTACCGAGATCACCAAGTTGATCTGAGTTTTCAATCTTGGTGCAACTGATTTGAACTTTTCGGTCTCACCAATTTGCTATAACTGAACACAGTTATGCATCTCGGTGCCACCGAGTTGTTCCACTCGGTCACACCGACAGGGTCGGGCTATATATAGCCACGGGCAAAAGTTTGGAAATTTCTCTAAAACCCTTCGCCCGCGCAATAGCTCGCTCTGCCATCGTGGTCTCCGGATCGTCTCCTCGCCGCCAGCAGCCTCCTGTCGCTGGTCTTCGCCGCCGTCAACGGAAATCGTCCCCGCCGTTGCCGCCGTAGCAAGTCCACCGCCAAGTTAGGGTATGGACTTGATCTTTGTGCTATCCACGTCTGATTCCTAGCACATTGTTTTCATATTGATTTTTGCCACAATTGAGGTTCTTCTATCCAACCAAAATAGTCTGTAGATTAGATGTGATTCAAGTTTTTAGGGTTAGGTTTCCGCCGAAACCATCTCGGACCCACCGAGTTGAAAAACTCGGTCTCGCTGATTTGGCGTATGCCATTGCACTAGTGACTCTCGGTCTGACCGAGAATTACTAATCGGTGCGACCGATTTGAAGATTCTGTGAAACCCTAGCAGTCTCGGTGCCACCGAACTGAAACTCGGTCTAACCGAGATCATCAGTTTAGGTACCAAAACTGCTTCGGTACCACCGAGTTTGAAAATCGGTTGATCCGAAATGCTTTCTGTGGAAAACTAAAACTGAACTTTTGAATCATTCTTTTGCAAAAATCTCTGCATTTTGTGATGCTCATCTATTCTATCTCATCTATAACTCTTCACAGGGTCAGCAGTCAGCTTTTGCAGTATGTCTGATCAGAGTGACAGCCAGAACAGGTCTGAAGAGCACATGGACTTGAGTGAGGGCACTAGTCCCTTAACTTCAGATGATGGGAGCAGAAGTACTCCTAGCAACTTGCCTAAGGCTGCTACTAGGCAAAGGAGGAAGAGAACCTCAGACTCAGAAGATGAGGATTACAAAGCTGAGGAGGATGAGGCCACTTCCAAGAAAGTGGTGCTCAAGAAAGAGTATGGCTCTGCACAAAGCACAAAGCCAGGCCTGAAGAAGAAAGTTCCTGCCAAGAGAACTCCAATGCCAAACGCCAGGAAGTCCACCCAAGTGCCAGCTCAAGCTCAACCCAAACAGGTACCTGCAAGGAAAGAGCCACCATCAAAACCTCGGAAAGTCCCCACTGGTGCAACCATGAAGTTCACAATTGAATCAGAGGATGATGGTGATCAGGACAAGAAAAAGAAGAGAGCTAGAACCACAACTGCCAAAGTCCTTGGAAAGCCCTCAATGAGAAGGGATTCTGATGAAGAGGAAGAGGATGCTGCACCAGCTCCTAAGGCAGCTAAGCTTATGGGAGATGCAATCAGATCAGGGGCTGCAACATCCAAGCCCAAAGATGCACCCAAAGCTGCCTCCAAGGCCAAGCAAGCTCCAAAAAGGAATACTAGGAGTATTCCAGCTGCTGAAAAGAACAAGGCCCCAGTGCCAAATGTTGCAGAAGATGAAGATGAAGAAGGTCAGGTCCTCAGAAAGCTCAAGCCCAAGATACCAGACCACAATGATGCCCATCCTGTGGCTGAGGACATGAGAATCAGGAAGGATTCAGGGCTGAGGCTATGGAGGATGGAAGATCCATATGCTTCAAGAAGAAGAACTGATGTTGACTACAGGTTCCACACAAAGGAACAGCAGGACTTTTATGAGACCATTCTGTTGGACAAGAAGCCCATTGTCTGTGATATGAGGTGGGTTGACTGGAAATTCATCAGGGAGAATGAGCAGCACTACCCTGGAGTGGAGGAGAGCTTTATTGCTTGTGGAGTAGCTGATTTTGTTGGACAGAAGTTTGCCAACTGGAATGATGAGCTTATCATGCAGTTCTACTCCACAGCACACTTTTATCCAGATGGTAGAATTGTGTGGATGTCTGAAGGTACAAGGTACCAATCCACTGTTGAAGAATGGGCAAGTTTGATCAATGCCCCCAAAGAAGAAGAAGATGACTTGGACATATATGCAAAGAAGAAGTTGGGTCACAACTCAATGGCTCACATGTACAAGGAAATTCCTGACAAGGCTGTAGAGACTCACAAGTTTGGATCAGTCCACTTTCTGCTGTTAGGATTGGCAACCATCAATTGGATTCTGAGGCATACTTTGTTGCCCAAGTCAGGTGACCATAACATGATGAGAGGGCATGCCATCAACATGCTGCATGTGTTTGATGTGCCCCATAAGTTCAAAGTCATGAGCCTCATCATTGAAACAATCAAAAGGACTGCAGCAGATCAGAAGAGGAGCTGTGGATATGCACCTCAAATTCAAGAATTGATCAACTCCAAGATGGGCATAGGGAAATATCAGTTGGATAAGGAACATTTTCCAATTTATCCAGACTTTGAGGACAATGAGGTTGTCATGAATGAAGATGATCCACAATCAGTCCAAGCTCAGGAGAAGAACGAGAAGGCAAAGAAGGAGAAGGCTGCCAAGATGCCAACTCAAGAGGAGGCATCTGAATATTTCTTGAAAACCAAACAAGAGCAGCTTGGTTACTTGATAGCATCAACTCTGAGGATTGAGAAAGGGTTGGCCACCCTAACTCAAAACCAGGAGAGCCTGGAGAGAATCATGGAACAAAAGTTCTATGATCTAGATGTCAAGGTAACTGAGATTCAGTCAGTTGTGGAGCAGCTGCAGGATGACATGCAGGAGAGGAAGGGCAAGACAACCACAAATGTGTTTGCCAGAGTGCCCAGAGCCCAGAGATCAGTTGCAGTGCCAGTGACAGACACTAGAGCTACAACTTCAGCACCAGCTACTGCCCCAACAGTTCCAGTGCAACCAGCTCCAGCACCAACTCCTCCAGCACCCTCTACTTCAACTGAAGCCTTCGTCCAAGGAACCATATCTACACCACCACCAAAAGATCAAGCCTGAGAGACGATCTAGCACTATGCATTTTCTATGAACTTTTTGGTAACTTGTTGCCAAAGGGGGAGAAAAATGTATAGATCATAGGCTTCGAGAGAGAGAGTGTTGCTTTTATTCTCTCTTGCTTTATTTGGTGGTTTTTCAAACTTTGTTTGCTTTTGATTGAGATACTATGCTGTGAGACATTGATGATCATGTGTTTGATCATAAGCTACACTTACGCATGCTTAATATTATCCTATCTATCCTATGTGATCATTCACTATGCTTGGTGATGAGTGCATGTATCCATTATTTATTATTTTGAGCGCTCCACCAAGATGTATGTGACATGGAAGAGTAACCCATGAGCCTAATTCATTGTGCATTTGCAGTCCAAAGCAAATCTTAACCCATGCACAAATTTAGGGGGAGCTCTTGCTTATCACATACTTCTCAAAGCAACGATGTTATTCAATCTTATTATCATTTGTCGAAGCTTTGATCTATATGTTGTCATCAATTACCAAAAAGGGGGAGATTGAAAGTGCAACTATCCCTAGGTGGTTTTGGTAATTAATAACAACATATAGCTCATTGAGCTAATACTATTCCAAGACTATTATTTCAGGAAAGCTCAATGAATGGCATGGCATGGATGATGAAAGTGGACCCCTCAAAATACTAAGGACAAAGGATTGGCTCAAGCTCAAAAGCTCAAGACTCTTCATTTTACATTTTAGTGATCCAAGATCACATTGAGTCTATAGGAAAAGCCAATACTATCAAGGAGGGATGAGGTGTTGCTTAATGAGCCTCTTGCTTCAATGTGCTTAGTGATATGCTCCAAAACCCTCAACTACTTTCCCACATCCACATATGACCTAAACCCAAAGCCAAAATCGGTCACACCGAAACTTCCTATCCGGCGCCACCGATTCCAAAAGTCATAGCCACTGCCACAAACCCTAAGCAAATCGGTCTTACCGGTAGGGATCTCGGTCTCACCGAGATGGGGTTGCAATCTCTCTGTTTCTCTTCGTAACGTTTCGGTCTAACCGAAGTGAGCGATCGGTCCCACCGAGATTGCAATGTAAACTCTCTGTTTCCTTTTTGTAACATTTCGTTTCTCACTGAAAAGAGCAAATCGGTCCCACCGAGTTTACCTGACCAACTCTCTGGAAAGCTTATTACCAAATTGGTCTCACCAAGTTTGTGTAATCGGTCTTACGAGATTACGTTATGCCCTAACCCTAACCAAATTGATCTCACCGAGATGCATGTCGGTCCCACCGAAAATCACTAACGGTCACTAGGTTTACTAAATCGGTCCGACTGAGTTTAACAATTCGGTCCCACCGAGTTTGGTAAATTGTGTGTAACGGTTAGATTTTGTGTGGAGGCTATAAATACCCCTCCACCTCCTCTTCATTCGAGAAAAGAGCCATCAGAACGAACCTACACTTTCAACTTACCATTTCTGAGAGAGAACCACCTACTCATGTGTTGAGACCAAGATATTCCATTCCTACCATATGAATCTTGATCTCTAGCCTTCCCAAGTTGCTTTCCACTCAAATCTTCTTTCCACCAGATCCAAACCCATTGAGAGAGAGTTGAGTGTTGGGAGACTATCATTTGAAGCACAAGAGCAAGGAGTTCATCATCAACGCACCATTTGTTACTTCTTGGAGAGAGGTGTCTCCTAGATTGGCTAGGTGTCACTTGGGAGCCTCCGACAAGATTGTGGAGTTGAACCAAGGAGTTTGTAAGGGCAAGGAGATCGCCTACTTCGTGAAGATCTACCGCTAGTGAGGCAAGTCCTTCGTGGGCGACGGCCATGGTGGGATAGACAAGGTTGCTTCTTCGTGGACCCTTCGTGGGTGGAGCCCTCCGTGGACTCGCGCAGCCATTACCCTTCATGGGTTGAAGTCTCCATCAACGTGGATGTACGATAGCACCACCTATCGGAACCACGCCAAAAACATCCGTGTCTCCAATTGCGTTTGAATCCTCCAAACCCTTCCCTTTACTTTCTTGCAAGTTGCATGCTTTAATTTCCGTTGCCTATATACTCTTTGCATGCTTGCTTGAATTGTGTGATGATTGCTTGACTTGTCCTAAAGTAGCTAAAATCTACCAAACTCTAAAATTGGGAAAAGGTTAAGTTTTTATTGGTCAAGTAGTCTAATCACCCCCCCCCCTCTAGACATACTTCAAGGTCCTACAAAGCGTCGGGTGCGCCTTCCTATGCAGGAGGAAGGGGCGCCCCAGCAGCAGGCGCGGGGCCTGAGGCACCGTCGACAGGCGCCCCAGCCTCTTGAAGACTCTTGAGGAGGAGCTGCTTCATCTTCTTGGGGTGGTCTTAGGAGGCAGGACGGCGCCCTCGTCGTCTGGGTTGTCAGATGCCGCGGCTTGGTAGGTGCGCTCGAGGGAGCACACTGCATCTTTCTCATCGCAGGCGACTGTGATGATGCCGCCACTCCCTAGCATCTTGAGGACATTGTAGCCGTGGTGAGTCACTGTCATGAACTTGGCGAGGGCCGGATACCCGAGGATGGCGTTGTACGGGAGGCCGATGTGAGCGACCTCGAAGTCGATGAGCTCGGTGTGGCAGTTGTTGCGGTTGCCGAAGGTGGCTGGGAGACGTATCAACCCCAGGGGTACGGTTGGATTCCACCAAGGGCTTGGTGGCAGAAGATGATTGTAAGGCACTTGGAGTGTCTCGAACGTCTCGACGGAGAGGACGTTGAGCCCCGCGCCACCGTCGATGAGAGTCTTGGTGACGAGGACGTTGTTGATGGTGGGCATGCAGAGCATGGGAAGCGCGCCTCCGGCGGCTGAGCACTTGAGGTGGTCCTTGGAGTCGAAGGTGATAGCATATTGTGACCACTTGAGGGGACGTGCGGCCTTGATCCTCGGGAGGGTCGTGTTCACCTCACGAGCGAACTGCTTGAAGATGCGATGTGAGGCAGGGGCTTGCGCACCCCCCAGGATGCAGGCGATAGCACGAGGTTCCTGGAAGCCCCCAGCCCCATCGTCCTGCCGATTGTCGTTGTTTCTCCTTGGCGGCAGCGGCAGCAGAGGGAGGTCGGCGTTGCCCTGGGGACGGGCCTCGCGAGGCTGCTCACGCCAGGGCCCGTCATGACCCTCATCACGCCAGCGGTCCTCACGAGGCTGATCACGCCAATCCTGGCGAGGGTCGCGGTTGTCCCAGCGGCCTCCGCCACGGCCTCCTCCACGGTCGTAGCCACAGTCACCATGCTTGGGGCAGCGACCGAGGCGCCCATCACGGAGGGCCCTGAGCTCTTGGCAGTCGTTGGTGTTGTGGTTATGCACGTTGCGGAAGATGCAGAACGGACAGTTGCCCCTGGGTGGTTTGTCGTGGTCATGGCCACGCTTCATCTTAGGTTCAGCCGCAAGCACGGCAGGACCCTTGCACTTCGCCTCCTTAGCCTTGGCCTTCTTATCCTCAGGGTCGGCCTCAGGAAGATCCAGGAGAGAGAGGTGGCCCTCCTCGGCCCTTGCACACTTGTTCGCCAGGTTGAACATCTCCAGGGTTGAGCACGGGTCCTCATGGATGGCGAGCTCCTCCTTCATCTTGACATACCAGACGCCATCATTGAACGCTGATATGATGGCCTCGTCCGATGCCTTCGGGATCTTGAGGCGAACATTGGTGAAGCGTTGTATATACTTGTGCAAGGTCTCGCTTGGCTGCTGCTTCATGGGCCGCAGGTCACCCACTGCAGGAGCGCGGTCGCGGGTGCCCTGAAAGTTGGTGATGAAACGCTCGCGAAGCTCGTCCCAGGAGGAGATCGACCCCTCTGGGAGGTGCAGGAGCCAGGAGCGAGCACCGTCCTTGAGAACCATGGGGAACCAATTCGCCATGACCTTCTCGTCTCCGTTCGCCGCCTCGATGCTCAGCGAGTAGAGCTGGAGGAACTCCGCGGGGTCAAGGGTGTCGTCGTAGCGTGGAGGCAGATCCGGCTTGAACTTGTTGGGCAAGACGACGCGCGCAGCTCTGGGGTGAAGGCACGGCAACTCGCCGCACTCACAGGTGTGGGCCACACGGATGGAGCTCGGTCTTGATGCCCACGCGCCACCGCCTCCAGTGGCGCAGTCCTGGCACGGTGGCGTAGGGAGCACGCGTGCATCACCTTGGGGACGCTGCACCACCCGGCAGCTTGCTTCATCGCGCGGCGGGTCGCGTGGCTACACATCACGCCCGGGCTCAGGGTCGGCACCGCGCAATGGAGGAGGAGGAGGAGCACCGTGGGCCACGTCGCCCACCTGGGATGGCGGGGGACGGAGCGAGCGAGACGGCGCAGGGGCTTCGGTCGCGGTGCTGACAAGCTCGGCGATGCGGCCAAGCCAGTCAGCGGCGGGATGGTAGCACAGTAGCTCGCGCGCCATCAGCAACGCAGCCTGCGTGTTTGCCGGCCCGCCGTGAGCATGGGAGGACGATGTCATGGCTGGAGTGGGCGATGGAGTGGCGGTGCGGACGTCGCACCACACGGAAGGTGGCAGCTAAGAGTCCTGCTGCTCATGGACGGCAGGGTCAGTGGCGGCGTTGGCCACAGGGGAAGCAGAGCGGCGCGGGGTGTCGCGGTCCACAGGCCCCGTCGTAGCGACGCGAGCGGCCCGGCGCTCGGCACGGACCCGGCGGGCGTCGTCCATGGGGGCGGAGCGGGATGAAGTGGGACTTGACGAAAGATCTCGACACGCCCCTACCTGGCAGGCCAAATGTCGGATTCAGGGCTCTGTAGACCCAATAAGGTCTGAACTCTGGGGCGTGTACGAAGATCTCAACCTCTCAAGCTTCGAGCTCGTCGCCCCACAGCCTAGCCAAGCCGGATTCGCGTGGGTGAGGAAGAAGATGGACACGGCAGTTTACCCAGGTTCAGGCCACCTTGCGGTGTAAACCCCTACTCCTACTTTGTGGTGGATTGGCCTCACGAGGAGGTTTGAGGATGAACTAGTACAGTGGATGAGCTACCTCACGAGGGCTTAGGGGGTGAGAATGAGTCGACCTCTACTACGGTGCTGGCTAACCTATATTTATAGTGGCCTCGGTCCTCTTCCCAAAACTTCGGCGGGAAGGAATCCCACAACGGCCAATTTGAAAGGGGACATGTAGTACATCTAATCCTGACGAAAGGTGGTCTTTGCTTGCAAAGCTTCTGGTCGTGACGCAACTGTGGGATCGGCGGTGACCTCCATCCTGCCGAGCTCGTGGTCTTGGTCCCGTTGCACCGGAATGGAAACCTTTGGGGGGTTCCTTGGGAACCCACGTCTGTCCCTTCCTCCTTAGCACCAAAGGGGAAACTACCTCCTCTACGCCCGCTGGCGCCCGCCTAGCCTTGGTCGCTATGGCTTGCGTCATCATAGCCTCATGAGGTTGGGCACTTGCATAGGAATATCCGCTCCTCGAGAGGCAACCTCGGGAGGCCGCTCCCTCTGGAGGTCTTGGTGTCGTCCGCCTCGCGAGGGTCTTGTCTTCAAGGCCTTGTAGATAGGCCGTACCAGGCCATCGGGGGAGCCACGCCGTGGGCCGCAGGCAGGCAAGTCTGAGTACCCTGGTTCCCAGAACGTCGACAACTAGGACCACCTTATTCTCCTCACGCTCTCGCACAATGCAAGATGTCGTGATTCCACTAAAGGTGCCCTTGAAGGCGGTGACCGAACCATTACAACAAGGTTGGGCTCTCTCCATAGCTTAATTGGAGGCTCCCAGCACCACCACGAAGCTTCACCACAATGGAATGTGGCTCCAAGGTGGCTTGTTCTGTCTGGGGTGCCCAAACACCCAAGAGTAACAAGATCCACAATGGATAGTAGGGGCAATCAAATTTCTCTCGATGAAAGTGTAGGTCGGGGCCTTCTCCTCCAAACCCTAGAGAATCAATAAGTTTTGATGGCTAGGGAGGGAGATCGGGCAAGTTTGAGCTTGTGCAACAATGGAGCAAATGGGGAAACGAGGGGTAGTCCGCTTGGGGAAGAAAACTCCCCTTTTATAGTGGGAGGGGGTAAAAATCAAACTGTTATGCTCTGGTCGTGCATAAGCGGTACCACTGCTAAACACGGTAGATTCAAAGAGACCCATCAGGTACCATAGCGGCACTAGCACGGTAATTCTGTTGGAGCGGTACTACCGGCTAAAATAAGCGGTACTACCGCGAATTATCAACGGGCTAACAGAGAATCCAACGATAGTAAGCGTGGGACAAGAGCGGAAGTACCGCAAAGCGGTACTACCGTTAGCGCCAGCAGTACTACCGCGAAATACTGGATACAACGAACCAAACAGTAGTAGCCGTGGTACAACGAGCGGAAGTACCACATAAGCGATGCTACTGCGGGTACCAGCGGTACTACCACTTGGTAACTGCCAGTAGGACCAAAACACAACAGATGAACTGCTCCAACGTCGGGGAAGGGAACGTGGGAGCATTTAGGTTGTGTACGTGTTGATTCCACCCATACCTTTCAACATGGAGCCTTTCTTAATAGTACGGATTTCCTACGACTCGAATGAAAAGAAAAGAAACGCTGGCAAACCTGTCTTCACTCTTTGCTTATCCGAGGGGAAACAAACCGTCTTGTGCCATAGATATGAACCTCTGAAATTCTCAATGCACACGGTTAGTCTGCAAAACACATTGTCATCAACACCAAAACCACTTAGAGAGATACATGCCCTAACAGAGGGTCCCGTTGGAGATGCTCTTAAAAGGAAGAACCGATCGAAACTCAGTGGGTTAGGATCAACATATACCTCCCTGTCACAACACATATAATATGTCCTCTCAACCGAAGGCTCATAGTTTCATTATGCACAAACCACTCGTAGCCCTCAACTGAACAACTTGGAAAATATCTGGTGATACGCGAGCTTCCATGCTGTATATGAGATCTCTCCCCGTGGCCCCATGGACCGTTGGATCCACGGTCCAACTGGGAGCTCCTAGGGCAGGAGAGATCCCCTGACACTATATATTTCCCCTGAACGATTGTTAAATACCATTGCACATGAACAAAGGATATTGAAACCATTTAGGCCATCCTCTCAACTTCTATAGAAGACCTAGTAGTTCATCATCACAACTTATATAAAAGACTCAATTGGTGACTGACATTTTTTACAAAGACCCCACCACTCTACTCCGTATTTACCAAAAAAAAGTTAAGTCTCTCTGGACCATTAGAGGAATAAAATTTTGGGTGAAACCTAACATAGTTTGAATGATATATATAGCAAAACTAAAGTGTGTTTTTTCAAGTTTGTGAACATGTATTAGTCTATTTTGGATCCGTTGCAGCCCCTTAGCACTTTTGCTAGTAACTCTATGTACACACAATTTTGAATATTTTACTGTATATTTAAGTACCACAACATGCTTCCTTCTTTTCTTTTCTAGAGTACAACATACATGGCTTTATTCTCTGATGGATAACAAAAATTCCTCCCTTA
>NC_041383.1:271314149-271320869 GCF_002162155.2 Triticum dicoccoides
CACTTAAGTCCAAAGTCCCCAAGCATAAAATGGACCATCTTCAGCTGCTTTCGTTTTGTCAGTCTGACCCGCATCTGACATCAGCTACGACATGTCGAATGTGCGGCCCATACCATTTGACTTGTTCGACATGCTCCAGAGAGACTTTCCAAGACAGTCCTGAGACACAGACAACAGCCCATGGCGTGTAAGGACAAGAATTATGTGTTTCGACAAGAATAACAAATGCTTGCTAGCTGAAAACTAAAGACACGCTGTACCATGAGCTGTCGCAATGCTACTGATAGATTCAACAACATTGTCCAACCAGCGCGCCTCATCTGAGTCGTTGACGTTCCCATGTATATGTAATACGCCTCCGCCAACCCTAGTACATGTAGGGAACATAACAGAATCAAGACATAAGATATTCATTCTGCACCAACAAACTTGACAAAACTCTGTAAGGTACTACTCCCTCCGTTCCTAAATACAAGTCTTTGTAGAGATTTCACTATGAACCACATACGGATGTATATAGATGCATTTTAGTGTGTAGATTCACTCATTTTGCTCCATATGTGGTCCATAGTGAAATCTCTCCAAAGACTTATATTTTGGAACGGAGGGAGTAGTATACATTTGCAGAAGAATGTAACCATACAGCCCATTCGCTGGCAAACCTGTCTATAACAGACTACACACTTGCGCGAAAGATGTGATGATGATGTAATTAATGGGGCATTCACTTTTCCCAATAGTTCACTCTAATAAAAAATAACACTACTTTTGATTGTAATAAAAGAGAACACTTCTGACATATGGCACTGCCTTTACTCCAAGAAAAACCAAGCTCAGCCTTCCTTTTTTGTCTAGGTACATTGAAAGAATATTCATGAAGGCATTTTTGTCGTGTAAAAACAACCTAGAAATAGATGCTATTATAGGTCACACCAAACTGCTAGACTGTATGAATTATTTTTTGCACCTGTAAACTGTAATGTTGAAATGGCAAACAAGGTACCTCTCTCTGCTAGTTTTGCTCTACATTCTTAGGCCTCATTCGATTTGGAGGATTTCTGTAGGAAAAACACAGGAATGAGGATTCCAGAGAAAGTTTCCTATAGACGCATTCCGTTTGTAGGAAACGAGTACAGGAATTCCTCAGGAATACTATTCTTTTCCTGTGTTTTTGGAGGAAACTACACATCCCCCAAAGCTCATGTTTTGCATAGGAACAAGGCAATGCAATTTCTTACGATGGCAAGTGCCATCCTATCACATTCCTATACTACTTCTAATTCCTGTGCTTTTGGAGGAAACTACACATCCACCCAAAGCTCATGTTTTGCACAGGAACGAGGCAATGCAATTCCTTACGATGGCAAGTGCTATCCTATCACATTCCTACACTACTTCTAATTTTGACGTTTTGGTTTCCTCCAAACTGAATCAACCCTTATTATCTAGTGCTTTCCAAAAGGCTTTGTTAATCGTGTTGTATTGATTTGCTGGATTAAAGGCATAATTACAGTGTTCTGCTTACGGTGGTGTATTTACTTTTGTGTTCCTGTTATCCATAATATAAGATTGAACGATACATGTTATGATGCTTCTGCCTCAGTCGTTTGTATCCACAATAGCTGTTGATGGCCCCATTGAACCAGGACAACACATACAAGGTAGTGCCGCATCATTGGGCATCTCAAGCGTATCCACTATCCAGACTCTAAAGCAGATGGGCTGAGCGGGTCTGTGGGTCCAGTGAGAAGCAAAGGTAAGAAAAATATTTTCCTTTTGATTTTAACATGCAGGGAGTCACATAATTTACAATATAAGGATCGTGGCAATAACATTATTGAATTAATTTTTATGACTTCAAATGTAATCCCAGCTGGTCCCATGGAGTAGGCCAAACCAAGCTTGCAAGCACTAACAGCATGGAATCAGTCAACGAGAAGCTCCCAAAGTAGTTAGCACCGTGGTGGTGGTGAAGAGAAATTACCTCAAAGCCCTAACAGCAGTAGCCCAGCTACATTCACTGGAGGGTATCAGCCCAAGACAAACACGATCAGCAACCCCCTAATGAAAGGAAGGAAAACAGTAAGCAGCCATCATAGTGCAGGTATTTAGCTCAACAAATGAAATGTGTTCACCGCATACTTTTGGTGCTGTCAAACGGTTATCTCCTTCAAGTATAACGCATCGATCTGCTACATGGTTGTCCATTACATTCCGCTGAAGAGCCTCCAGAGCATGTGGATTCCATTCACATGCATAAACCAACTTCGCATTAGCCCTGCAAAGAAATAAGGATTATATTTTGAAGGGAAAGAAAATCACTTAGAACTAAGACCAAGGATGTCATCGAGAATATACTTCACAAGAAATGGGAGCACAAAGTATCCAATTCCGGAAAACAAGTCCACAACCACTTCATCTCTACAATCAAGCTGTCCCATTCGAAGCTTCTCAGAGCGATTACCAGAAGAAAACATGCATTTTGTTGCATCGAGTGAATAAGAGATGCCATTTTCATAATGGGTTACCCACCCATTATCACCCACAAGAAGTTCTAATGTACTATCTCTTGTGCCATTTGGCATGATTTTCCCCTGCAAAACAGGAAGACCAATTCAATCACATATTCACATCCTCAAAAGAAGGAACTGCTTTCAACCTGCTAATGGAAACACATAGATGTCATAATTTATTCAATAAGCAGCACCTTACATCAGGAGGTATGTGCTTAAAGTGGACACGACATTTTATAATCTATAATATAACATGGCAACTGTTTTAGTTTCAGATTCCAAGTATTTTACTGCCACTTAGAGAGTGGAAACTCATAGTAACTTACTTGGCGTGCAAGACGTTGCGCCCCAAGCGACTTGGCAACTAGTTGCCAAAGTTCTTCTCTAACTGATTCCCACAGCAGGTCCTTAAAACAAGTCTTTGGAAGCACGGTGATATCACCTAAGGTTTCCCACCTGGGCATCAAAAAATTAAAATTTCAGCAAGTAAGATGTCTGAACAAGACATATATTTTTATTTTAACTAGTATGTTTCCATACTACTTGTACTTCTAGTTTTCAGAATAATAAGTACACATATTCTAAGCAGGTCAGTGAGAACAGACCTAGTTGGCAGCTGCTCTAACAACCGAGAGGGCATTCCTTTTCTTTCCAGTAGAGAAGATATAAGTTCTCTCATGATGATTTGAGGAGATTTATAAGCTTTTCGGCTGAGAGCTAGTTCATCTTTCAAAAAGGAACCATGGAACGATGATAATATTTCCAATGCTTCATGAAGAGCAATGCTAGCACCGGTAAGCTTCTTCTCCGGACATCTCAATAGTCCTTTAGAGATACATGAATCATCATCTAGCAACTTGGAATGTTGATCAGTGACTAAGGTGTGGAAGTTTCTACTAACAGGAAAAAGAACAAGGACATTATCCTGGCTCACTCGAACTTTTCTAGCAAGGTCCAACCATCCAAACTTTTTTAGAATATCCTTCGCTAATTTGGCATATTTCTTTTCCAATTGGAAAACCAGAGGATCTGAACCAGCAATACCATTAGTGGCAGCATCAACCATTGACTTCACGTTATGACTAATAAAGGTGCCATTTTGCTCACGTTCTTGTAAATCCATTGTATATATTGCATCCCAACTCTGTACGGCATTGTCGTTTTTCTTGTTAGCAAGTTCAAATACTGACTCCAGCAAATGAAGATCAATTTTTACTGGTTGACAAAATTTTGTTCCAAATGCATAGCAAGATGCACCACCGCCAATAACAACAAGATCATCATCGGTGACAACAGATGAGCTACGCACACAAAGGCATTGACCTAGAGCTGGAATGGAGACATGGAACCAGACTCTATGCTTTAAGTGTAGCAATGCTATTTCTTGGTTGTTTTCTCTGATTGGGCAACCACCAAGTATCCCAATATAGTGTTTATAGATGAACATGCAATGTGAAAATCTAGGAGAGGGAGTTCTTCCGCTAGTGATTTCTTTGTTCCAACTAAGTGTTGTTGTATCAAAACTATAAAAATCATTCAGTGCCCGCTGACCATCATGACCCCCAAACATGAACAGTGTTGACCCATAAGACACCAGAGAATGTGAATGTCGAGCACATGGCCATTCACCAGCAGCAGAAATCACATTCCATCGCATGCTTTCTGTGTCCAATATATTCAAACAAGAATATATGCCTTCATTACTGAGTCCACCAAACACATATATTTTCAAAGCTGCTGCTGCAGCAGCATGTCGGTGCCTGCATACAGGACGAAAGACTTCCATGAAATGAATGTCTTTATAATATTATTATCATTATGTACTACCCTAATTTTGTGTAGTCATCAGGAATTTCAGTACCTTGGATGGAAAATATCCCCACTGCACTCTACTCTTGACCATCTATTTTCTGTGCTTTGCAAAACCCAGACATCATCAAGAATTTCTGAAGGACCAGCCCTGCCTCCGACAGCATAAATATGGTTGCCTACTGCAGTAGTTGTATGACCCATCCGTGGTGAAGGTGAATCTTTAACGTTTATTTCCTTCAACAACCCAGATGTGGGATCAAGCAGAAGGGAATAATTTCTTCTTGAATGTCTTCCTGGTCCTCCAAAACCACCGAAAGTTAGGACCTGCTGCTCTCCTCCAACAGTAAACGCACAAGCAGATTGGCCCCATAAGAAGAGCTTCTCAACTGGTTCACCACTGATCTTCAACTCAGTAATAGAAAGATGGGAACTTCTATTTCCCGATGATGCTGATAGTTTTCCCTCATGCATTAATCTACAGTATACAACAGAAGGAACAAAAAGGGTTAGTGATATAGCGGCTGTGTCATGAGTACAAGCATACAAATAAAACTGATGCCTACTGGTAGAATGAGGACTTGTCACTTGTGCAATAGAATATTTATATTTTAGGGAAGCAATAGAATATTTATGATTTTGTGCAGGAAAACAAACATGGCTTAGTAACATAGTCTGACAGGTAACCAATTGACTCGCTGGCGAGCTAAAACACAACTCCAAAACCTTGCACTGATGTTTTTCTTAATTAAGCCAATATTTACCAAAGGAATATTGCCGTGACAGGCCATACATACCCAGCATGTACTTGCAATAATTTTCTCAATATCAAAATGATGTCAAATATGCATTAAAGGATCCAAAAGGCCAAAAAAAATGTCACTATGGAAATAATAAAAATAGAACAGATTGAGAAAAGGAGAGTTATAAGAACATGCCGTTCAGCATTACCAAAACCATGCTTCGCAATGTTGTTGCGTACAGCATCTCGATTTTCATAATATGACCCTTCTATTGAATTCTCACCAATTTCACAATCACCTTTGGTACCAGCGTCACAATTATAGCTGTCACGTCTCTTTTCCGTAACTAATAGTTCATCATGTGTTTGTACACTCTGATTGAGTGACGCCTGAACTTCAGAGCCCAAAGAAAGATCGTCTTTTTTGGTATGAACTTGCAACCCAGATATACCTGGCAGACCCTGGCAGTTTGAAAGGAAACAATATGTTACAAGAAACAAACCCAGTAGTGTATAGCTTCTGAAATTTCAAACAATTATTCCTCTTAAAGTCACTGTATGACTGTCCTAAAGATTCTAACTGCATCCGCTTCAACTGCTTTTAGCTCAATTCATACGATGACACTAAAAAAGATTTGGGCTAGCCAAGGTGACATAATCAATGATTGACTCCTTTGAGGAATGACTACAGCATCCCATATAGCAAGCTCCACATACATTTGCATCTCATTAACCATCTATGCGCGCATCAACCTAGTGATGAAAACCAAGCCGCAGACCACTTGATGGGTCTACGAGAGTCATCCCTGTTATAAGCAAGATGTAAATGCTACGTACCTAGAAGAGAAGACAAAAGAATTGTATATGGTCGGTAACATGTTGCAAGCCTTGACACCAATGCTAGTGAAAATCCTCTGCACCCTCAACCAATTCAGGGACTTGGGTGTGATATTGCGCAAATGAGTATTTAGCAGCTAAAGGCGTTCAAGGAAAACCCAATAAGGAGGAAGGTGAGCACCTACCACCCGCACGCGCCAAGTGAGGTTCCAAGGCAGAGATGGGAATACGCAGACATGACCCCAACAAGAAAATTGCATCTTCGACAAAGCCTTGCTGCTATAACCGCCAGGACTAAAGAGACTTCATTTAGAAGTTCTGCAACCCGAAGAAGATGGAAAAGGGGCATGCTAATTTCATTGACGACGAAGGCAATACTAAGATGCACAGAAAGGAGGTGATCAAACAAGAACAAGATTAAGTGGGTGACCTTGTCACAAGTATTTCTAGGTATGTTTAAACAAGCCATGCATGCGTAATTGAGTGTGACATCCCGGCTTAATAGGAATGATAGACTACTCATATAAACAAGGTGTGCCTTCACCTCGCAAAAAAAAAAAAAGGTGTGCCTTCTTTTCTGGGAGCCCAACCGAAAGGAACCTCAAAGTTAAGCGTGTTTGGCTTGGAGCAATTTGAGGATGGGTGATTGACCCAGGTGCGCACGAGTGAGGACAAAGTGCGCAGGAAAGATTAGTGTTGGTATGTGGGGCCAGTCTAAATCCTGCATGCAACGGCCAGGAACCAGTGGGTGTTGTCGAGGCGTTACAATTGGTATCAGAGCCAGCCCTCGCGGTTACACAGGTGCGTGCGGGTCAGTGA
>NC_041383.1:271321116-271355570 GCF_002162155.2 Triticum dicoccoides
GAATGATAGACTATTCATATAAACAAGGTGTGTCTTCTTTTCCGGGAGCCCAACCAAAAGAAACTCAAAGTTAATCGTGCTTGGCTTGGAGCAATTTGAGGATGGATGACCAACTGGGAAGTTGATTCCGGGTGCGCACGAGTAAGGAAAAAGTGTGCAGGAAAGACTAGTGTTGGTACTTGGTATGTGGGACCAGTCTAGATCCCAGGCGCAACGGTCAGGAACCGGTGGGTTTGGTCGGGGAGTTACATTGAGTCCATGCATAAGGTCAGGTTGTGGCGCATGCACATAAGAGTGCTCACGTGTAAACGCTGCAAGCTGGTTGAGTGTAGTCTGCATCAACCTGGTTTGAGGAGTCGATTGCATTACTGTTAGCAGAACCTTGGTAGTTGCTCATAATAAGAAGTTTAACATAATTGTGTTCAGTTTGTTTCAATGCATGAGATAAGCACCATACTATTTGCACCACTACTGTGACAATGTGAGCTCGTTCTTCCTAGTGCATCCGTGTCTTTGTTCACAAGTTGAGTATATCATAACTCCTTAATTGAGTTTACTTGACTAAAAATAACATGGCTAGTCTGTCTGGGAAAAGACAACTGAAAATCCATTCAAACTTGATATGCACTAATATATATGTCAGTAAATACATGTTCAAACTTCACATGATAACACTTGCCTAAGCGCATGGTAAGGCTGCTTGTAATGGGTAGTATCATAAGTTAGTATCATGTATATGATACTAGTATATGATACTACCTCCCTAAAATGCATAGTATCATATAGTAGTATCATAGATGACTTTATTTATTGTCATGCAGGACACATAGTAGTATTGCATTTATTATGATACGGTATCATGATATGATACTCAACCATCTTTTTCTTCATTTAATTCTATGCCACCTCATCTAAATTGCCTAGTTGGCATGCATGATACTAGCTATGATACTCCCATTACGACCAGCCTAATGGACTAATGGTTAAACAAACGAGGGAGTAATAATGCCAGTAAGAGTAAAACAAAATGAGAATATCTGCTAGGATGCAGAATCAAACATACCTTTGACTGCAAAACGTCTAGAAAGCCATCCATTCGTTTCTTGTTTGCCTCCATCTTACAGTTGGCAATTCTAACAAGGTACCGGATGTACTCAGGAGAAACAACAAGTTCATTTGTCAGACCAAGAGGCACCTCCATGCGAATTGAACATCTTATTGCTACCATTGCCCGTCTTTGCAAGCTTGTGATACCTAAAAAAGGCATCAACATTGCAAACAAATGGAACACAATAAGTCAATCAAGCACGCCACCTGAACTCTACTACGTAAACCCGAGATGTACAAACCGGCTCACCTGACTCCCGGAACCCCGCCCCGATTGCAGCGGCCACGAGCGTCGCGGCTGCCGAAGCATCCCTGCACTCCACCGCCACGATCATCGGCTCGAACCTGAACACGAGCTCATCCCCTCCACCCCTCTCTCCGCATCCAGTCCCGCCGAACAGGAGCTCCACAACTGCGTCCGCGTCAGCGGGGTCGTGCGAGATGTACAACCACCCGCCGCCGCGGGCCTTCTTCTTGGGCTTGGGGTCGGCCGCTTGGGACTGCGGCGAGGGCTGCGCGAGAACTGAGATGCGGCCGGAGCAGGAGGACGTGGTGAAGAGATCTGCGTGGGAGTTCAGCGCGTCGAGGAGCGGGGCGATGGGGACGTCTACGCCGCCTTTCGGTGACTTGTCCGGCGCCGGCGAGGAGAGCGCGGCCAGCGCCGCCGCTTTCCGGCGAGCGAAGTCCATGTAGGTGGCTTTAGGGTTTGGGTTGGGCTTTTCCGAGGTTTAGGCTGCGGAAGAGGTTTTGTTGAAAGATGATAGAAGATTGGGCCCGCAAATTAATCGGCCCCTTGCCGACGAAATGTGAGGGTTAAGTTAAGTCTCCTAAAAGTTTCTCAAAAAAAAAAGTCTCCTAAAAAAAGTGAAGTTAAAGGGTTGAGATCTTCAAAAAAAATGTAAGGGTTTTATAGTATATAGGAAGTTCAATTTTGAGACATATAACCTTGCAAAGTACTCCTTCTGTAAACTTTATAAGATCTTATAAAAGTTTACAAAAAGAGTACGCCTTTTCATTAGGGGCTCATTTGGTAATCGGGGATCCTCCCGGGATTCCCCTCCTTTCCCTGAGTGGGGAAGCCCTGAGCCGAATCGAGCCAGGGGAGCTTGCCGCTTTATTTGGTTCCGCACAAAGGGGAGGGATCCCGGCCCTTTCCGCGGCTTTTCCCGGCTGAGGTTTCCACGCCTTCACTGGTCCGGGAGGAAAGCCTCGTCTCACTGGCTCTCGCGACTGAGATGTGACGGTATTCTGTGAAAGCCAGGTTCTCTGTCCGACGACATGGAACGACGAGGCCCACTACCTCTCCACCGATCGCTCCGCCCCTCCAACGACGACGACGATAAAGGTCCACTGGTCTTCCTCCTTCATCCGAGCTCCCTTCTGCCTAGATGGTCCTCTCTTCGCTGACAGCACATCGGCCATGAGGCTAAGGGGTGACCGCCACCAATGGATCTGCACCCGACAAAGCTTCGAATCTGCCTGCCCCTGGTTGTTGGAACTGTCTCGCAGATCTCATGGTGTTCGGCAAGGACAACTTTGCCTCGCACACGCATGCGCTGCTACTGTTATCTTTGTACTCTCAGAAGTTGCATCTTCAGATCCTTCACAACGGTGACTGATCGCCAGCGACAATATGGTCGTGATTGATGCGGAGGTCGTCTGGATGGAGCGCTATTCCATTCGAAATTTTGCTGCTTCAGCTCTTTGTTCCCAATTTGGCCTTCCCCTGTCATCCCAGCATCCCGTCAGCCAAAGGATAATGTAGCTTTTCCACGGGGTTAAAGTTTGCACAAGAGAAAAATCACCGAGGCACCTGTTCCCTGGGGATGGCTCCCCTAGCATCCAAATGAAGCCTAGGTGTTGGTCGTTATATTTGGCTCGATCTCACTTATGATCCAGCTATTGTACCCTTAAACTCTACTATTTCGGATATTCAATGAAGCGTGTGTTTGCTAAAATAATAGTTAAGAGGGTACCTCTTGCAAAGGTCACTCCTTCATCTTCTCTCACTTTGACAAGTGGTGCACTGCATTTGCGCCACTTGTGCCAACCGAGAGCTTTTCATATATTTTTCGCACATTCGCATTTTCAAAATGTTTTATCTCTTGAATTGTGTGTCTAAATCATGAACCGTTTTCATCGTTTGATTTCTCGCATCTAAAACTTCGAAACTAGGTCATGTTAGAATGTGTTTGCAATAAGAACTTGCATGGCATCTTTTGTCCTACCCTCCCATGGCAGCGGGGTCCTAATGAAAACTAAGGATCGTTAAGGCGCTCCTTTTAATAGAGAACCGAAATAAAGCATTAACACATGGTCAATACATGAACTCCTCAACTTAAAGTCATCCCAGTCGATATCCTGATTGGAGGTCACCTTTGGGGGTCTAAGGTTTAGGACGATAACATGTGCATAAAACTTGCGGGTAAGATCAAGAACGCAAATATATTCATGAAAGTATAACATGTTCGGATCTGAAATCATGGCACTCGAGCCCTAGTGCTAAGCATTAAGCATATCAAAGTCACAGCAACATCAGTCTCATAACACAGTGGATACTATGGATCAAGCCCTAACAAATTGACATGATTACATATGAAATCCCACCCATCTCCATATACCTCCAGTATGCCTACAAGGGAATTACTCACACATGATTGTGAGCATCATGAAAATGTTGATGTAGAAGAGTTAGTGATGACGATGGACTCCAGATCAGGGTCCCGGCGAAGAACATGAGATGGTGGCGGCTCCATATCATAAAATGTGAGTTTTTTTCTTGGGAAGACGGAGTTTATAGCGCTAGAATTAGGTCAGGAAGGGGTCCAGGGGACCCATATGCCTTCCCGATGCGCCTTGGGGGGTGGGCACGCACCCTAGGCATGTGGGTCTAGGGTGGTCCCCCTCTAGCACTTCTTTACTCTAGTTTTTTTTGTTTATTCCAAAATAAATCACTTTAAGTTTTGTCCAATTCCGAGCACTTTTTATTTCTGCACAAAAACAACACCAAAGTAGTTCCGCTGAAAACAACGTCAGTCCGGGGTAGTTTCACTCAAATCATGCAAATTATAGGCCTAAACGAGAGCATAAGTGTTTGGAAAAGTAGATATGTTGAAGATGTATCACTCCACAACCCCTAGAAAACCCTAAGTTGGCGGAATCAACCAAAAAATGTAGGTAAATCCTTCACCGATCTCTTCGAATCTCATTAAAATCACATTCCAATGCTTTTTTTACGAAATCGATGATTTGGATTCGCAATGCCCAATGGCCACGTAATGCATGCCAAGCACTTCTACATCAAACTTCATGAGGGCTTCAAAGAGAGGGTGGTATGTTTGTTACAATGATTTTTTGTAAAACATGATGTGGCTTATTTGTTGTTATTTAATTCAGCCTACTATACTAGTAGTCTAGTACTTAAGTGTTTGTTTACATGGTGACCATGGGCTACATGTAACTGATGGAGTTACAGCTGGAGCCTAACCCCGATACGGTCAAAACAAAAAAGCAGAACGTAGGTTCTTATGGGTTCTCATATGAGTTTCTCTCTTGGGTTTTCTCTCAAGTCTCGAGCATCGGTGTGGACATAGAATTAGTTAAGATAATGACTCCACACCTTTTATTCATCACAAAACCCATCTTAATAGTCTTTAACATTCCTATGGCTCAATGATAAGCCTCCAACATATCTATAATTTTTTTATTGTTCCATGCCATTATAGTATCAATCTTGGATGTTTTATATGCAATTATATATCATTTTTGGGACTAACCTATTAACCTAGTGTCCAGTGCCAGTTGTTGTTTTTTGCCTGTTTTTGGCTTTTCATAAAATCAATATCAAACAGAGTCCAAACGGAGAAAAAACTTTTGATTAAATTTTTCTGGACCAGAAGAGGCCCTAGAAGGTTCGGGAGAAGACCTGACGAGCCATGAGGGACCGACAAGCTCGGGAGGCGCGCCCCCAGGCTTGTGGGCCCCTCGTGGCACCTCTTGACCTAATTCCGCCTCTATAAATTCTCAAATATTCCCCTGACATCAGAGAGCCACCCGAAAAACTTTTTTCGTCGCTGCAAGTTTTTGTCCCACGAGATCCCACCTGGAGGCCTTCTCTGGTCTCTGCCGGAGGGGGAATCGATCACGGAGGGGATCTACATCAACCTTGATGCCCTTTCGATGATGTGTGAGTAGTTTACCACAGACCCACGGGTCCATAGCTAGTAGCTAGATGGCTTCTTCTCTCTCTTTGATCTTCAATCAATGTTCTTCTCGATGTTCTTGGAGATCTCTTTGATGTAATGATTTTTTGCGATGTGTTTGTTGGGATCCAATGAATTGTGAGTTTTTTATCAGATTATCCATGAATATTATTTGAGTTTTCTCTGAACTCTTTTATGCATGATTATAGCTTTGTATTTCCCTCCAATCTGTTGATTTGGTTTGGCCAACTAGATTGATTTTTCTTGCAATGGGAGAGGTGCTTTGTGATGGGTTCCATCTTGCAGTCGCTCAATCCCAGTGACAAAATGGGACATGACACATATTTGTATCATTAGCATTAAGAATAAAAAGAGGGGGCTTATTCATGCGTGGGTTTACTTTGTCTACACCATGTCATCTTGCTTAAGGCGTTACTCTGTTCCTTATGAACTTAATACTCTAGATGCATGCTGGATAGCGGTCAATGTGTGGAGTAATAGTAGTAGATGCAGAATCATTTAGGTCTACATGTCTTGGCCGTGACGCCTATATACATTATCATTGCTTTGGATATCATCATGATTATTTGCTTTTCTATCAATTGCCCAACAGCAGTTTGTTTACCCACCATATACTATTTTCAAGAGAGAAGCCTCTAGTGAAAACTGTGGCCCCTCGGGTCTACTTTTTATCATATATTAAATAAAAAATACCTTGCTGCAATTTTTCTTTCTTTATTTTATTTTGTATTTTTGTTCTATCTATCACTACGAGATTTGATCCTTGCAATTAACCACTGAGGGATTGACAACCCCTTGTTCGCGTTGGGTGCAAGTATTTGTTATTTTGTGTGTAGGTACCGCTAACGAGGTGTTGCGTGGTTCTCCTACTGGATTGATAACCTTGGTTCTTAACTGAGGGAAATACTTATGTCTACTATACTTCATCGTCCTCTCCTCTTCAAGGAAATCCCAACGCAAGTCACGACTAGCACTCAACATGAGATAAAATGCGAGAGTTGAAACAAGACACCTTCTTCTCTTATTTTTTGCTTGGGGACTCCCTGGTCACCTTTTCATCAAACACATATGAATAATAAATGTACATTCACTTTGTGAACATCATCCCCTAATCACTTTTCATTTACACAAGGGGCAAAGATGTCCTCTCACCATGATGGATGACCAAAAAGGAAGGGGGAAGGGGATGCGGGATGGAGTGACGAACAAATTGACGATGACTCACATGGGATAGTATAAGTAGCATGTGGGGTGGCATGATACATCCATTTTGCATCAAGTTTTCCTACTGTTATTTATAATATGTTTGACCAATATAATACTTTGTAGTACCATTCTAATGCCTTTTCTCTCTTAATTTGCGAGATTTGCATGAAGAGGGAGATTGCCGACAGCTGGAATTCTGGACCTGAAAAAACTAGGTCAGAGATACCTATTCTGCACATCTCCAAATGAGCTGAAATTTCACGAAGAATTATTTTGGAATAAATAAAAAATACTGGAAGAAAGAAATACCAAAGGGGGCAACCCAGGTGCCCACGAGGCACCAGGACACGCCCACCCCTTGGGAGCGCCCTGGTGGCTTGTGGGGCCCCTGGCCAGCCTCCGGTGCCCATCTTCTGGTACACTACTGCGGGATGCTGCTAACGTGACACTACAATCAGAGACCCTTTGACGAAACTGTGTGCGATGCATTAATCGCAAACCGTGGTGTAAAACCCCGTCAAAATGAGATGAACTATTTGCAATTGTTCAGACATCAAACACGATTCAGATCAGAGATGCGTGTGTGATGAGTGGCATATGGTTAATCCATATGAACTGTTTGCGATGATCCAGAACAACAGAAATGGTCAGCCAAATGAGGGTGTGTGCAATATATGGCATACAGTTCACTAGGATGAATTGTGTGTGATTAGGCAACACAATAGAAACAGTCAGCCAGATTAAGGTGTATGCAATGGAGGGCATACAGTTCACTCGGATGAACTATTTGCGATGAGCTAAGAGAACAGAAACAGTTCAACTGAACAAGATGTGTGTGATACGCGGCGAACAGGTTCATAATCAGAAAATGTGTGCGAAGACCAATAATAACACAGACAATTGCTGCTAATAAGCCGTTTGATTTGCTATGTCTACAGAAGAACAACATATATATAACTAAAATAAACATCCAATTACATAAGTGACTATACAGATCATTCATACACACCTCAATAAATAATTGCATGCATTCTAAAGTAGGAGAAACGATCGTCTAGTCATCTACTTCTTGTGACGCTCCCGCCACTGCTCTGTGGCTTGATCCCTCGCCTGGGGCAGGATGAAGACACTTCCTCATGTCAACGATCTGCCTGTACATCTCATAGCTTGTGTACGCGTCCTTGGTCGCGTACTTGACGTGGTCTTCATCCAGTCTCTGATGCCAGGCATTCTTGTCCTTCTTGCTCTCATCCTTCATCTTCATGTAGTAGGGGTTGATGATGGCCGAGGCGAGGTCAACCAGGGAGTTCTGTTTATTGTTGGTGCTGCCCCAGACCTTGTAGTTGTCACAAATGTTGACTAGATTCTGGCAGGTCAAGCCCGAAACCTTGAGCGCTTTTAGATTGTTGGTGGTGTCCACCGTAGCGAAACTGCAGTCAAAGATGTTGATAAACCTGGAGAAACACTCGCAAGGCCTTGTGGCCAGGTGGTAGTGGTAGACGAGGATGTCATGTCACACGCACAACTGGGCAACGACAACCTTCTGATCTTGCCCGACACGACCACTGGTGAACTCGAGGTCGAAGCCGACCACTTAGTACTTGTCCTCAACAAGCAACTGCTCCATAGTTTGGATGGAGTTCTCCATCGAGACCGACTCGTTCGTGTACACCACTGAGAGGTCCTTCCCACTCACGTGGGTGTCCACTATGTGATCCATGGTGAACTACCCCCCCCCCCGGTTGTCGTCGTCGGCGCTGGGAGCGCCATTGGAGCCACGGGGAGCGCCATTGGGACTGTTGGATGTCCTTTCTATATGTGTCGTCGTGGGTGTGCTTATTGTGTCGTGTGGCGCGAGAGATGAAGGTAAATGGCCATGGGGATAAAATGGGGGTCGGGCGGCGTGGATTCTCGGCACGTCCGCATGGCAGTTTTTGCAGCGGGTAACTGCATCGTGGCGCCGCACCCGGTGCAACCACATGCATAATGGTAGCACGAACATACGTGATCGTGCGCCGATGTAGGATCGAAAGTATGTCTAGAGGGGGGTAATTAGACTTGACCGAATACAAATCTAGCCTTCTCCCAATTTTAGTTCTTGGCAGAATTTAGCAACTTAGCACAAGTCAAGCAATCAACCTACACATGCAACTCTAAGAGTATAGCAGTGGAATGTAAAACAATTGCACATGCAGGTAAAGGGAGGAGTTTGAGGAGGCAAACGCAATGTTGACACAGAGATTTTTTATCCGTGGTTCCGATAGGTGGTGCTATCGTACATCCACGTTGATGGAGACTTCAACCCATGAAGGGTAACGGTTGCGCGAGTCCACGGAGGGCTCCACCCACGAAGGGTCCACGAAGAAGCAACCTTATCTATCCCACCATGGTCGTCGCCCACGAAGGACTTGCCTCACTAGGGTAGATCTTCACAAAGTAGGCGATCTCCTTGCCCTTACAAACTCATTAGTTCAACTCCACAATCTTGTCGGAGGCTCCCAAGTGACACCTAGCCAATCTAGGAGACACCACTCTCCAAGAAGTAACAAATGGTGTGTTGATGATGAACTCCTTGCTCTTGTGCTTCAAATGATAGTCTCCCCAACACTCAACTCTCTCTCACAGGATTTGGATTTGGTGGAAAGAAGGTTTGAGTGGAAAGCAACTTGGGGAAGGCTAGAGATCAAGATTTATGTGGTAGGAATGGAATATCTTGACCTCAACACAAGAGTAGGTGGTTCTCTCTCTGAAAATGTATGTTGGAAGTGTAGGCATGTTCTGATGGCTGTCTCCACGAATGAAGAGTGGGTGGAGGGGTATATATAGCCTCCACACAAAATCTAGCCGTTACACACAACTTACCAAACTCGGTGGGACCGAATCGTGAAACTCGGTCAGACCGATTTAGTAAATAATGTGACCGTTAGGAATTTCGGTGGGACCGACATGTCAACTCGGTGGGACCGATATGGTTAGGGTTAGGGCATAATGTAATCTCGGTGAGACCGATTACACAAACTCGGTGAGACCGATTTTGGTAATAGACACACAGAGAGTTGGTCAGGCAAACTCGGTGGGACCGATTCGCTCATCTCGGTTGGACCGAAACGTTACGAAAGGGAAACATAGAGTTTGCATTGCAATCTTGGTGGGACCGATCGCTCATCTCGATTTGACCGAAACGTTACGAAGGGAAACAGAGAGATTACAATCCCATCTCGGTGAGACCAAGATCCCTATCGATGAGACCGAAAAGACTAGGGTTTTTGGCTATGGCTATGTCAACTGAACTCGGTGGCGCCAGATAGAAAGTTTCGGTAGGGCCAAGTTTGACTTTTGGTTTGGGACATATGTGGATGTGAGAAAGTAGTTGAGGGTTTTTGGAGCATATCGCTAAGCACTTTGAGCAAGAAACTCATTAAGCAACACCTCATCCCCTCTTGATAGTATTGGCTTTTCTTATGGACTCTATGTGATCTTGGATCACTAAAATAGAAAATGTAGAGTCTTGTGCTTTGAGCTTGAGCCAATCCTTTTGTCCTTAGCATTTTGAGGTGTCCACTTTTCTCATCCATGCCATGCCAAACATTGAGCTTTCCTGAAATATTTATCTTGAAATAGCATTAGCTCGATGAGCTATATGTTGTTAGGAATTACCAAAACCACCCAGGGATAGTTGCACTTTCAATCTCCCCCTTTTTGGTAATTGGTGACAACATATAGATCAAAGCTTCGACAAATGATAATAAGATTGAAAAACATCGTCGCTTTGTGAATTATGTGATAAGCAAGAGCTCCCCCTAAATTTGTGCATTATTTAAAATTTGCTTTGGACTGCAAATGCACAATGTGTTAGGATCATGGGTTACTCTTTCATGTCACATACATCTTGGTGGAGCGCTCAAAATGATAATAATTGAACATATGCACTCATCACCAAGCAAAGTGAATGATCATATGAGGATATAAGAGATAATATCATCCAACAAGCATTAAGGGTAGCATAGCATATGATCAAACACATGATCATCCAAGTATCTCACAAAAGACATAATGTATCAAGCAAGCGAACAATAAAGAAGTTCAACCAAAAAACAAGAGAGATCAAAAGCAACCCTCTCTCTCGAAGCCTATGATCTATACATTTTCTCCCCCTTTGGCAACAAGTTACCAAAAAGTTCAAAGAATGCATAGTGCTAAACGACTCTCAGGCTTGGTCTTCATGAGGTAGTGTAGAGATGACTCCAAGGACGGAAGCATCTGTTGACGTGGCTGGAGCTGGTGGAGTGGCTGCTGGAGCTGGTGGCACTGAAGCTGTAGCTGCTGATGCAGATGAAGTAGCTCTTGTGTGTGGAACAGGCAGTGCAGCAGATCTCTATCCTCTGGGCACTCTAGCAAAAGCATCTGCAGTAGATTTGCCCTTCTTCTCCTCCACATCCTCTTGAAGTTGCTCAACTGTAGTTTGGATCTCAGTTACCTTGACATCAAGAGCATAGAATTTCTGCTCAATGATCCTATCCAAACTCTCCTGGTTTTGAGTCAGGGTGGACAAGCCTTCTCAATCCTCAAGGTGGAGGCAATCAGATAGCCAAGCTGATCTTGCTTGCTCTTCAGGAACACTTGAGATGCCTCTTCGGCAGTTGGCATCTTTGCAGCTTTCTCTACCCTTGCCTTCTCTCTCTTCTCATGTGCTTGCACAGACGATGGTTCCTCCTCATTCATCTCAATTGTGTTATCTTCAAAATCAGGATATAAGGGTAGATGCTCCTTATCCAACAGATATGTGCTTGTGCCCACCTTTGAGTTGATGAGCTCCTGAATGTGTGGAGCATACCCACAACTTCTCTTCTGATCAGCTGCTGTTCTCTTGATTGTTTCCACAATCAGACTCATGACTTTGAATTTTTGAGGCACATCAAACAAATGCAGCAAGTTGATAGCATGTCCTCTGATCATCTTGTGATCTCCAGACTTGGGTAGCAATGTGTGCCTAAGGATCCAGTTGATTGTAGGCAGACCAAATAACAAGGAGAGTACAGATCCAAGCTTATGAGTTCCAAAGCTTTATCAAGGATCTCTCTATACATGTGTGCCATAGTGTTGTGGTCTTTCTTCTTCTCAGCATAAACATCCAAGTCATCTACATTTTCTTTTGGAGCATTGATCAGCTGAGCCCATTCTTCAACAGTGGATTGGTACCTAGTACCTTCAGACATCCAGATGATCTTCCCATCTGGGTAGAAGTGAGCTATGGACTAAAACTGCATGATGAGCTCATCATTCCACTTGGTGAGCTTCTGAGCAGCAAATTCATCAACTCCACATGCTTTGAAGCTTTCATATACTCCTGGATAGTGGCCTTCATTTTTGTTGATGTACTCCCAGTTGATCCATCTCATGTCACACACAATGGGCTTCTTGTCAAGCAAAATTGTCTCATAAAAATCTTGTTGCTCCTTTGTGTGAAATCTGTAGTCAACTGCTGTCCTTCTCCTCACAGCACATGGATCTGACTGTCTCCACAATCTCAGTCCAGCATTCTTTCTGATGTGCATGTCTTCAGCTACTGGATGAGCATCATTATGGTCAGGAATCTTGCGCTTCAACTTCCTCAAAACAAGTGAATCATCTTCTTCTTCAGCAACTTCAGGCACTGTGGCCTTGTTCTTCTCCTCAGCAGGTATACTTCTGGTGTTCCTCTTGGGTTTAGGCTTTGGAGCTGGAGCAGCGGCCTTGAGAGCAGCTTTGGGCTTGGATGGAGCAGCCCCTGATCTGATTGCATCTCCCATGAGCTTCTGATCCTTAGGAGCTGGAGCAACATCCTCTTCCTCTTCATCTTCCTCATCAGAATCTCTCCTCATGGAGGGCTTGCCAAGAACTTTGGCAGTAGTTGTTCTTACCCTCTTCTTCTTCTTGTCTTCACCAGCAGCTTCTTCTTCAGATTCAATGGTGAACTTCATAGTTTCACCTGTGGCAACCTTCCTAGGTTTGGATGTAGGCACTCTCCTGGCAGGTGCCTTCCTGTTCATGCCTAGCTTTGTGGTTGCAGCACTGCCATACTCCTTCTTCATCACCTTCTCTTTGAGGTGGCCTCATCCTCAACAGCAACATAATCCTCATCTTCAGAATCTGAAGTTTTCTTCTTCCTTGTCCTGGTAGCTGCCTTTGGCAAGTTGCTGGGTGTGCTCCTGCTACCCTCATCATAGCTGCTTGAGGGACTAGTGCCCTCACTCATCTGAGCTTGCTCTTCATAATTGTTCTGGCTATCACTTTGATCAGACATTTCTGCAAACTCACTGATAGCAGACCCTGTGAATAGATATAGATGAGGTAGAGTGGATGAGCATCACAAAGTACAAAGGTTTTTGCAAAACAATTGAGTCAAAAACTTAGTTTTAGTTTTCCACAGAAAGCATTTCGGAGCTACCGATTTGTAAACTTGGTGATACCGAAGCAGCTTTTGGAACCTAAACTAGTGAACTCAGTCAGACCGAGTCACAGTTCGGTGGCACCGAGACTGCTAAGGTTTCACAAAGAATCGAACTCGGTCACACCGATTTGCAATTCTAGGTCAGAACGAAAATCACATGTGCTATGGCCTAAGCCAAATCGGTGAGACCGATTTCAACAACTCGGTCGGTCCGAGATGAGTTCGGCGAAAACCTAACCCTAAATTTTCAAATTAAATCTAATCTACATGACATTTTCACTGGATAGAATGATTTCAAACGTGGCAAGAATCATGGCAGAGCAATGTGCTAGGAATCGGAGTTAAAGAATAGCACAAAGTGTCAAGTTCATACCCTAACTCGGCGGTGAACTTGCTACGGCAGCAACGGCGGGGCAGAATGCCGTTGACGGTGGTGGAGACCAGCGGCGGGAGGTCGCTGGCGACGAGAGGACGATCCGGAGACCTGAAGATGCAGAGCAGGTTATGCGCGGGCAAAGAGTTTCGGAAAATTTTCCAAAATTTAACCCGTCGTTATATATAGCCTGACCATGTCAGTGTGACCGAGTGGAACAACTCGGTGGCACCGAGATGCAAAACTGCGAGTAGTTACTGCAACTCGGTGTGACCGAAAGGTTCTAATCGGTTGCACCGAGAATGAAAACCTAGATCAACTTAGTGATCTCGGTATGACCGAAAAGGGTGAATCGGTCAGACCGAAATGCACAAAGAGGTTTTGGAAGTTTAAGTCTATGACGAATCGGGGGCTTCGAGTGCTCCTCACACAGAGTGGTTCGAATTTGACTTGATCAAACTTTGTGATGTAGCATGCATAGAGTTTGAGACAAGAAAAGCATAGATAGATAGAGAAGGTTCTTAGGCATTCTTGTCCATCCACTTGGCAAAAGAAATGAAACCAAATAATCAAAACAACAAGTGGATGTCCTTGAATGAGTAAAATATGCAACCAACATGCTCACACAATAAAATGGCAAATGAAATATGTGGCAAAGCATGCACAACCAATTCTAGCATCTATCAAGCAATTGGCGATGACTAAGTCATCTATATATGAGTGTATTGACTTAGGAGTCAAATGAGAACATTTGATCATAGGTCATACTCATCTTTTAAGCACAAGTGGGGTTACCACTTTTACATAAAGCATTGTTCTGTTCACACCATTAGAGTTGCTTTAGCTCAATTCTTAGAGTAAAGCTCCCCCTAGATGTGAGATCCCCCCTAAGAGGGATGAACTAACCCTGGGTTTTGTCGATGATGACTTCATGTAGGTGTTGAAGATGTGGATGCTCAATGTTGATGTAGATCATTCGGAGCAATCCATTGGAGTGAGTTGCACTTTTAATACGTACACGGGTTAGTCCCGCAAGGAACAAACAAGGATATCCATAGACATAGAGTGATGCACACACAAGATGATGTCCATGAAAGCATTAGGTTACCTTGTCCCTTGTCTTACCAACAAGAGGGTTTGTGACTCCTTGAACTAGTGCAAGATGTGGAAGTTGATTGCACTTGTCCTTGCCAAAATTATACGAGTGAAGTATATTGGCGGAGTCACCCTCAAGAACTCTCTAGTTCTTCTTCTTTGGGATCCACATCATCTTGATGGGAATCCTTGGAGTTGTAGTCGAATTTGATGAAGTAGAACTTGATGTAGTCTTGGGAACCCACTTGACCAAGGCCTTAGGAGGTTCTTCAAATGCATCAATCTCCTCTTGAAGCTTGTCCTTGCCTTTTTGCTTGTGGTCTTGTGGTGGAAGATCATCTTGAGCTTGTGTTCCTTTGAAAGAAGTAGGATCGTACTTCTCTTGTTGAGGAACAAACTTCGTCTTGGGGTATTGATCTTCTTCCCACTCAACTCCATTGGCATTGAACTTTCGTTCAAAACCAACACCTTGATTCTTCCGGTGCCTTCCTTGCTTGCGTACAATTTCCTCAAATTGCTTACTTCCGGCAAGGCTCTTGCAAACACCTTTCTCCATAATTCCCTTCAATAAGCTATTTTCTTGCTCAAGTGTAACTTGGCTAAGAGAATCATTAGTGGAATCAAGAGAACTACTAGAAGCAACAACATTGGATTTAGCATGATTATTGTTACTACTAGAAGACGAATCTTTCTTGTTCTTGTTACTAGACTTGACTTGTGTCATGTAAGTAGGTAAGAGTAAACGCTTGGCAATGTAAGAAGAACTTTTCTTGCGAAGATCATCATTGATTGCCTTTAAAAACTCATGCTCTTGCTCAAGGTTGAGCTTTTCAAAGCGTAACTTCTCATGATTCTTTAAAAGTTCTCGATGATCTTCCAAGATAGTTTCATGAGCTAACTTAAGAGTGTTTAGTTCTTTAGTTAGGCGCTCAATCTTCTCCTTATCATTGTCATTCGTTTTATCTTGATTAGTATGATTAATTGACGTTTCATCATAGTATTCATCACTAGAGTTGTCAACAAGTAAATCATCATCACCTAACAAGTCATCTTCATCACTATTGAAATCAACATACTCGGGGTGTGATACCTTTGGGCCTTTAGCCATGAAGCATCTTCCAATTCCTTCATTTGGTGAGTCAAATATGTCATAGGAGTTGGTTGACACAAGTGCTAGACCGGCAACACCTTCATCCTGAGTATATTCAGAGTCGGAGTGATAGCTTCTCTCGGAGTGATTGTCGGAGTCGGAGCCGGATACCCATTCACCAACATGAGCTTGATGTCTTTGTTTTGTGTAGCTCCTTGATGATTTGTCCTTCCTTTCTGAATCCTTGCTTCTCCGGGATGTTCTTCGTTCATAATGATCATCTCTACTCCTTCTTTCTCTTGATGGTGATTCTTCTCTTCTACTCCATCTTTTTAGAGAATCTCTCTTCTTTTGTAGGGAGTCGTACACTCATTGGAATAGTGTCCGGGTCTTCCACAATTGTAGCAATTACGCTCACGACTAGAAGATCTTTTGTCATTGTAGGACCTTGACTTGGAACTTCTTTCCTTGCTTCTACTCTTGTAGAACTTGTTGAAGTTCTTCACCATTAGGCTCAATTCTTCATTGAAGGTTTGTTTCTCACTTGATGATGTGGGAGCTTCACATGAGGCTTTGTAAGCACCACTTGACTTGTTGTGGAGCTCCTCCTTATCCTTGAGTGACATCTCATGAGCAACAGTTCTTCCAATGACTTCTGTTGGCTTGAGATCTTTGTAATTGGGCATCATTTGGATCAATGTGCACATGGTATCATATTTTCCATCCAAGGCTCTTAGGATCTTCTTGATGATGAATTTGTTGGTCACCTCTTCACTTCCTAAGCCGACAATCTTATTTGTGATGAGAGCAAGCCTAGAGTACATCTCAGTGACGCCTTCACCATCCTTCATTTTGAACTTGTCAAGTTGACTTTGAAGCACATCCAATTTGGATTCCTTGACGGAGTCGGTACCTTCGTGCATATCAATCAAAGTATCCCAAATTTCCTTTGCATTCTCAAGACGGCTGATTTTGTTGAATTCTTCGGGGCACAATCCGTCGAAGAGGATATCACAAGCTTGAGCATTGTATTGCAGAATCTTCAACTCTTCCGCGGTAGCTTCACGGTTTGGTTCTCTCCCATCAAAGAATTCACCTTGCAAGCCAATACACACAATAGCCCAAACGGCGGGGTTATGTCCAAGAATATGCATTTTCATCTTATGCTTCCAACTAGCAAAGTTTGTACCATCAAAGTAAGGACCTCTACGATGGTAATTTCCCTCGCTAGACGCCACACTCTCCTAGGTTGTGAAACCAAGGCTATGACCACCAAGAGCTATGTAAATCAAAGCAAATGGAGACCAAGGCTCTGATACCACTTGTAGGATCGAAAGTATGTCTAGAGGGGGGGTGATTAGACTACTTGACCGAATAAAAATCTAGCCTTTTCCCAATTTTAGTTCTTGGCAGATTTTAGCAACTTAGCACAAGTCAAGCAATCAACCTGCACATGCAATTCTAAGAGTATAGCATCAGAATGTAAAACAATTGCATATGAAGGTAAAGGGAGGAGTTTGAGGAGGCAAACGCAATGTTGACACGGAGATTTTTTATCCGTGGTTCCAATAGGTGGTGCTATCGTACATCCACGTTGATGGAGACTTCAACCCACGAAGGGTAACGGTTGCGCGAGTCCACGGAGGGCTCCACCCATGAAGAAGCAACCTTATCTATCCCACCATGGTCGTCGCCCATGAAGGACTTGTCTCACTAGGGTAGATCTTCATAAAGTAGGCGATCTCCTTGCCCTTACAAACTCCTTGGTTCAACTCCACAATCTTGTCGGAGGCTCCCAAGTGACACCTAGCCAATCTAGGAGACACCACTCTCCAAGAAGTAACAAATGGTGTGTTGATGATGAACTCCTTGCTCTTATGCTTCAAATAATAGTCTCCTCAACACTCAACTCTCTCTCACAGGATTTGGATTTGGTGGAAAGAAGGTTTGAGTGGAAAGCAACTTGGGGAAGGCTAGAGATCAAGATTTATGTGGTAGGAATGGAATATCTTGACCTCAACACAAGTGTAGGTGGTTCTCTCTCTCAGAAAATGTATGTTGGAAGTGTAGGCATGTTCTGATGGCTCTCTCCATGAATGAAGAGTGGGTGGAGGGGTATATATAGCCTCCACACAAAATCTAACCGTTACACACAACTTACCAAACTCGGTGGGACCGAATCGAGAAACTCGGTTAGACCGATTTAGTAAATAATGTGACCGTTAGGAATTTTGGTGGGACCGACATGTCAACTCGGTGGGACCGATATGGTTAGGGTTAGGGCATAACGTAATCTCGATGAGACCGATTACACAAACTCGGTGAGACCGATTTTGGTAATAGACACACAGAGAGTTGGTCAGGCAAACTCGGTGGGACCGATTCGCTCATCTCGGTTGGACCGAAACGTTACGAAAGGGAAACAGAGAGTTTGCATTGCAATCTCGGTGGGACCGATCGCTCATCTCGGTTTGACCAAAACGTTACGAAGGGAAACAGAGAGATTACAATCCCATCTCGGTGAGACCAAGATCCCTATCGGTGAGACCGAAAAGACGGGTTTTTGGCTATGGCTATGTCAACTGAACTCGGTGGCGCCAGATAGAAAGTTTCGGTAGGGCCAAGTTTGACTTTTGGTTTGGGACATATGTGGATGTGAGAAAGTAGTTGAGGGTTTTTGGAGCATATCACTAAGCACTTTGAGCAAGAAACTCATTAAGCAACACCTCATCCCCTCTTGATAGTATTGGCTTTTCTTATGGACTCAATGTGATCTTGGATCACTAAAATAGAAAATGTAGAGTCTTGTGCTTTGAGCTTGAGCCAATCCTTTTGTCCTTAGCATTTTGAGGGGTCCACTTTTCTCATCCATGCCATGCCTAACATTGAGCTTTCCTGAAATATTTATCTTGAAATAGCATTAGCTCGATGAGCTATATGTTGTTAGGAATTACCAAAACCACCCAGGGATAGTTGTACTTTCAGCCAACCCAAACACTGGCAGCACGTGTGGAGGGACGTGGGTAGAGCGCGCGGAGGGATGAGAGAGAGCAGAGCATGCGCGGTGGGATGCGAGCAGAGCGCACCACGACGGCCTTAATCGTGATCAAACACACACATAGAGCAGTTGAACACAGAGGGAATGGTCATCTACAAGTCGGCCGACAGTTGCGACGCTGTGTAGAGAGCGGCCGTGTGCTACTACCTCCGTCTTGGTCTATTAACCCCCTTTATATTCTGTGCCATATTTTGACCTTAAATTTAACTAACAAAATGTTAATGCATGTTATAAAAATTATATAATTGAAAACTATGTTCAAATACGAATCCAACGATATAATCTTTGGCGAGATGCATTCATATTTTATTAGTTAAAGCTCTAGTAAAAATTTGGCACAAAAATACAAAGAAGACTTATAAACCAGGACGGGGGTAGTAGGTAATTAAATCGCAAACATTTTTTTATTAACCGTATGTGTATGTGTCCTGTCGTCCTCCTCTCGCACGTCTGGTCACCTTGCTGCTGCAGACGGCTTCGAGCGCAAGCTTGAGCAGTGCATGGGGGCATTTTTTGGCCAAACGGTGGCTCAAAATGGCGCCAATGAATCATCAGTGAGCCTGTTCCCACACAACCGCGCAGGTTCCCGCGCATGCTTCCTGCCCGATTTGGTGAAATCCCCCAAATTCCCAATGCTTATCGGCCTGCTATATAAACCCTCATGGTCGGCGAGTCCTGCGTTGCATTTTCCCCTCCCTCCTTGTAGCTTATCTCGTCTACTTCTCCCACAATCGCCAATGGCAGCGGTCTGTCGTCATCGTTCAACCACTCCGCCGTCATCAGAGGACAACTTCAGCTGGGAGGTTACACCATGGCGGCGGCGCAGTCCCAAGCGTAGTGTAGTGCGCGTGACGTCCCTGTTGGGTGTGGGTGCAACACCCACCACACGCTCTGCCGCCGCTGCCCGTCGGCAGCTGTTGCCGGTCGCCGTTGCCGCCACACCACCGTCGAAAGCCAGGGCCATCGCTCGCTCTGTCGCTGCGGCTCGAAGGCGGGAGGTGGCGGTCGTGGCCGCCACCCCAGTGTCAGCCACCGTGGGCATCACCCGCTCTGCCACCATGGCCCGAAGGCGGGAGGTGGCCGTCATGGTCGGCACCCCACCATCAGCCGCCGTGTCGCCAACCCACCGTCGACCGCCAGGGTCATCACCCGCTCCACCACCGCCGCTCGAAGGCGGGAGGTGGAGGTGGAGGTCCGCACACGCGTCAGTGGCCTTGCACGGTACATCGAGTTCTTACGAGAGGAGGAGGAGCGCCTCGTCGAGCACGCAAAGAGTCTTGCCGCCGCCATGGCCACAACACACGCCGCCGCTGAGACGAGGAATGAGGAGATCTACGAGGAGTCCCGCCGCTTCGAGAAGGGTCGTCTGGAGTGGCAGAGAGCGTTCGAGGTGAGCGTCACTGAAGCTGCAGCAGCGACAAGCGCCGGATTTCAGTTGTCCAGCTCATTGCTAGGCTCCTCCTCCTCTGCCTCTTACTGAGCACGCTCGGCAGAGGAGAGGCTGTTGGAAGTAGTACAAAGCCCCTCCATAGTAGAATAATTTAGGGGCTATTTTGTTCAGTTCATCTGACTATAGATGTGGTTGAACTGTACAATGTACTTAAAATTAGCTAGTTTATATAGTTGAATTAGCTATTTTAGTATGTGGTTGGTAATAATTGGGAAAAAATTGGTCGGTTCAGTTGTCGAGTTGAACTTTTTTGTATGAAGAACGACAGCTTAATCTATGAATGAAATCTACGCTTACTGAATTTTAGTTGCAAAAATTAGATAGTGCTGATTTTTAGCTGCAAATTTTGACAAATGGTAGTGTTACAAGTTTGAGAAAGGGCAATGTTACTAGATCAACAAATGTCAATCTTTCCAGTTTGACAAATGGCAATATACCCAGTATGACAGATGCAAATCTTACCAAATTGTCTGTATGTGGTTGCAGACAGGTCATCCGAAAAAATCGTTTGCGTTGAAGGGATGTACAAATCCTGCATGCCACATTTTCTCTTGGCTTAGCAGCGAAGGAACCATAGGTCTCGCTTTGCATACGGTATACAATCTGAACTGTTTGCAATGAAGGGATGCACAAATCCTGCGCGACAAATTTTTCCCTTGGCTTACTCGGGAAGACCATAGCTCTTGCTTTGCATACGGGTGTTCTATTTAAAACGTTTGCGATGAAGAGCTCCACAAATCCTGCTTAGCACATTTTCCCTTGGCTTACTGGGGAAGCTGTCGGTTTGCATACGGGTGTTCTATCTTAAATGTTTGCAATGAGTGTTTTAAATTTAAATACCATTGAATTTTAAAAAAATAATAATTTGATAAGTCTGTACATTCAGAGAGAAAAATGCAAGTTTGCTCAAACCATATGTCACTACTGCAGGATGCTGCTAACGCGACACTACGATCAGAGACCCTTTGACGAAACTATGTGCGATGCATTGATCGCAAACAGTGATGTAACCGTCAAAATAGATGCAAAACATTTGCGATGAAGGATACATCAAACATGGTTCATATATATTTTAGTTGCGCGTGCGATGAGGGGCATACGGTTCAGTTCAATGAACTATTTGCGATGACGCAAAACAAAAGAAACGGGCAGCCAGATGAAGGCGTGTGATGTACGACATACAGTTCACTTGGATAAATTGTTTGTGATGAGGCAGAACAACAGAAACGGGCAGCCAGATGAAGGTGTGTGCGATATACGGCATACAGTTCACTCCAATGAACTATTTGCGTTGAGCCAAGAGAACAGAACGGTTCAACTTAACAAGATGTGTGTGATACGCGGCAAACAGGTCTGTAATAAAAAAATGTGTGGGAAGACCGATAACAACATAGAAAATTCATGTTAGCAAGCCGTGTGTGTTGTGAGCAAACGATTGCTGGTATACAATTATCAGTGATTGATGAACTCATCACTGACGGGTTCCATTGTTTAGTCCGTGTGCAATGTGATTTGCTCTGTCTATAGAGCATCAACATATATACTTCAAAAGATAGCACTGCAAAACTGTAACATCCCAATTTCCCTAAATTAGGATGCTATTAGATCATACATATGCATATCATATTTTCCATGCATTCTTTGCTCTTCTGCAATATTCCTTTCATTATGCAACTAAAGGCAATTTATTGGAGTGGAGATAACATGACTTCTCCCCTGTTTAAAAATGTTCATAATGTCAGGAATATTATTTCCAGTTCATTTGACATGTTCTGGTATTTTTATTAGTCTCCAAAGTATTTTGTTTGTGTGTTATTTACTGTTTGTGTGGCCTATTGCATAAAAATGAATTTCAAAAATTGCATTAGTTGTGGAACTAGTGTTCCTGTAGATTATATTAGTAGTATTATTTTTACTGTGTGTCTAGGTATTTTTCCTAGAATTATTCTGGTGTATGTTTTATCTTAGTTATTTTGTTTCTGTAAACTTTTGTAAAAAAAAAGAAACCCAGCAGCGCATCACCGCAGCGCACTGCGCGGCCCAGCTAGCCGCGGCCCACGCCGCCAGCCCAGCAACCACCCCACCGCCCGCAGCCCAGCACCCCACTCCGCCGAAGCGGTACGCAGCCGCCATACCCATCGCTTCGCCGCTCCAGCCTCTGACTTGCGGGCCCCGCATCGTGCATTGTTCATCCCCTTCCCGAGCCGGAGGAGCGCCGTGCTGCTCCAGCACCCGAGGCCGAGCGATACCGCAAGCGAGGCAAAGCCCTAGGGGAGACCAGCAACCCCTTCCCGACTCCTGTTGCCGCAAGCGTGAGCTAGGGCGAACCGGATCTCACCGGAGGAGCTCGAGACTGCCGCCGTTCGCCGCACGCTGCCGTCACCGTAAGAGCATCTCCAGACACACTGCCTGCTTCACTTGATTCCCCGCTCAAAGCCGCCCTCGCCTGACGTCTTGGTGTTTCCTAAAACGCAGCAGAGGGAGAGGAACAAGCCAGCCGACTTCACCGGAGCTCGCCGGAGTTCACATCCTCGTCGTCGTCAGTAGAGGACGCCCCCGTCGCCGTACTCACCACCACCGCCTCCGCCGATCGACGCCGCACCCACCCATCACTTCACCCTCGCCGGAGACCCACCAGAGACGCGCCACCGCCGACGCCCGACCGTCGCCGCCGTTTTCCTTTGTTTCCGGTGAGCACGCACGCGCAGGAGTTTTTCCACCAATCACCCGCTGCCATGTGGCACTTCGCTACAGGAACAATACGTGAGTTCGCTACAGGACCAGGAGATTTCTGTTTTTTTGTTTTTCACAGATTTTCATCCAAAATTGAACGAGCTATATCTTTTAGCATATATATATATATATCCAATTTAGGTAATTCTTTTTCCTGTGAACTCACAATAACCAGGTGAATATCAGAGAACCAAAATCTCACATGTTTGCACTTTTTAAATTTGAATTCATTCAAATTTGAAATAAACCTTCCGGAGGCCATAACTCTCAAACCGTTTGTCGATTTAAGTGATTCTTTTTGCGTTGTGACTGTAGTGCATTTTGGTGCTGTTAAGCTTCTGCTGTTGGGTTTTTGAAATGATTTTCTTGCTGTTGGTTTTATTTTGGCTTTTTTTGAGTTTCGGTGATTGATTTGTTATATTGTGTGAAACGTGTAGATTGTCCGGAGTGCGACGTGAACTATTGTCAGGAGTGTGACTTTCTAAACCAGAACCAAGGCAAGTTAGATGTTGATCATCCTTTACCTATTGTTTTCTATGCATGTAGTTATATCACACTATAAATATCTGCATGTATAGGATTAATATATTATTTTGCTATATGCTGTTGAGCTATCTTCCCGTCTTTTGCAAATCGTGGTAGTTGTAGTTTGCTATGCTTTGTAGACGGGGTGCTCCGTGCATACATTGAGATTATGTGAGGATTATAAATATAACCAAATTGAGTAGTAATTGAGGACTTAATTCACCTCTGGGCGGAATTGGTATTGAAGGGTGGTTTCAAGAACAACATGGTTTTTACCCTCTGAATGTAAGTGGACGGCCGCGCAGGCTCAAAAAGATCAGACAGACTTAGTGACTAGTAGCTTCCATGTGCGGCCACTGGCTAAATGGGCTCTGGCTTAGTTGATCAGCTGTGGAACCCTTATCCGGATGTGCCAGCAGATGTAGATATAATAGTTGGGATGGGCCTCCTGTTGGGACTAGGGGACTGCTTCTGAAAGACTTCATCTCAATCTTCGGGTTAGGTCCAGTGGGTAAAGCGTACTAAACTCTGCAGAGTACTAAAACTAATCATGATTAGCCGTGCCCCCGGTTATGGGTAAATTTGAGCCACTATGCCATTACAGTTGTTGGATGATCTTGACAGATGTGACACTTAATAATATTTGTGGGCAATTTAATAAAGGTAGGTTGGAGTTGATTTTTGCCAACTCAACCTTGTGTATATTTGTAGTAATAAAAGAACTAAATAAAAATTTGACTATTAGGTAGTTATGAGGACAAAATCAACTTTCCGCAAAAATAAACCCTCAAGCCTTCCTTTTGTTATACTATGCATATACATGTAGGTCTGCTATTATTACTCGCGTGTAACTTGCCAATACATTCAAAGTATTGACCTATATGGCTGCAACGTCTCATGTTGCAGGATATTCAGACGAAGAGTAAGGTACCGTTAGGATCGTGAGTCTGCACTCAGCATCGCCAGTGGGCTATGATGGGACTCATCGTTATTTTCTGCTACTTTTCGCTGTTTGATTGAATAAAGCTAGCCAAGTGCTATGCAGATTGTTTTATTTTATACATTCTGGATCATACGTTGTAATAAATGATGCACTTGCTATTCTAGTTTTCATCTATGATGTGTGTGCTAGCGAGTCCGATCCAGGGACTAGCACGTTAAGCACAGAGACTCAAATCCTTCGAGGTTTGGTCGTTACAGATGGTATCAGAGCAGTGTGTTGACTGTAGGACGTGACCCTAGAAAATGGATTAGAAAAGCCATAGGAGTGAAAATTATTTTATCAACTAGTTATACTTCTTGCTGTTTATTAGTTAACCCCCTCAAGTATGTTGACCAGTTAAGTAGGAACTAGTGCTGAGACCACCATTCATGCTTGTTTTATATTGCAACATTATCGTGTTAGCGTATCTGATTATGCCCACTTTCGTGGTATGAAGATACTAGATTGGTTGCTTGATTGGTAGTTTGTTTGTTAATTTATATCTTTTCGAAATTATTCGACTATATATATATAATATTATCATATTCTTTGTTGTTTGTTGTTTGTTGTTTGTTTGTTGGTGTTATTCATTGTTGTGTTTTGTTGCCTTGATCATATTATGCATATGGGTAGAAGGAGTTTCGCTTTTCATGCTGCACATGTGTCTGCTGGTGCTATGAGTCTAAAAAAGAAGGAGTTTCACAGTTTGCGCCAGGGAGGTTGCACAGTTAATGCTTATGTGGAGGAATTTAATAATCTTGCATGTTACGCTCCTAATGATGTTAACACTAATGCAACTAGGCAGGAGAAATTCTTGGAGGGCCTAAATGATGAGTTGAGCCTTCACTTGACAGTGGCCACTTTTAATAATTGCCAGGAGCTGATTGATAAGGCTATTGTGCTGGAGGGAAAGCAACAGGCCATAGAGAATCACAAGAGGAAGTACAACAACAATAACAGGTATAATTTAGGACCACAACAGAAGCCACACACTTCATATCATGGTAATGGAGGTAATGGACATAATCATCATGGAGGTAATGGACATAATCATAATGGAGGGAATGGCCACAACCATAATGGCCACCATCATCACAATGGGCACAAGGGTAACAATGGCAATGGTAGAGGTAATGGTGGGAATAATAACCAGAGCCACCAGAATGTGCCTGTGTAGAGGGACATTAGCCAGGTTCAGTGCTACAAGTGTATGCAGATGGGACACTACTCCAATGCTTGTCCAGGGAACAAGAATGGTAATGGGGATTCAGGAGTCAGCAAGCCAAACCCCTTCCAAAAGGGTCATGTCAACCATGTTAATGTTGAGGAGGTCTATAATGAACCTGATGCACTGATTGGTAAGTTCCTGATTAATTCAGTACATGCGCTTGTTCTTTTTGATACTGGTGCATCACATTCATTTGTTTCGAGGGTATTTGTTGATAAACATGGATTGCCAACCAAAACCCTTAGTATGCCTATTAGAGTGAGTTCCCCAGGAGATGAGATGATAGCATGTGTTGGTTGTCATCAGTTGACTTTGTCTATTGGGAAACATGAGTTTCCTACAGATTTGATTATATTGAAGTCACAAGGTCTGGATATTATTCTGGGTATGGCTTGGTTGCAGTTATATAAATGTCGTATTGATTGTGCTAGACGATCTATTACTCTCAGTGCACCAGGAGGGAAGATGATCAAATATGTGTGTAAGTATAAGCATAATCAGGTGCAGGTGAACTCTCTTAAGGGGGGTAGCCTGGAAGAGGTGCCAGTTGTGAGGGATTATCCAGATGTGTTTCCAGAGGAGTTGCCAGGTATGCCACCAGATAGAGATATGGAGTTTCTTATTGATTTAATACCAGGCACTAGACCTATTGCAAAGAGACTGTATAGAATGTCTCCTCAAGAGTTGGAGGAATTGAAGAAGCAGATAAGAGAATTGCAGGCACATGGATTTATTCGCCCAAGTTCATCACCTTGGGGAGCTCCAGTTTTGTTTGTGGAGAAGAAGGATGGGACTTTGAGGATGTGTGTTGATTATCGTTCTTTGAATGAGGTAACTGTCGGTGTCAAAACCGGCGGATCTCGGGTAGGGGGTCCCGAACTGTGCGTCTAAGGCTAATGGTAAAAGGAGGTAGGGGACACGATGTTTTACCCAGGTTCGGGCCGTCTCAATGGAGGTAATACCCTACTTCCTGCTTGATTAATCTTGATGATATGAGTATTACAAGAGTTGATCTACCACGAGATCGTAGAGGCTAAACCCTAGGAGCTAGCCTATGATTCTGATTGTTCTTGTCCTACGGACTAAACCCTCAGGTTTATATAGACACCGGAGGAGGCTAGGGTTACACAGAGTCGGTTACAAAGAAGGAGATTGTGACGCCCCGAGACCGACGCTCCAGATGCCTTCCATGTTCTTCATTGTCGCCGTGTGTTTTATTTGTTTGTTGTATTCTTCATCGCATCAGCCGCATTGCATCTGCATGTTTTCATAACTTGCATTCGTTCGTAGTTGCCGCGTTTCCCGCTTGCCTTCGTTGACCGATTCGAGTCCAACCGGGTTTTCGACTCCCTCTTGTCTGACCACCTAACCTCTCTGCACAACCACTCACACCCCTCGCGCGCGTCCAAAAGTTGTCCCGAACCCAACCCGCTCAGCCATCACCGTTGCATTCAAATCATCCTCAAACGTCCCTAAAACATCTGCGTTTATTTGTTGGACTTCCCTAAGCCATTTATCTCGGACCGTCCAATTTTAATCGAAGGGACTAAATGCCCCTACCAAAACCCACTTGCTATTTATAGTCCATCCCTAGTCCATTTTAGTCAAACCCTAGACCAACTCCCTACAATTCCTCCACCCCGCCGCTAGACCAGATCCATCTCGGGATCCTCCCGCCGCCACCTCGCACCCACCATGCATCCAATCCTGCAGCTAGCAAGATGAGCGCCCACCCCTCTCTCCCTTCTTCTCCTTCCTCTGGTTTCTTTCTCTCAATCCTCTCTCTGTTCTATTGCCATGGACAAGAGCTCGCTGTCGCGCTGATCGGTCTCCACCGGTGTTCGAAGTTCCCTTGAAGCTCAGATCTGGTACCCTGCGTGCCGGATCCGTCCGTTTTCCCGCGCCCGTTCGTCGCCCCGCTGCCATCTCCGGCCTGTCCCCGCCGGGTCTGGGTCATCGCCTCCCCGCCATGGCCGCCCGAACCTGAAGCTCCATCTCTGCCTCACTCCACGCCTCACCTCCAGTCAGATCAGCTCCCTAGGGCCGGATCCGCACGTTCGCTCCATCCCTGCCGTCCCGCCGGAGTCCCCTGCCTCGTCGGACCCTACTGCTGCCTTCCCATCCAACGCCGTTGTTGCTCTACTTCCTGACGAGAAGATGACCGCGCCCGCTTTCAGTGCCTCCTCGCTGTCCAGATCGAGCGAGAGGAGCTCGCTCGGTCAAGCTGTGCGTTGACCTCCAGCGCCAAGGCCCAGCGCGCCAGCCCTCTGCTTCCTCTCCACCGACGGGCCTCGACCTATGGTGAGCAGCCCAGCTCCCCAGCAGATTAGGCCCGATGCGTGTTTTTTTCTTCCTCTGTTGCGATTTAGCTTTTATCCCAGGATTTACAGATTTGCAAAAAAAAAAACCTAGAGTTCATGCATTTAATAACTCACAAGTGGTGCATCATATGTAAAAACTTTATATATGTAAAAGGCTTAGAATTTCATCTAGTTTCATAATATTCAATTTTCATCCATGTTTGAAATGTTTAACTTGCTGTTTGTTTAATTTTTCATAAATGCCATGCTAAAATGCTTTATTTCATAACTAAATAACCGTAGCTCCAATTTTAATAAACTTTATATGCAAATGGGGTGGAAAAATGCATATATTAACTTGGTGCACTTTATTTTCCTGTTTAACAACAATAAAATATGGTTTAGGGCAGAACAGTACCAAACTCAAATTATGCACATGGGGATTTTCCGGAATTGTTGTTTGTTGTTTCCAGCCTCATTTAAACTTGCCTAAATAGTTAGTTTACTTATGTTTCACCTCTTGCCATGTTTAACAACATTTAATGTTGGTGTGTACTTAAACGAGAGCGAACCAAATAACTCAAATATGGTGTTTCGTCAATATGCAACTCGTTGCATATTGAGCTCCACTTAATTTGTAGTATTGTTTGTGCACTTTGCCATGCCATGCCTATTTAAACCGGACATGCATCATACTTGTTTGTGCATCATGCCATGTTTATGTGATGGTTGTTTACCATGTTGTTTGCTTCTTTCCGATTGCGCTTCTCCTTGATAGTTCGGGTAACATTGCGTTTGTGAGGATTCGTTCGACTACGTTGGTTCGTCTACTTCATGGATTTGTTCTTCTTCCTTGCGGATCTCAGGCAAGATGACCATTACCCTTGATATCACTTCTATCTTTGCTTACAAGTTGCTTCGTTCTATCGCTATGCTGCGCTACCTATCACTTGTTTACCAAGCCTCCCAAATTGCCATGCCAGCCTCTAACCTTTTTCACCCTTCCTAGCAAATCGTTGCTTGGTTATGTTACCGCTTTGCTCAGCCCCTCTTATAGCGTGGTTAGTTGCAGGTGAAGTTGAAGATTGCTCCATGATGGACAGGATTATGTTGGGATATCACAATATCTCTTATTTAATTAATGCATCTATATACTTGGTAAAGGGTGAAAGGCTCGGCCTTATGCCTGGTGTTTTGTTCCACTCTTGCCGCCCTAGTTTTCCGTCATACCGGTGTTATGTTCCTTGATTTTGCGTTCCTTACGCGGTTGGGTGATTTATGGGACCCCCTTGACAGTTCGATTTGAATAAAACTCCTCCAGCAAGGCCCAACCTTGGTTTTACCATTTGCCACCTAAGCCTTTTTCCCTTGGGTTCTGCAGACTCAAGGGTCATCTTTATTTTACCCCCCCGGGTCAGTGATCCTCCGAGTGTTGGTGTGAACTAGAGCCACTTGCAGCGCCACCTCGGGGAAACTTGAGGGCTGGTTTTAGTTGTACGCAGTGTTCATCCGGTGTGCCCCTGAGAACGAGATATGTGCAGCTCCTATCGGGATTTGTTGGCACATCGGGCGGCTTTGCTGGTCTTGTTTTACCATTGTCGAAACGAAATGTCTTGTAAACCAAGATTCTGAGACTGATTGGGTATTCCCGGGAGAAGGATTATCCTTCGTTGACCGTGAGAGCTTGTGATGGGCTAAGTTGGGACACCCCTACAGGGTATAAACTTTCAAGAGTTGTGCCCGCGGTTATGTGGCAGATGGGAATTTGTTAATATCCGGTTGTAGAGAACTTGACACTTGACTTAATTAAAATGCATCAACCGCGTGTGTAGCCATGATGGCTCTTTTCGGCGGAGTCCGGGAAGTGAACACGGTCTTTGTGTTATGATTGTGCGTAAGTAGTTTCAGGATCACTTCTAGCTTCTTGATCGTTCTGTTGCTTCTCTTCTCGCTCTTATTTGCGTATGTTAGCCACCATATTTGCTCAGTGCTTGCTGCAACTCCACCTCATTATCACTTCCTACCCATAAGCTTAAATAGTCTTGATCTCGCGGGTTTTGAGATTGCTGAGTCCTCTGACTCACCAGATACTATCACAACAGTTGCAGGTCCCTATGATACCAGTGCAAGTGATGCAACCGAGCTCAGATAGGAGCTCAATGAAGATCTTGGTCATTGCTATATTACGTTTCATGTTGATCAATAGTGGAGCCCAGTTGGGACGATCGGGGATCTAGCAGTTGGGTTATCTTCTTTTCTTTTGGCTTCGTCCGTAGTCGGACTATGTGTGTGCTCTGAATGATGTATGAATTATATGTTCATTGTGTGAAGTGGCGATTGTAAGCCAACTCTTTATCCCATTCTTGTTCATTACATGGGATTGTGTGAAGATGGCCCTTCTTGCGAACCACCATGCGGTATGCCTCTATGTCGTGCCTCGACACGTGAGAGATATAGCCGCATCGTGGGTGTTACAGAGATCTAACATCTAGATCGCCTAGCTTGTCTTCCATGCAAAGGAGAGTCCCATACGGACACGGGACAAAGTCTTGAGTCTTGTATCTTCACGGTCCAATAGTCCGGCCAAAGTATACAGTCCGGCTGTCCGGATACCCCCTAATCCAGGACTCCCTCAGTAGCCCCTGAACCAGGCTTCAATGACGATGAGTCCAGCGTGCAGTTTGTCTTCGGCATTGCAAGGCGGGTTCCATTTCCAAAGACTCCAAAGCAGATTACAGATCATGTCCGGCTCTGCAGGATAATTTTAGCACACCACCATAGAGAGCATAACACTTTACAAATCTAATCTGCTGACAATTTTTCACGGTGTGCCTTTATGCCGCGGCCTGGCTTAATACGAACTGGTTTTTCTCGGCCTGCCACGACACGCATTGCAAGGCGGTTTTATTGCAAGCCTCGTCGAAGCAGAGATCGTGTTCCCCTTACTGCGGGATTCCCATCAATACGGGCGCGGGCAACCCCACTACGCCTGTTGGTATGACTCCGTGTTTTTAGGCAAGTCCCAAGCGGTTACGCCGAGGACGCTTGATATTCACCCCCTTTATAGAGGGGCCGAGGCCTATCCCTCTTTCCTACCACACTTGCACCCTTTCGCATCTCGAGTTCCAACATCCTAAGCCCAAGCTTAGGCACTTCAGATCTTCAATCATGTCCGGATCCAACCTTCAAGGCCGGTGGATGGCCTCCTCTGTCACAGAGGAGGACATTGCGAAGCTTAGGGAGGTCAGATATCTAATCGCAGAGATCAAGCACAGGCTTCCTGCTCCAGGGCAGGTCATCCCTACTCCCAAGCCCAACGAGAGCGTCGTATTTGTTTCTCACTTCCTCCGGGGCTTAGGCTTCACCCTCAATCCGTTTGTGGGAGGGCTCATGTTCTATTACGGGATAGATTTTCATGAACTAGCTCCGGACTCTATCCTTCACATCTCGTAGTTTATCGTTGTGTGCGAAGCCTTCCTTCATATCACCCCGCACTTCGGCTTATGGCTCAAGACTTTCAATGTAAAGCCGAAGGTGATCGAGGGGCGACACGCGTAGTGCGGAGGCGCTACAATAAGCAGAAATGCCGATGCCCGATGGCCAGAGGGCTTCTTCCCGGAGGTGTCCGATATATGGCAGCGGAGGTGGTTCTACGTCATGGCTCCCCGAGGCACAAAGTGGGTGGCTGCCCCCGACTTCCGCTCGGGCCCTCCGCTTCAACTGGCGTCATGGGCCAACGTGGGGCTGGATTGGGGGCCTGCTAATGACGTACCAACATTGCAGAGCCGCATTCGGGAGCTTCTTGAGAGGGACATCAGTCTTGTCAGCGTAATTCAGGTAATGCTAGTCCGACGGATCTTGCCGTGCAAACATCGGCCTCTCCGGATGTGGGAGTTCAACCCGGAAGGTCCGCGAACTATTCAGCACTTCTTCGGCATGACGCTCAAAGGGATGTGTAGGTTTGTCGTGGTATTCTCACGGGGGGCTTGCGAGTCGACAGATGCCACAAGGGCTTAGTGTGAGGGTAAGACTGCTGCTGATAGGACCGGGAGCGGGTATGCGAGTAGCACGCAGTGGTTTACCTAGCTTCGGAGCTCTCCGGAGAGATAATACTCCTACTGCTGCATGTCTGAGTATATCTGGTATATCTGGTACAGAGTGCTCCTTCAGCTGTATCTGAGGTCAGTGCCATAGGCATCTGGCATCCGGCCTCGTATATGCATATGAGCACAAGTATGTGCTTAGCTGTGGGTGGATGGATGAATGGATGTATGTGTGAGCTAGCTAGCTATCTTGCTAGCTAGCATGCATGCGTGGGAGTGAATGGCCAAGAGGCCATAGTGGCACTCGTGGCCGTGAGCCTCTCTTGGATGGATGGATGGATACTCATATATATAGTGTGGCTAGCTTATTATCTAAGCTAAGTGGTGGCATGGGCAAGGCATGGTGCATGTCATGCTTGTCTCCTGGGTCATTTCATGAATAGTGCCCAGGGACAAGTGACACTGTACATGATGGCGTCACGGTATAGCTGTCTCGTCCATGGTATGGCCGTCTTGTCGGAGTCTTGTCGGTGTCGGGTCGGGCTGCAGTCGGCAGCCGGCTGGTTGGCGCAGTCGGTCAGCCGGCAGCCGGCTAGGCGGAGCAATCGGACGGGGAGCCGGCAGGGGCGACCGGGCAGTCGGAATGAGGGGCTTTGCTAGCCCCGATGTCTTGAATAATTGTCTTGCCGTCTTCGGGGTATCCGTGTACAATTACTTCGACAGTAGCCCCCAAGCCTCCGGGCAACTTGGCAAAGTTGGGCGGAGGTTTTTTGGGGAGTGTTCATGGAAATGATCATGAAAAAAGACAAAGTTAGTCCATGCAGATATATCAAATGTTTGCTTTTAGCATTGCAAGTTTTATGCGGAGGGTGCCGGCTCGGTTTCATCTAAGCCCCCTTCAATCTTTTTCATGTTCTTTCCCTCCATTCTTTGGCTTGTGCTCTCGCTTGCCGGACAGCCGCTCTGCGGTCTGTGGCTGAGAGTGGACCGCGGAGTGGAGTGTACAATACTCAGACTCTGGGAGCAGATTCGACCGAGCAGATACTCGTAAAGGAAACGGCCGGGTCGCCCGAATTGTTTTTTCCCAGATGTTTTTCGCGTGGGTGGCCTCCAGCGTTCACTCTTGCTAGCCAGACAGCCACTCTGTGGTCTGTGACTAAGAGTGGGCCTTTGGTACCGCGCACGCTACTAAGCCGTTTGCCGGAACTAACGTCTCAGGCCAAACGGCCAGCCCCCGGGCCAACTCTAGCTGGCGCCGGGGCGAACAGTGATGCAACTGTAATGAAATGCGGAGATAGCCCTCCGAGCATCGCTCGAGGTTATCCATGCTTGCGTGGTGTAAAAATTTGCGGGCGAGGAGCTCACATTGATTTTCATGTAGCCGAGGCGGAGTTTGCCGAAGACAGCTGGCGTGGCTCAGCGCTCGCGGAGTGCGCTGGTGCACCCGCTGGGTGTAGCCTTCGAGCCCCGGGTGCTCGAAGGGGGGTCCCGGCCGGTCAGGCTCGACCGGCCAGACGGCGAGGCGTCTTGCAGCGCTAATTTTCTTCTTCTCTCTCTTCTGCCGGCTGCTGGGAGCCGAACAAAACTCTTCTCTTGTCTGCAATCTTCCATGGGGGCGCGTCAGCGCACCCACTGGGTGTAGCCCCCGAGATTCGGGCCGACTGCTGAGCAGTCGGGCTGGATCTCCGGCGACTACTTTGTCTTCTTCTTTGCGGGGGGCGCGTCAGCGCACCCGCCGGGTGTAGCCCCCGAGATTTGGGCCGACTGCTGAGCAGTCAGGCCGGATCTCCCGGCGACTACTTTGTCTTCTTCTCTTTTTCTCGTTAGCCGGCTGTGCTCAGCCGGACTGACTCGTCGGTCGGCCAGGCAGCGAAGCAGGCAGACGAACCAACCATCCGAGCGGCAACGCGGGCTGTTGGCCAGAGCAATCGGCTGGACTGCAATCTGCAAAGTCGGATCCTTTTTTTTTCTGCCAGTCGACCGTGGGCACCCGGCCTTTTCTTCACCCGGCTCTGGGCAGCCGGATGCACACACACATTTTTTTTGCACTCGACCCTGACTTTTTTCTCTTTTATCAGTCGGCAGGGGCTGAGCAGCCGGGCTCTTCTAGCCGGCCCCCCTCTCCGCCTTCTGGACAGTCGGCCAGCGAAGGCCATGGCCGAGGCGGGGAACGGCTGAGGCAGGCGCAAGCCGGCATGGGGCGCGGCCGACCTCCGATGGGTGTGGCGCAGCCGGCCACGGGGCGCGCAGGCGGAGGAGGCCGCGAGGCGGGGCAGGCGCCGAGGCGCGGACGGAACTGACCCGTAGGTGGGGGCGCTCGGGCCGGAGGTCGACGGGGCGAAGGCCGGCACGAGGCGGCGCGAGGGAGCAGAGGCCAGCACGGGGATGGCCGGCCCTGAGGCCGGATGCAGGCGCCCGCAGGGACTGGAGCCGGCCTTGGCCAGTCGGCACGCGGGCGGAAGTCGGTCTAGAGCCAGTAGGCGGCCGGGCAACACGGCCAGCAGGCGGCGCGGGAGGGAGCCCGGCATGGGCGCAGTCGGCCAGGCCGGGCTGGGGCCGCGGCCGGCACGGATGTGCGCGCGCGAGGCGCAGTCGGAGGCGAGGCAAGGCG
>NC_041383.1:271355998-271382323 GCF_002162155.2 Triticum dicoccoides
CAAGCCGGCAGGCGCGCGGGAGCCGGCGAGGAGCAGCGCGGGGCGGACCCGACAAGACGACCGGGTGGGCGAGGCGGTGCGGGGGCGGCAAGCCGGCCAGCCGGGTTGCGGGCGGACCCGGCAAGGGCGAAGCCGGCAAGCCGGGTCGCGGGGGAGCCGGCGGGCGCGCGGTTGGTGATGGCGATGCAAACGGGAGACATCGGGCGCGGTCTGATGGGTACGACCTAGCGGGCGCGAGGACACGGGACCGTGGTCGGGTCGCATGGACGGCGGAGAGAGGAGCCGGCGCGGAAGCCGGCGGGAGGAGGCTGGTCGTGGGGCGGAGCTGTCGGTGCGAGGCGGCCTGCAGACGGGCTCAGGGTGGGAACCCGGAGCTGGCACAGGCCGTGTGCGCGAAAGTCGGGGCGAGGCGGCCGAGCACGGTGGCCGGGTCGCTGGGAGCCGGCCTGTGCGAAGCCGGCAGGCGGAACGGCAGCCGACCTGTGAAAGCCTGCAGGCGGCCCGAACGAGTGGACCCGGCGGAGGTGAGGCGGGGCGCTGGAGTCGGACGGGGAGCCGCGGCGCTACGGAAGCAAGGCTGGCGGAGCAGCATAGCAGCGTGCGAGCGAGGGGGCCGCCGGCGTGCTTGCTAGTAGTGGGCGGAGCAGAGCTGAGGCGAGCTGTGCATGGCCATTATCTGGCTATTGTCTGACTAATGTATAACCACCATATGACCTTTATCTGGGAATTATACGGGGATTATCCGGGGTGTGTATGGCTATAGTCTAAGGTTTGGGAAGTGCACGAGTAGTGGACGACCATGGTCTGACTTGCATCTGAGAATTGCATGGCCAATATATGGGTTGTGTTTTACCATGCTTTGACTAGCGTCTAGCTAGCTTATATAGGCGAAATATGGAGGAGCAAAAGCGCATTCCGGCCAAAGAAAGGCGCAGCGTGGAGAGGAGCAAATGCGAGCGGTGTGTGGATGGACACGACCGACCGAGGCGAGGCACAGCGCGCGGCACGCGCGGACGGACGGCCGGTGTCGCAACGGTGGCGGTGAAGAAGGCGCAACCGACGGTGAGGACGCGCCGACCCTCACGGCCATTCCGGGGGCATGTCGATGTCGAGCCCCCGACCGCTATTGAAGAGACGGCGCGACGCCGCGGCAGTGAAGACGAAGATGGTCCCGCCCGGACAGCAAAACCAGCAGCAGCGTGGTAGCATAATAGTAGTACCACACCACGGTGGGCGCCAACTGTCTTGGTATTCTCACGGGGGGCTTGCGAGTCGATAGATGCCACAAGGGCTTAATGTGAGGGTAAGACTGCTGCTGATAGGACCGGGAGCGGGTATGCGAGTAGCACGCGGTGGTTTACCCAGCTTCGGAGCTCTCCGGAGAAATAATACTCCTACTGCTGCATGTCTGAGTATATCTGGTATGTCTGGTACAGAGTGCTCCTTGAGCTGTATCTGAGGTCGGTGCCATAGGCATCTGGCATCCGGCCTCGTATATGTATATGAGCACAAGTATGTGCTTAGCTGTGGGTGGATGGATGAATGTATGTATGTGTGAGCTAGCTAGCTATCTTGCTAGCTAGCATGCATGCGTGGGAGTGAATGGCCAAGAGGCCATAGTGGCGCTCGTGGCCGTGAGCCTCTCTTGGATGGATGGATGGATACTCATATATATAGTGTGGCTAGCTTATCATCTAACCTAAGTGGTGGCATGGGTAAGGCATGGTGCATGTCATGCTTGTCTCGTGGGTCATTTCATGAATAGTGCCCAGGGACAAGTGACATTGTACATGATGGCGTCGCGGTACAGCTGTCTCGTCCGCGGTATGGCCATCTTGTCGGAGTCTTGTCGGTGTCGGGTCGGGCTGCAGTCGGTCAGCTGGCAGCCGGCTGGGTAGCCGGCCGGGTGGAGCAGTCGGACGGGGAGCCGGCAGGAGCGACCGGGCAGTCGGACTGAGGGGCTTTGCTAGCCCCGATGTCTTGAATAATTGTCTTGCCGTCTTCAGGGTATCCGTGTCCAATTACTCCGACAAGGTTATTCTTCGGACCACAAGTTAAGTGTCTGGACACCACCGAGGATGCGAGCCTGAGATGCAACCTCCCAGATACCCAAGTAAGTAACCTAGAAACCGAACACTTCATTTATGTTTATCACAACATTATTCTGAAAACCATCCGCGGCCAGGATTGGCTCAACAAGGCGGAGAGGATCAGGTGTCCGGCACCACTTCCCGAAGGCTCGCCTAGTCCTGCAATAGCCAGGATGCTTAGTCGTGTGCTAAGTCACGTGCCCTCGGGAAAGACGAGGGGAAGATTAGAGAAGCAGAGCTTCACACATTGCACACCCAAACCTAGGGGAATTACTATTTCCATGAAGGAGGATAGTCGGGGAGGGGAATCTAAGGTCTCCTCCCTCCGTGGGAAGAAGAGGGCCACCTCTGAAGACTTGGAGACGGAGGCGCCTAAACAAGGGAAGAAAACTTCACCAGGGGCCCCTGCCCTAGAGGGCGTCCTCACCGCGCCATGCACGCCAACAGGCCAGCCCTCCGCCGAGCTGTAAGTTAATCATAAATACAAAGCTACTGCTTCCTCCTCCGAGAACAATAACCAGGATCCATTCTTTGCAGTCCGGCTAGTAGCTCTTCCCGACAGAGTTCGTCTTCGGGGGATCTTCTTCCGAAGATGATGGAGAGTGAAACCCCACCTGCCTCTCCGCCTCATGGGGCGGGCGACCCCGAGGTGTCGTCACGGAGGAGTCCAGATCCGCCGAGGCCAGAAGCTAATACTTCGGTCGCCCTGATCCCGGAGCGTTCGGCTCCCACGGGGGGCAATAAGAAGGGTCCGGTACAGTCCGGCGACCGACCGGACACGCTGACGGGCCTTCTGGAGCAAGCTGCTCTCTCGGAGGATCACCGTTTGTTAATGGGCACGATGCTTGAGAAGATTTCATCCACCACAAGCGGGTTGAATGAAGCTTTTATGAGCCTGCTCAAAGGCTTTGAGGTACATAATGAAATACGCAAGTTTTTGGTTGTACCGCACGCGCTAGGTGTGCTCCGTATAGATAGTAGCCCCTAAGACTCTGGTTGCCAGCCCTAGGCGGCAAACGGAGGATCACACTCTTAAGTAATGATCGCACTGCATTCATGCGCATGTGGCTAAGGGTCCAGCAGTAGACCGGACCACTGAATTCGCCGAACTGAGGCGACAGATTGAAGTTGTGGACACCGACATCATGCTTGTGAACGAGCGGCTTAACGAGTCACAAAGTATGTGCTCTGTTTTTCTTATTTGTTATAGGAAATATTAAGAGGGGCATAATGTTAATGTGATATGCTTTGACTGCAGGCGGAGCTGCTGCCGTGGAAGCCCTGAGGGCAGAGCTTGCCCTAGCCAAGGAACAAGCCCGGGCTAGCAATGCGGCTGTGATACTTCTCCAACGTATCTATAATTTTGATTGTTCCATGCTATTATATTACCCTTTTTGGATGTTTATGGGCTTTATTTTACACATTTATATCATTTTTGGGACTAACCTATTAACCGGAGGCCCAGCCCATATTGCTGTTTTATTGCCTGTTTCAGTATTTCGAAGAAAATGAATATCAAACGGAGTCCAAACGGAATGAAACCTTCGGAAAAGTTACTTTTGGAACAGAACCAATCCCAGGAACTTGGAGTGCAAGCCAGGGGATCATCGAGGAGGCCACGAGATAGGGGGCGCGCCCACCCTCCCAAGCGTGCCCTACCCTCTCGTGGGCCCCTCGAGGCTCCCCCGACCTACTTCTTTCGCCTATATAAGCCTACGTACCCTAAAAACATCGACAACAAAGATAGATAGGGAGTTTCGCCACTGCAAGCCTCTGTAGCCACCAAAAACCTCTCGGGAGCCCGTTCCGGCACCCTGCCGGAGGGGGGACCCATCACCGGTGGCCATCTTCATCATCCCGGCACTCTCCATGACGAGGAGGAAGTAGTTCACCCTCGGGGCTGAGGGTATGTACCAGTAGCTATGTGTTTGATCTCTCTCTCTCTCTCGTGTTCTCTCTATGGCACGATCTTGATGTATCACGAGTTTTGCTATTATAGTTGGATCTTATGATGTTTCTCCCCCCTCTACTCTCTTGTGATGAATTGAGTTTTCCCTCTGAAGTTGTCTTGTCGGATTGAGTCTTTAAGGATTTGAGAACACTTGATGTATGTCTTGTCGTGCTTATCTGTGGTGACAATGGGATATTCATGTGATCCACTTGATGTATGTTTTGGTGATCAACTTGCGGGTTCAATGAATCTATGCATAGGGGTTGGCACACATTTTCGTCTTGACTCTCCGGTAGAAACTTTGGGGCACTCTTTGAAGTACTTTGTGTTGGTTGAATAGATGAATCTGAGATTGTGTGATGCATATTGTATAATCATGCCCACGGATACTTGAGGTGACTATGGAGTATCTAGGTGACATTAGGGTTTTGGTTGATTTGTGTCTTAAGGTGTTATTCTAGTACAAACTCTTGAATAGATCGATCCGAAAGAATAACTTTGAGGTGGTTTCGTACCCTACCATAATCTCTTCGTTTGTTCTCCGCTATTAGTGGCTTTGGAGTGACTCTTTGTTGCATGTTGAGGGATTGTTATATGATCTATCTATGTTATTATTGTTGAGAGAACTTGCACTAGTGAAAGTATGAACCCTATGCCTTGTTTCCTAGCATTGCAATACTATTTACGCTCACTTTTATCATTAGTTACCTTGCTGTTTTTATATTTTCAGATTACAAATACCTGTATCTACCATTCATATTGCACTTGTATCACCATCTCTTCGCCGAACTAGTGCACCTATACAATTTACGATTGTATTGGGTGTGTTGGGGACACAAGAGACTCTTTGTTATTTGGTTGCAGGGTAGTTTGAGAGAGACCATCTTCATCCTACGCCTCCTACGGATTGATAAACCTTAGGTCATCCACTTGAGGAAAATTTGCTACTGTCCTACAAACCTGTGCACTTGCAGGCCCAACAACATCTACAAGAAGAAGATTGTGTAGTAGACATCAGGCTGCCCTAAAGGCGGCCGAAGATTTGAGAGCCGAACAGGCTGCTCATCGCCGAAGCGAAGACAAAATAGCCGAGATGGCTGTGGAGCTGAGAGACGCTGCCGACCGGTATGAGCTCCTTGAAAAGGAGAATCAGGCGAAGTCGGCTGACCTGAAGAAGGCCCTTGATGCGCCAAGGAGACGCATTTCGAAATTAGGGATGTGAGGGAGGAGCTTCGACAGGCCAGAGAAATCACGGCTGGAAGCCCCTATCTGTTGCGGATGAAGTTCTTAGATTCAAAGTACGCTCCTCTGGATCGGCGCTGGAGCGCTGTGGACGCATATGCGGATCTGGCAAAAAGTACAGCTGACACGACCAAGTTTTTCGAGGATAAAAAAGACAGTGAAGTAGAAAGGCTGTTTTGGTCGCAATTCAGTGCTCCAACGCGCCCGTTGCCATTGAGTGAAAGGATGGCTGCTATGGCCGAGCTCCATAGGTTGTCCGGTTTTGCAATGAGGTCTGTAATAGACCATCTATGGCTGAAAGGACCGAAGCCGGACATTTATTTTGGTTTAGTGCAACAATTCCTTGGCGCCGTATCATGAATCGATGCCATGAAGAGGTCGGCGTGCGTAGAGGGTGTGCAGATGGCTCTTGCCCGTGTTAAAACATTTTGGGCAGATATGGAGGCCACCATCATTGCAACCCCGAATCTGGCGGGAAGCCAGGATCCAACCGAGCACTATTTCGAGCAGGTAATAGAAGTTGCTCATTTAATAGAGGCTCACTGCTCGAAGAGTGTCATGTTCGAGTGACGAATCGTCCCGTTGTAAAAACAATTGTATTTTAATTATAGAGGCTATGTTTATACTTTCACCCGAAAGTGTTATTGTGCCTCCTGTGCGGCCGTTTTATGTATATATAACCTGAAAGTTAGCAGTCGTTGGCTTCAGCCCCCACGCATACAATGCCGGGGTGTTTGAAAAAATGTGCGTGATCACACTTGATCCAACGTCTTGGTCCATTAAGGAGGTGATTGTACGTCGAACTAGGCAACCGGACTATAAAGCTTTAACACTTTCACTTAGCCATAGGAGTTTGACGGTGGGGCTACTATGTAGCCCCTGGTACCTTCGCGTGCATCCGGATACGGGCGCGTGTGTACATGACCGGGAAACAGCCCTTCGTTAATGCGGAGGAATCCTAAAGATTCCGATGAGTCCTCGAGTGGTTGACCAGTCTCTCGCTATATCATGACAGTCAGTTTTCGGCTTTCTCTACCGAGGTGCTCATCCAAAATAACCAGGGCACAATCACAGTAGTTCTCCTTTGGCCGCCTTAGCCGATAGAAGCGGAACGTAAGGCAGCAAACCCAGGAGCCGGGCAATCCCAACATTTGACCAAAGACATGATTCGGAGCTGATGCATATAAGGCCAAACTCGCGACGTCGAACACTCCCAAAGGTATTCGGACTTTATAACATATACTGGGCTGAGTGGCGCCCTTGATTATGAACCCTGTATTTCCAGGTACGTGCGTTAGTCTGTCGTGGCGAAATGCCAATAACGCCAGTATCCCCTGTGGGTGTATTGAGTACCCATGGGATGTCAAGCAACAAGAGACAATAAAGAAGGTTTACACAGGGGCTTAATCTAAAGAGAAACCTTTGAGCGGGGCCCTGCTGCACGTCTGCGCCTTTGTCTCCGTTGTGCCTTGTCCTGGTAGGGTGTCGCATGAATGGTTTCTGTAAAAAGGAAAACTCATGTAAAAGAGTATGGCGTAAGCGTGCGAAGAGTTGGTTATTATCAATGGATAGTAGAAGTGTAAGACATTGGCCTGTTAATAAGGTCAAGCAAAAAGGTGGGCTTTATTGCATGTTTGCAGCCCCTGATGCCCTCTATGGGATTTCGTGTATAGCGCCCAGCTCAGGTTTATCTGGGCTGTTACCGATGGTGGTGCGTCGGACTCGTCTAACCGTGTCCGTGGTCTTAATGACCAATCATGCGTTTTGATAGGAGAGGCTGCTTAGTGTCCGGCTGCTAGAGCCGCCGCATACTCTTCTGCGTGTAAGGAACGCTCTGTATTTCCGCTAACGATGATGACGCCATGTGGACCGGGCATCTTGAGTTTAAGGTAGGCGTAGTGCGGTACTGCGTTGAAGCGAGCGAAGGCCGTTCTTCCGAGCAATGCATGGTAACCACTTCGGAGGGGAGCGATGGTGAAGAGTAATTCTTCGCTTCTGAAGTTGTCTGGAGATCCGAATGTCACCTCTAATACGAGGGAGCCCCTGCAGCGGGCCTTAACGCCTGGTATCACCCCTTTAAAGATGGTGTTACTTTGGCTGATTCTGGATGGGTCTATCCCCATCATGCGGACAGTGTCCTGATATATTAGATTGAGACTACTGCCGCCGTCCATGAGGACACGAGTGAGATGGTGTCCATCGATTATTGGGTCGAGCACCAAGGCAGCCGATCGTCCGTGCCGGATACTAGTCAGGTGGTCCCTGTGATCGAAGGTGATCGGGTAGGCCGACCAGGGGTTGAGTTTGGGGGCGACGGGCTCTACAGCGTATGCGTCTCTGAGCGCGCGTTTGCGCCTTCTCTTTGGTATGTGAGTCGCGTAGATCATGTTTACTATTTTTACCCCTGGTGGGAATTTTTTCTGTCCCCCAGTGTTCGGCTGGCGAGGCTCATCCTCGTCTTCACTTGGTGTTTCCCTTCCCTTGTGTCGGGGATATACCCCGTGGTATGACCCGGCTGGATGTATAACCCAGCCGGACTTGGTGACTCACTAATGACCCACCCTGACTGGACGACTCACTAAGTGACCCGCCCGAGCCTGGCGACTTATGGGTGACCTGGCAAGTGGATCAGAGGAGCGACAAGACTCGGGGGCCCAATAAGCTCAAGGCCCAGAAGGCCGGCTTACGTTATGGTAGGCCGGCTTAAGAGGAGGAAGCAAGACCCGGACTTGTATTCAACTTGTAAGAAAAGATAGACTAGTCCTAGTCCTACTAGGACTCCACATGTAACCCGCCCCTCTAACTTATATAAGGAGGGGCAGGGCTCCCCAAAGGGGGGAAGCAACAAGAAACAATCTCTAGGGCTAGACACAAGGAACCGGTTTATCCCGCGACTCCCTCATGATCATAATGAGACCTAGCCACAAACAGCATGTAGGGTTATTACCGGATGATGTTTCTCGGGGCCCGAAGCTGTCTAAATCTTTGTCTTGCGTGTTGCGTCTCTCGATTCTGCTCAACCCCTCTCAAGCTACCACATAGATGCATTGGCCTCACGACTAAGTCCTCACACTAAGGACATCTGACGTGTTAATTCCACGATAGTTGGCGCCCACCGTAGGGCCCGCGCACGATGGTGTTGAGTTCTTGGAGGGAACTCTTCAGGGACCGAGAAGCTTGCGATTGGACAGATGAAGAAGAGCCGGTGTGGAGCAGTTATTTGGATAACCCGGCGTATAAGATATTGAGATCAAGAAAAATTAGGGTTTCATCCGTGCACCGCCGCCGTCAGTATTTTTTCGATCGGAGATCGGTTTGTACTACAAGCTGTTGTACGACACCGCCACACCCGTGCATCGATGCGTCTGTGTGCTGTCGCGGTCGTGAGATTAGTCGGATTGAAATCAACTTTGCTACAAATTTGTTATATACGGTTGCTACAACTGTCAATCATCAAGACTGACAGGGTTTCTGTTTGAAAAGATAAAACAAAGATTCAGGGGCTGCTTGTGATCAGTACAACCGACATGTGAAAACACCAAAGGGGATTTTCTTTTTCTAAGATAACCATGACCCGGAAACAGAGTTGGAGACCGAGTCATTCTCTGACCTCGCATCAAGTCAACACCTCCGCGACTGCGATTCAACCACAACCGGCGCGCCGTTCCGTAGCAATGACCTCTGCCGGCGCGTCCGACGTACCCCGGCCTCTGTTCTATGCCGCCACCCACGTGGGTCATGGCGGTTATACCCACAAGTCGCCACCTCCATTTGCCTCGGTTCCGCGTTTGCTGACGCACTTGACCGGCTTCGCCCGTCGAGCCGCTCGCCTCGGGCCACCTGGGTCACCTCCGCTGCTGTGGCCTCGCGCCTGCCGCATCAAGCCGCCGCTTGGCCTTCCGCTGCTGTGGCCTGGTCCACAGCCAAGTCGCTGATCCGCCTCACCTCCGCGGTGAGCCGCGGTGCTGACTTTCTTCTGCGCGGCTTCGCTCCCCCTTCCGAGTTGATTCGCCGGCGCCTCTCTGCTCCGAGTTGCCCTCGACTCCACCGCTTCACTCCGGGTCACTCTCAACTCCACGGCCTTGTGCCATTGCTGCTGTAGCCATGCATCAAACTGCCGTTCGAGCGGCTGCTTCCATGGTCAATCTTGCCAAGTCGGCCTCATACCTGCCGTTGCTGTTGCGACCCGCTGACGCCTCCAAGTCGCGAGGGCCTCGGGTCACCTCAGTGTAGCCCGCCACCTCGCGCCCCGGGCCTCCTCACCCTTGAGCCGCCGACGTCGCCGGAGTTCTGACCGTGCTATGTCCAGCTACCTCAGCCACCGTTGTAACCCGCTACTCTGAACCGCCCCTGCAACCACCTGAAAAGTCCTTCAGGTGCACGGAGCCGGGTTAGCTACAAATGCTTTTAAGTATTGAGACTGCAGAAAACTGAGCGGGTCTTTTTTCTGCTATATGGAGAGGTTGGCATCAATGCAAATTTTCCAGTATGGACAAGCCGGCCGGAAGAAAAACTCAACATGCATGAAACAACTTAAGTACTATTAGTACTGTTTCCTTATGAGAGGAAAGCAAACAAAAGGGATCAAGTCCCCACGCTAATAAAGGCTGAAGGGAACGCACATCATCATATCAATTGAGCATCTGCTATCCTTTTTTATCCGGCAAAAAATTCCAGGTGATATCCATCTCGTCTGTGTTATTAGCACATATTCTTTTCGTCAAAGAACTATTACTCTGGTTCGTGATATTTTTTTTGCAGGACCATTATTCATTACAAAGGTGTTGCAAAAGGACGTGCATCAATATTATTTTTTGCACTAGCACTCGTCCATGCCATGCTGCTCGATGGAAACATGTGCAAATCGCCGCCCCTGCTACATCAACACACACGACTGACTCATCGTCCGCGCCCGCAGCCGAGTCGCTTACAACACCGCTGCTGACTCTCTCGTCCGCACTGGCTTACAATACCGCGACCGACTCATCTGTTGTCCGGGCGAATCCGGTGACATCCCTCTAACAAAGGTGGTGCCGTGTTGTGCCTCTGAAGTGTACGTCATCACCATCACGCACCGGCGTCTGCACCCGCTTACTGATGGAACAGGTGTGCATAAGTCGCCACCCGTGCAGCTTAATCTACATCAACCCGCCGGAGCCGCGTTGAGCCGCCCTTGCCGCTTTGAGCCGCCGGGGTTATATTAAGTTGCCGGTCTGCCTGAGCCGCCAGAATTATATTAAGTCGCTGGTCTGTCTGAGCTACCTCTGTCGCGATAAACGGGTCATCCGTCGTCCAAACAAATCAGGGAAATTATTTGTGACATATTATACCGCGGAGATGGAGGCATGCCAACATCTTTGTGCATAGGTGATCGTAGTTAATCAATGGACTCCCGCACCGGCCTACAACGCCGTGGCCGTCTCTCGTGACCACGCCAGCTTACAACAAGGAGGACAACTTGCCCGTCTACACCGGCTTACAATGCCACGGCCGATTCATCAGTTTGTGCCGCCTCAGATGTTGCGGTCGTCTTTACCGTCCGTCTCTCGTGGCCTGGTCTACATCAGCACATCGGGCTGCACCTGTCTACATCAGTTGTTTATTGAGTATGAGCAAGTCACTACTTGGGAAGCCCGATTTTCTTTCAACAAATTGGAAGCAAATTATCATGTATTATCAGCCGCCGTCTACACTGGATGGCTCAATGGGCAGGCGCACAAGTTGCCGCCACTATGGTTTGGTTAACTTCAAACAGCCAGTTGGAAGGAACCATTAGCCGAGTTGCTAACACGGCTCATACGCGATCATTTATAACCCGCCGCAGTCACCTCAACCTTCTGTGGATTCACATTGCGTTATCAACGCTAATGATATACACCTTCTGCTATGGTCAAATATGCAGAATCTCAAACCAACTCTTCGAGTCATCTTGAGACTCGGGGGCTACAATGGTATGGCTCGGCAAAATTAGCCGGTTTCAATGAATTCAAGAACTCCGGGTCATTGAAGGGAAGATAACCCGGCCCTGGAGGCTACTGCTTTATTGGTGAATATTTAAAGGCTGTTAGAAAAATTTCTGGCTCAAAATGAAGATTCCGGTTTAAAATACAGCTCAAGAGACACCTCTCTCCTGCAAAGCTTTGAAGCTCTCAAAACCGGTTCAACATCCGGCTCAAGGTAAATTTGTCCCTTACAAAGCTTTGAGGATCTCAATATCCGGTTTAAGAATTTCCGGTTCAAAAAGAATTAATCTCTCACAAAGTTCGAGATCTCAAACAAATTAATGGTTACCAAAGAGAACTTGCTGCCATGATGCACGGTTCAAAACATGAGTATCCTGCCTTACGGCTTATCTTATTATGGTCACTTGGGGGTTTCTTGCTCATCGAGCATAGCTATCAGTACCCTCTTGATCGGCGCAATGCCAAAACTTATATGGTCACTTGGGGGCTTCCTGTTCGAACATAGGTCGTATTCAAACCAAAGAGAACATAGCTGTCGATACCCTTTTGATTAGCGAACTGCTGAACCTACTTGGGGGCTTCTTGATCGTATCCGAATCATAGCTCAACCCCTTTGGGAATCGACGTGGATCGTATTTGAATCAGCGTCGTTAAACAACTTTTAAGGTCATTTGGGGGCTTCCTATTCAAACATAGGTCGTATTCGAACGAAAAAGAACATAGCTGTCGATACCACTTTGATCGGCAACGCCAACGCCACTGGTGCTATATGATCGTATTCGAATCTTAGCTTAACCCCTTTGGAACGGTTTACTGATCATATTCGAATCAGAAGCCTCAAATTTTTTATCTGTTTTTATACAATCGCAAGTATTTGAGTTGTCACAAATACCATATGTGCCGGCTCTTACAGAGTTGAGTTATCAACTTCACTGTCCGGGTCACATAAACCGGCGGTATCATTCAAAGGATCATAGGGATCTTCTGATCTACTTGTGTGCAGGATAAGACTACATTTGTGTGGTTACCCGCCCTGGCTCTTGACGTTAAGTCGCTAGGGCATATGTTGTTTAAACTCTGTGTAGGATTTGCAGAACTATGACTTATATAAATGCTTTAGTCCAAGCTCATCACTGAAATTGGTGTCTCAAAAGGGTTATCAATTATTGATTTTCTCAAGGGCTATAGGCCACCGGGTTACAAAAATTCCGGCTTACAATGAATGTGCATTAAGTCGTCATCGGCCAAGAGCCGCCAGGTATTTAAACTCCGGATTTACTTGTCAACCAATGAGGTATTCAAATCTTTAATAGCCAAAACTGGCTAGATTCTTACGATGATATTGAATGATTGAGGTTTTCATACCGGATTATATTATTCAAATCTTGAATGTTATGATTGAGGTTTTCAAAGTCGCTTTAGCGCAACGGCTATTATTTTTATCAATGGGCATGATTTATTTTATAATGGAGGAAATAGTCCTGAGTCGCTGCAGGCTTACGACCCGGCACTTGGGGGCTGCATTATTCAACTTAAGATTATATCAAATATACAAGTCTCATGTCGCTGCAAGCATGCACCATGACACTTGGGGGTTAATGCAAAGTCATTTTTATTAGTCTTATTGAAGACCCAACTCATCACATTATAATGAGCCGGCCCTTGGGGGCTACACATTGCTGTTCAAATTTACATGGTTTTATCTACAAAGTCCCTGCTCATTATTTTATAATGACCCGGCCCTTGGGGGCTACATTGGTTGAAATTTTTATGAGCATAAGGCAATTACAAGTCCCGGGTTGCTGCAAGCATGACAATCCGGCACTTGGGGGCTACATATGAGGAATACTCAGTTCTGACTAGTGATTGAGATGAACAATATGGATTTCTTCAAAGTGGTAATATTTATTGAATCAAGTCTTAAGTCATCATTTTGATCTGCTCAAGACTTGGGGGCTACAGGTAACACGGATATAAGGAGAAATATTTTCAAATTCTCAGTTTTGAGCAAACCAGATTGACCCGGCGTTGGCAACAATCGTGACCCGGCGTCTATAAACAACCATGACCCGGGACCATCAGTTTTTATAAACCCGGCGATTTTGCACATCATAGCTTGGCAAGTTCTACATTTTTAAGCCGACTGAATATCTGTTGAATATTTCAAGATCAATATTTTTGTCAAGTCAGAGCATTGAAGGCCGACTCAAATGGATGCTTTATTTACAATATTTCTTCTACAAGAAAATTGATTATAAAGTTGGTCTATTAACCCGGATTTTCCAGAAGGAGGAGATGACAAGGACTTAAGGATGATCAAGTGCCAGCTTACAAGAATATTTAACCCGGAGTACAACCTGTCAATTTGTTCTTGTGTTTATGTTGCAGATCAGTTTAACATGGATAAATCCAAATTAAACTTGGGGGCTAATGTCGGGGATATACCCCGCGGTATGACCCGGCCGGATGTATAACCCGGCCGGACTTGGCGACTCACTAATAACCCGCCCTGACTGGACGACTCACTAAGTGACCCGCCCGAGCCTGGCGACTTATGGGTGACCTGGCAAGCGGATCATAGGAGTGACAAGACTCGGGGGCCCAAGTGGCTCAAGGCCCAGAAGGCCGGCTTACGTTATGGTAGGCCGGCTTAAGAGGAGGAAGCAAGACCCGGACTTGTATTCAACTTGTAAGAAAAGATAGACTAGTCCTAGTCCTACTAGGACTCCACATGTAACCCTCCCCTCTAACTTATATAAGGAGGGTCAGGGCTCCCCAAAGGGGGAAGCAACAAGAAACAATTTCTAGGGCTAGACACAAGGAACCGGTTTATCTGGCGACTCCCTCATGATCATAATGAGACCTAGCCACAAACAGCATGTAGGGTTATTACCGGATGATGTTTCCCGGGGCCCGAAGTTGTCTAAATCTTTGTCTTGCGTGTTGCGTCTCTCGATTCCGCTCAACCCCTCTCAAGCTACCACATAGATGCGTTGGCCTCACGACTAAGTCCTCACACTAAGGATATCTGACGTGTTAATTCCACGACACCTTGTGTTCGGCATTTAACTTGCCGGCCTACTTAAAGACCCAACATTCTCTGTGAGTGTGGTTCGTAGGTTTTTCGGGGGTGCCATGAATTTGGCATAATCTGTCCAGCACTTTGTTCAGGCTGGACGGTCCCTCTTTGCTGCCTTTAAATGCCTTCTTTTGTTGACCGGGTTGAGAGCCCCTGAATCCGGCGTTGACCGCCGTGTTGTCCGGACTTCCTTGTTTTGGCGCTTGTTTTTATTGCGCCGTGGCTTCCCGTTGCCATCCCTAATTTCGGATGTGCCCGGGTCGGTGGTGCCTCTACAGGCCAACCGACTGTCTTCACCCGTGCAGAAGCGGGTCATAAGGCTTGTTAAGGCTGCCATTGTCCTCGGCTTTTCTTGGTCGAGGTGTCTGGCGAGCCACTCGTCTCGGATACTGTGCTTGAAGGCCGCTAGGGCTTCGGCATCCGAACAATCGACAATTTGATTCTTCTTAGTGAGGAATCTATTCCAAAGCTTACGCGCGGACTCTCCAGGTTGTTGTATTATGTGACTTAGATCGTCAGCGTCTGGAGGTCGGGCATAGGTCCCTTGAAAATTGGCCCTGAAAGCGTCCTCAAGTTCATCCCAACTTCCGATTGAATTTTCCGGGGGGCTTTTCAACCAGTGCTGAGCTGGCCCCTTCAACTTGAGGGGAAGGTATTTGATGGCACGGAGGTCGTCCCACGAGCCATGTGGATATGAAGGATAAAATCCTCAATCCAAACCCCAGGGTTTGTAGTTCCGTCATATGCCTCTATGTTCACGGGTTTGAATCCCTATGGAAATTCGTGATCCAGTACCTCTTCGATGAAGCACAGAGGATGCGCAGCCCCTCTGTATCTGGACGTGTTGTGGCATGTTGTCGACTATTGTTGTGTCCGGTGTTGATTCCGAACTGGTATTCGATCAGTCTGATCGTTTTGGTGACCATAATCCTGTGCCGGAGCATGTCCTCTAGATCCATAGATGGACCTGGTCACGCCGGCCTTTTTGTCCAGGAGCTCACGTAAATCATGTGCGGCGTCAGTAGCTGCTCTATTGCGGTCATGAAGTGGTTGGTCCGGCCTACTGGCCGTATTGTTCTTCGGCGGAATGGCCTCATCGTCGAATTCTGGCAGCATCTTGTGCTTTGGGTAGCTCTTTGTGTGGCGATCGTCGCCATATTTTTCTTCAGTGTCTAGCACTTTATTCCATCTGCGGTTGAGCGTTTCCTGCGCGGCCTTAAGCCTTTGCTTTAGCTTCTTTAGGCTTCTCGCTGTGGCCATAAGCCTTCTGTGGAGGTTATCTCATTCCAAACGTTTTTCTGGGATGATGAATGCATCGTCGTCTGGACTGTGCTCTTCTCCCGAGGCAGGTTGCTGAGGTCGGCCCTCAGGATCGCTGTGATCGGGCGTCTGCTCCGGGCTGTGTTCGGTGTGACCTGGCTCATCCTTCTCCATCGCTGGGTCCATATGGTCGTTGTTGCCTTTGGAGTTGACTGGGGTGTCGATTTTCCTAGCGTTGTTATCGCTATTTTTACTGTGGCTGGACTTAGAGCGGCGTCCGCGCCGTCGTTTTGGCTTTTGTCTGGGGGTTTTATCCTCCATTGTGTCCTTTTTGTCGCCATTATCCTCCTTAGGCGTGTCCACCATGTATATATATCATATGATGAGGTGGCAGTCCAGCGCCCCGTGGGTGGTTGTTCCCAATCGTCCCCTGCACCGACGTCCATACCGTCGGTGTCGTCGGAGTCGAAGTCAAGCATGTCTGTTATGTCATCGACAGTGGCTATGAAGTGGGTGGTGGGCGGGCAACGAATTTCTTCGTCGCCTGCTTCCCCCTCGAGCCGAACATAGGTCGGCTAAGAGTCTCCTGACAAAGAGAGAGACCTTAATGAATTCAGCATGTCGCCGAAGGGCGAGTGCTGGAAGATATCCGCAGCGACGAACTCCATTACCGGAGCCCAACCGAATTCAGTGGGCCCGGGGGCGCGCGGTCTGGAACCTACCGTCGGACACAAGTCCGGGGGTCCAGTGACATAGACTTCCTTGGGGGTGGAGTCCATGTTCGGCTCTACCGCCAATGAGTATGCGGCCTCTGGGGCGGGGTCCATCCACCCGTCCTCGGACGACGCGATCTGCCCCAGATTTAGGTCTGGAGCTCTTGCATGTGCGATATCCCGAGTATTGTCTGACAGCAGGTCTAAGCTGTGCTCGTCGTGACTGTCCGGTGCTCTTGGCATAGGCCCGAATCCATCAAAGATCAAATCTCCGCGGATATCGGCCATGTAGTTCAAGTTTCCGAACCTGATTTGATGGCCAGGGGCGTAGCTGTCGATCTGCTCCAGATGGCCAAGCGAATTGGCCTGCAGTGCGAAGCCGCCGAATACGAAGATCTGTCTGGGGAGAAAAGTCTCACCCTGGACCGCGTTGTTGTTGATGATTGAAGGAGCCAACAACGACATAGAGGAACTCTCAATGAAAGCACCAATGTCGGTGTCAAAACCGGCGGATCTCGGGTAGGGGGTCCCGAACTGTGCGTCTAAGGCTAATGGTAACAGGAGGCAGGGGACATGATGTTTTACCCAGGTTCGGGCCCTCTCGATGGAGGTAATACCCTACTTCCTGCTTGATTGATCTTGATGGTATGAGTATTACAAGAGTTGATCTACCACGAGATCGTAGAGGCTAAACCCTAGGAGCTAGCCTATGATTCTGATTGTTCTTGTCCTACGGACTAAATCCTCCGGTTTATATAGACACCGGAGGAGGCTAGGGTTACACAGAGTCGGTTACAAAGAAGGAGATCTAACATCCGGATCGCCTAGCTTGTCTTCCACGCAAAGGAGAGTCCCATCCGGACATGGGACAAAGTCTTGAGTCTTGTATCTTCACGGTCCAACAGTTCGGCCAACGTATACAGTCTGGCTGTCCGGATACCCCCTAATCCAGGACTCCCTCAGTAACCATTAAGAATAAGTATCCCTTGCCCATGATAAATGATCTATTTGACCAGTTGGAGGGAGCTACTGTGTTTTCTAAGATTGATCTTTGTTCTGGTTATCATCAATTAAAGATTCATGAGCAAGATATTCCAAAGACTGCTTTCACCACGAGGTATGGGTTGTATGAATATACTGTTACGTTATTTGGATTGACTAATGCTCCTGCATACTTAATGAATATGATGAACAAGGTGTTTATGGAGTTCTTGGATAAGTTTGTGGTTGCTTTCATTCATGATATATTGGTGTTCTCCAAGAATAAGCAAGAGCATGAGGTGCATCTGCGTTTGGTATTAGAGAAATTGAGGGAACGTCAACTGTATGCCAAATTCAGCAAATGTGAGTTTTGGCTGGATGAGGTAGCATTCCTTGGACATGTTGTGTCAGGTAATGGAGTTACAGTTGATCCATCTAAGGTTGCTGCAGTTACAGAGTGGGAGACACCCAAGTCAGTTGGAGAGATTCGCAACTTTTTGGGCCTTGCAGGTTATTATAGGAGGTTTATTGAGAACTTTTCCAAGATTGCAAAGCCTATGACTGAATTGTTGAAGAAAGATAAGAAATTTGTTTGGACTGATGAATGTGAAGCCACCTTTCAGGAATTGAAGCAGCGTTTGGTTACAACACCGGTTTTAACTCTGCCGGATATACATAAGGACTTCCAGGTATATTGTGATGCTTCTCATCAAGGACTTGGGAGTGTTTTGATGCAGGAAGGTAAAGTTGTTTCATATGCTTCACACCAGCTTAAGAATCATGAGCATAATTATCCTACACATGATTTGGAGTTAGCCTCAGTTGTGCATGCATTGAAAACTTGGAGGCCATACCTTATTGGTAATCGTTATCATATATTTACTAATCATAAGAGCTTGAAGTATATTTTTACTCAGAAGGATTTAAACCTCAGGCAGAGGAGATGGTTGGAGCTTATTAAGGATTATGATTTGAGTGTGCAGTATCATCCTGGTAAGGCTAATGTTGTTGCTGATGCATTGAGTCATAGGATCCATGCTAATGCAATTAACATTGATAATATGCCACCCGAGTTATGTGAACAGTTCAGAAATCTCAGGTTGGAGATGGTTCCTAAGGGATATTTAGCAACACTTGAGGTAAAGCCTACTTTGCTTGACAGGATCAGAGAAGCTCAAAAGGGTGATAAGGAGATTTATGTGATAAGAGAGAATATGACTGAAGGTAAGGCAGAAGGTTTCCATGAGGATGAACATGGGGCCATATGGTTTGAGAAGCGTATTTGTGTACCTCGAGATGCAGGTATCAGGAAATTGATTCTTCAGGAGGTGCACGATTCACCTTATTCTATTCACCCAGGTAATACTAAGATGTATTTGGATTTGAGGGAAAGATTTTGGTGGCCTAGCCTGAAGAGGGAAATTGCTGGATATATTGCAACATGTGATGTGTGCCAGAGAGTTAAAGAAGAACATCAGAGACCAGCAGGTTTGTTACAGTCATTGCCTATACCTGATTGGAAGTGGGATGAGATTGGTATGGATTTTATTACAGGTCTACCCAGGATTCGGTCAAGTTATGATTCTATTTGGGTAGTTGTTGATCGTTTGACTAAAGTTGCTCACTTCATCCCGGTAAAGACTACTTATACCAGTGCTCAGCTAGCAAAGATTTATATGTCTAAAATTGTTTGTCTGCATGGAGTTCCAAGGAAGGTAGTGTCTGATAGGGGTACTCAGTTCACATCCAAGTTTTGGCGCCAGTTGCATGAATCCTTGGGCACCATGCTGGAGTTTAGTACAGCTTTCCATCCACAAACAGATGGGTAAACGGAGAGGGTAAATCAGATTTTGGAGGATATGTTGAGAGCTTGTGCTTTGGACTATGGGTCCAGTTGGGATGATAATTTACCTTATGCAGAGTTCTCATATAATAACAGTTATCAGGCTAGTCTGAAGACGACACCATTTGAGGTATTGTATGGAAGAAAGTGCAGGACACTGTTGATGTGGGATGAGGTTGGAGAGCGTCAGTTCTTTGGGCCAGACTTGATCAGAGATGCTGAGGAGAAGGTCAAGTTGATTCGTGACAGGCTGAAGATAGCACAGTTGAGACAGAAGAGTTATGCAGATGCAAAATGTAAGGAGGTGACATATGAGGTAGGAGACCATGCATATCTTAGAGTTTCACCACTTCATGGAATTAAGAGGTTTGGAATCAAAGGTAAGTTAGCACTACGTTTTGTGGGGCCTTACAAGATCTTGGAGCGTAGAGGATAGGTAGCTTATCAGCTGGAGTTGCCAGAATCCTTGTCAGGAGTTCACGATGTGTTTCATGTATCTCAGTTGAAGAAGTGCCATGCAGAGATGATGGATGTTCCATTGAGGGACAGAGTGCCACTTGAGGCAATTCAGTTGGAGAGTGATTTGACATATGAGGAGAAGCCTGTTAAGATTCTGGAGACAGTAGAGAGAGTTACTCGCACCAAGACAATCAAGTTATGCAAGGTTTAGTGGGATCATCATACAGAGGAGGAAGCTACTTGGGAACGAGAGGAAGATCTCAAGTAGGATCACCCACACCTATTCGCTAGCCAGCCCGAATCTCGAGGGCGAGATTCATCTTAAGGGGGGTAGGTTTGTAACATCCCAATTTTCCTAAATTAGGATGTTATTAGATCATACATATGCATATCATATTTTCCATGCATGATTTGCTCTTCTGCAATATTCCTTTCATTATGCAACAAAAGGCAATTTATTGGAGTGGAGATAACATGACTTCTCCCCTATTTAAAAATGTTCATAATGTCAGGAATATTATTTCCAGTTCATTTGATATGTTCTGGTATTTTTATTAGTCTCCAAAGTATTTTATTTGTGTGTTATTTACTGTTTGTGTGGCCTATTGCATAAAAATGAATTTCAAAAATTGCATTAGTTGTGGAACTAGTGTTCTTGTAGATTATATTAGTAGTATTATTTTTATTGTGTGTCTAGGTATTTTTCCTAGAATTATGTTGGTGTATGTTTTATTTTAGTTATTTTGTTTCTGTAAACTTTTGTAAAAAAAAAGAAACCCAGCAGCGCAGCACCACAGCGCACTACGTGGCCCAGCTAGCCGCGGCCCGCGCCGCCAGCTCAGCAACCACCCCAACACCCGCAGCCCAGCACCCCACTCCGCCGAAGCGGTACGCCGCGCCATACCCATCGCTTCGCCGCTCCAGCCACTGACCAGCGGGCCCTGCACCGTGCATTGTTCATCCCCTCCCTGAGCCGGAGGAGCGCCGTGCCGCTCCCGCACGCGAGGCCGAGCCCGACCCGAGCTCATGCTCCTGGTCCATCCCGTGTCCACCAGGGGTACCGCAAGCGAGGCAAAGCCCTAGGGGAGACCCGCAACCCCTTCCTGACTCATGTTGCCGCAAGCGTGAGCTAGGGCGAAACCGATCTCACAGAAGGAGCTCGAGACCGCCGCTGTTCGCCGGACGCTGCCGTCTCCATAAGAGCATCTCCAGACACACTGCCTGCTTCACTTGATTCCCCGCTTAAAGCCGCCCTTGCCTGACGTCTTGGCGTTTCCGAAAACGCAGCAGAGGGAGAGGAACAAGACGACAGACTTCACCGGAGCTTGCCGGAGTTCACATCCTCGCCGCCATCAGTAGAGGATGCCCCTGTCACTGTACTCACCACCACCACCTCCGCCGATCGACGCCGCACCCACCCATCACTTCACCCTCGCCGGAGACCCGCCGAAGACGCGCCACCGCCGCCGCCCGACCGCCGCCGCCGTTTTCCTCTGTTTTCGGTGAGCATGCACGCGCATGAGCTTTTCCACCAATCACCCGCTGCCACGTGGCATTTCGCTAGAGGAACAACATAGGAGTTCGCTACAGGACCAGGAGATTTCTGTTTCTTTTTGTTTTTCACAGATTTTCATCCAAAATTCAACTAACTATATCTTATATATATATATATATATATATATATATATACAATTTAGGTAATTCTTTTTCTTGTGCACTCACAATAACCAGGAGAATATCACAGAACCAAAATCTCACATGTTTGCACTTTTTAAATTTGAATTCATTCAAATTTTAAATAAACCTTCTGGAGGCCATAACTCTCACACCGTTTGTCGGTTTTAAGTGATTCTTTTTGCATTGTGACCGTAGTGCATTTTGGTGCTGTTAAGCTTATGTTGTTGGGTTTTTGAAATGATTTTCTTTCTGTTGGTTTTATTTTGGCTTTATTTGAGTTTTGGTGATTGATTTGTTGTATTGTGTGAAACGTGTAGATTGTCCGGAGTGCGACGCGAACTATTGTCAGGAGTGTGACTTTCTGAACCAGAACCAAGGCAAGTTACATGTTGATCATCCTTTACCTATTGTTTTCTATGCATGTAGTTATATCACACTATAAATATCTGTAGTTTTCTATGCATGTAGTTATATCACACTATTATTTTGCTATATGCTGTTGAGCTATCTTCCCGTCTTTTGCAAATCGTGGTAGTTGTACTTTGCTATGCTTTGTATACGGGGGTGGTCCGTGCATACATTGAGATTATGTGAGGATTATAAGTATAACCAAATTGAGTAGTAATTGAGGACTTAATTCACCTTTGGGCGGAATTGGTATTGAAGGGTGGTTTCAAGAACATCATGGTTTTTACCCTCTGAATGTAAGTGGACGGCCGCGCAGGCTCAAAAAGATCAGACAGACTTAGTGACTAGTGGCTTCCATGTGCGGCCACTGGCTAAATGGGCTCTGGCTTAGTTGATCAGTTGTGGAACCCCTACCCGGATGTGCCAGCAGATGTAGATATAATAGTTGGGATGGGCCTCCTGTTGGGACTAGGGGACTGCTTCTGAAAGACTTCGTCTCAATCTTCTGGTTGGGTCCAGTGGGTAAAGCGTACTAAACTCTACAGAGTACTAAAACTAATCATGATTAGCCGTGCCCCCGGTTATAGGTAAATTTGAGCCACTATGCCATTACAGTTGTTGGATGATCTTAACAGATGTGACAATAATATTTATGGGCAATTTAATAAAGGTAGGTTGGAGTTGATTTTTGCCAACTCAACCTTGTGTATATTTGTAGTAATAAAATAACTAAATAAAAGTTTGACTATTAGGTAGTTATGAGGACAAAATCAGCTTTCTACAAAAATAAACCCTCAAGCCTTCCTTTTGTTATACTATGCATATACATGTAGGTCTGCTATTATTACTCCTGTGTAACTTGCCAATACATTCAAAGTATTGACCTATATGGCTGCAACGTCTCATGTTGCAGGATATTCAGACGAAGAGTAGGGTCGCGAGTCTGCACTCAGCATCGCCAGTGGGCTATGATGGGACTCATCTTTATTTTCTGCACTTTCCGCTGTTTGATTGAATAAAGCTAGCCAAGTGCTATGCAGATTGTTTTATTTTATACATTCTAGATCTTACGTTGTAATAAATGATGCACTTGCTATTCTGGTTTTCATCTATGCTGTTTGTGCTAGCGAGTTCGATCCAGGGACTAGCACATTAAGCATAGAGAGTCAAATCCTTTGAGGTTTGGTCGTTACAAAAACCAAATTAAGCATACAATTACACAAGTGACTACACACATAACATTTCCACACACCAAAGTAAGCAATTACATGCATATTAAACTAGGAGAAACGAGGATCTAATCATCTACTTATTGTTGCGATGATGCTTGCCATTGCTCTGCTTCCGGCTAGATCCCTGGCCGTTTTGGGTAAGGAAGTACTTCCTCATGTTAGTAATCCACCTGTACATGTCGTAGCTCATGTACGCCTGCTTGGCCGCGTACACGACGTGAGCTTTGTCGAGTTTCTCCATCCAGGCCGAGTGACAGGCATGCTAGTCCTTGTTGCAGGAATCCTTCATGTCTCTGTAGTAGGGGTCGATGATGGCCTCGGTGAGGTGAACCAGTGAGTCCTTCTCATGCTCCTTGCTGCCCCAGATCTTGTATTGGCCCTGGATGTCGACAAGATTCTGGCAGGCAATGCCCGAATTCTTGAGCACCTTTACATCATTGGTGATGTCCACCATAGCGAACATGTAGTGGGGGCTGTTGACAAACCTGGCGAAACACTCGCAAGGCCTTGTGTCCAGGCAATAGTGGTAGACAAGGACATGGTTGCCCATGCACATCTGGGCAATGGCAACCTTGGGACGAGACCCGACACGAGTGCGGGTGTACTAAGGTCGAATCCGACCACCTTGTACTTCTCCTCGGCAAGCAACAACTCCATGATGTTGATGGAGTGCTCCACCCAGACCGGGTTGTTGGTGTACAACACCAAGAGCTCTGTGAACCTTCTATGGGTGTCCACCACAGCATGCATGGTGAACTGCTGCTCATCGTCGGCAGTCGCTCGGAGCGCCATTGGAGCCACACGTGATACCCTCTATGAATTTGTCATGGTGGGTGTGCTTCTTGCAATGGTGGTGTGGGAGTCCTGGACTAGGGGGTCCTCGGGCGTCCGGTCTATTGATGTGGGCCAGACTGATGGGCCGTCAAGATACAAGACAGAAGATCATCTCTCGTGTCCGGTGGGGACTCCCATGTGCGTGGATGTCTAGTATAGGTGTCCGGATATGTTATTCCTTTCTGTAAACGACTTTGTGCAAACCCTAAGCCCCTCCGGTGTCTATGTAAACCGAAGGGTAGATCGGAGGCAGGATCACAACATTGCTAGGCTAGCTTTCTAGGGTTAGCCGAATCGATCTCGAGGTAGATCAACTCTTATAACCCCTATACCCTCGAATATAATCAAGCAGGAGTAGGGTTTTACCTCCATTAAGAGGGCCCAAACCTGGGTAAACAGTGTGTCCCTTCTCCATAGTTACCATTGATCCTCAGATGCACAGCTTGGGCCCCCTACCCGAGATCTGCCGGTTTTGACACCGACAGGTGGGGCGCGATCGAAAGGTTGAAGAGACACAAGGGTTAAATGGCCGCTGTAATAAATGGGGGCCGGCCGGCCTGTAATCGTCATGTCTTACAAATCATTCATAGCGGAGGATTCAAGTGCACGCTTGACAACACCGCACCACACACGTTTCGTTTGACCATGTGTGGGCTCGAAGAGGTGCCAAAGGTATCGTTGGTGAGCCTGTTCCTGCGCTACCGCGCAAGCTTCCCGCCCGACTAGTTTGGCCACGCGTTGGCTAGAAGAGGGACAAATCGTGGGCGTTTATTGGCAAAAAGCTTTGTAAAAACAAACTGTGTGGAATGACTTTGGTCATAAGTTTACCCGTGGATGATGAGGTCAAAGTTACATAGAAGGTTGATGATGGACACTCGAGTGCAGTAATTAATTCTGCACTCTACAGGGCACACGGTTGAACAAACCAACTGTGTGCAATAATGTTGAAGATCGCAGTTGAGTTAGCTATATAGATCATGTGCTATGACATCGACAAGGTAAACAGATTCGAGAATGGTTAATAAAATCTAATACCATTGCATCTTAAGGTCAAAATAGTGCTACCAATATACGAGTCTCATACGATGCCGTTTCAACGATTGTACCACAAAAGCTCAAAATATTACAAGGTTCAAATTCTAGAGTTATATGGCTCAAATTTGAAGATTACAAGGTTCAAACTGATATTAGAAATGAAATTCAGCTCGTTAGCTGCAAATGCTCACGCTGATCCGCTGAACATGGATATCAGAGAGGTTCAAACTAATATTACCACTTCTAAGTCTAGTTTTGAAACCTCATAAGTTTTGCAAAGGGGTCAGCCACTGAGAAGTCATGTATGGGGTTGACATGATGACTTCCGATTACTCTGTCATCTGATGTTCCAAAATGAAATTCAGCATTTTCGGAGCATATTCCATTTTGCCGCTGCCGCCGGCACTGATCAACAAACCATTCATTTTTGCGAAATAAATGTAGGGCAAACCTCATTACCTTCAGCACCCTTGCTTTGACAACAAAGAACCTGGTGAATATAATCTTCGGTAAGGTCCCTCGGTAGGAGTTCAAAGTAATTTATGAGAGATGTAGATCTAGGCATTCGACGTGATTGCTATATTGTATCACATTATCCACCACTGGGCCTAATCTTATCTACAAAAGAAGAAAATGTGTTAGTGCCTACATGCAGTTTTAAACACTAGTACATGCCTATTTGGTTTGCAGGATTTGTAAAATGCACTAACATGCCATCTTCAATCTGACATGATTAACATGGGCATTTGATTACAATCTAGAAAAATGTAGCCTTCTTCACAAGAGGTTGGAGTGGATGAAAAGTTCCCTAAGAAAATCAAGCAACCAATATGGGGGGGGGCATGTATGTACTGAAATAAAGAATCCTTCAGAAATCATAGTACATTGTCATTGTAAACTTGGAAAAGGGTGTCACAAATTGAACTCCCATATGGTTAACATTTAACAGGAAAGGAACATCACCTTGATATATAGCTTCTCCAGGCATGGAAAGCATCTCAGGAAACTGACAACTTGCTCTAGGTTGGGGCCGATAGATTCTAGTGCCAAGACCTTTAATGTGCGCAGTTTTGGGGTCAAGCTTGTCGGAATCATTTTCTGGATGAAAGACGAACATACATCTTCAAATTTAGAAATAATGTTAATTTGTAGAAGGAGAGGTAGAAGGCAGCTGTTGTAACTGAACGAGTGTGGATCTAATTACAAGTTTAGAGTATTTGTCAGACGAGTAGCCCACCACTGTCAATTTTGGCGTAGAAATGACATTGATTCTTGTTGGTCCTTCTTGATCAACTACAAGTAATCTCTCAAGTGCAGGTGTGTCCTCAATGACCATACCATGGTACACATCTTGTGATGTCTTCTTGCCGCACCAGCAACACACATAAATAGTCCGGAGAGTCATGGAGGTGATGTGGAAGCTACTCAACCCATTGATCGCCTGAAGACGAAGGTACTCGAGTGCAGTACAGCCACGGAGCAGGCGCTCCATCCACCGTTTGGGAGGCAGATGACGACGAGCTTGAGGTGCTTCAGTCGTGGTAGAATAAGAGCGGGT
>NC_041383.1:271382724-271393366 GCF_002162155.2 Triticum dicoccoides
AACTTGGCGACGCGCAGCGTGGGCGCGAGGCAAAGTGCAGACATTGGCAGCGAGCGCATATGCCCATCATCAAATGTGAGCTCCTCGAGCTGATCTAGGGCGGGGGATCGGAACCAGTCGTCAAGCTTGGCTCGGTCCTTGCCGTTGGAATGGAACTTGCCCATTCTAAGGCCTCTGGTTGGGCCAAGGTGACTGTCGAGGATCTTGGAGAATGCATCAAAGCTTTTGCGATAGCCATGGCAGAGCTTGTGGGTGTCGATGAGGTCGAGAGGGGTGGAGTTCCATAGGGGGATCCACTGTCGAGAAAGGACGGTTGTCCGTGCCCCATATTTGATTGGGAGGAGGGAGATGATGACTGTCAACATATCATCGGGGAGGCTGCTGATGAAGTCTAGGCCCGCTGGAGTCACTTGCGGTTCTTGCTCGCCCCGCCTATGCTTGTTGGCAGCCCCCTTCTCCACCTCCGGAGTTTCCTTGTCAGTGGCGCTTTTTGATAGAAGTGGGTGTACAGGGAATATTTAGTTTAAATAGGGCAATAGAAAAGTGTATTGGTAACTAGAAGTTACTCCCTCCGTTCCTTTATGTAAGGTGCATTTGTTTTACAAAAATTTCACAATGTAAGGTGTATTTGTTGTAATCTCACTTAATCCCTCTTTTACCCCTCCACTGCCACATACATGGTAGCTGTCCTCCTGATGCTAAAATCAAGCCAAGCACTTAATGCGTTTGTTGGGAAAAAAGGGCCCCATCATTAGTTAGGAAAATGTATATCCTCCCGTCCCATGCAATCCCATTTTTTTAGTGTTTCCTCCTTGAGAGCATAGATAACATCTTTCTCTACCTGACCTAAGCCTTCTCCTGAGAACAAAAAACATCACACGAACAAAACTTCTCAACGGACGCCCTTTATCTTCCACCATGGATCCGTTCACGCTAGAGGAAGATAGGTTCAACTTGTTGCTGCATGTTTTCAGGCAAGAGGATGATCCCGCTATGGAACTGTTCAGTCAGGTGGAAGAAACGGACGGGTCCTTGGGCCTGTTTAGTGAGGTGCAAGACCACGACTGGTGTCTCACTGAGGACCCGTCGCCTGTGTTATCCGACGTGAAGCTCGTCAACCAGATTTTGCATGATGCAGCCACGGCCGACAACGGCGGTGTCCAACAAGCCGGGTTATTGCGCACACATAGTGCTCGACATCCGGTCTGTAACTTCTTCCAAGACGGGAATCGCCACCGTCAACAAGGTCCTGAACTACACGGTGTCTGAACTGTATGCTGCATCGGCCTCTTTAAGCATGCCATGTCAAGCAATGCTCGGCGCACTGATATTTGCCTTATGTACGGAATATCCGTCATGTCAAATAACATCACCGATTTTTGGTTAGTCCCACTTATACGTTTGCTCTTACCCATCATATCTGGACATGTAGTATGACATGCCATGTTCTAACTTTTAGCACCACAACTGGAGGCATCAATCAAGGGGAGCACCAATATGGCGAGGAGAACGATAAGAGCAACGCGGTAAATGACAAGGCCATCAAGAATGATGAGGTGGATAGCATGCTGAGACCATCGATTCCGAGTTTGAAGCATTGCAAGTTGGCAGAGCAAGTGAAGTGCATGTGGAACGATTTTATGCCCCAGATTCAATGCCGGACTCGGTACCCCCAGGAATGGAATCATATAGGGATTTCATACTAAAGTCCTTGATGACATTGTATGATCCAAAAGATGATGAAGAAATGACCACTAATCAGTGACGCAACTACTCTCTGCTTAGCACTACATATTTGGTGTGATTTCATAAATTGTCATTGTGCCCAAAGTCTTTTTTGTATTGCATGAGTTTGTTAAGTGACATCATACTTTAATAATGACATGAATGAATCTTATTTTGTTGGTTACTGTTACTTGCAACGTTCTACTCTCAAAGCAATAGATAAGTCGAAGTCATGGAGTAATAAAAGTCACCCAAAAAAAGAACAACGAATTCTTTTAAGATTACTTGATGGCATGGAGTAATAAGCATCAGAAAACAAAGAACAAGTTCGCTAAGATTATGAATAAGGCTACAAGTATAGTACGAGCATGTTTAAATTCATGACTATATAAATAATGAGTTCACTAAGATTATTAGTGATAACAAGCCACAAGAAGTACATCAAGCATCTGGAAGGGCCTCAATAGCAGCAAATACAACATCAACATCGCAGGGTACTACGTCCGGAAGCATTTCGAGTGCCGCCAGAAATGACTTCCTCATGTGCCGGACCTTGTACCGGTTACCTCCTTTCTGCTTCAGTACCTCACACATGCATGACTGAAGGGTAAGAAAAATACGGTTGCTTCTCTCAGCCAGGTACGTATCATATGCTTTTTGCACCTTTGCAACAATATCAGCAATTTTACCACGGGACATCTTCTCAAAAAGAGCCTGAAGTGCCGCAAAGAACCCTAAGTCAAGAATGTTCAAATCAGGCGAGTTCGGCGGCTGACATGTAAGCCTAATATCCCATCCATCCACATGTGTCGCTGCACAAAACACACTATCATTCACAGAAATATGGGTCTTTGCATTATCTTGCTGAATGAATATTATGCGTCCGCGTTTCGAACCCGGCCACACAGCCTTAATGGCAGGTAGAAGCTTGTTCACCATATAATCTCTACCGACATCCTTTGTCACCAACTGCAAAACCTTGGTTACCTCTTCCCCCCTCTCTTGGTAAGGGCTACGCCTCCTTGCAAAGTCCTGTGAATGGCCAAATTCCAATCTTGCCATCAAATGTCATGACACCATGATCATCATAACAAGGCCTTGATACCGCTGCCAAGAACATCACTTTCTTGATAAGTCCCTTGCTTTGTGTGCTACGATAGGGTTCTTCTTCATCAGGTGTCAAGTAGTAGTTCTGAGTACCTTTAGTGCGGAAGAACCACTTCTCATCAATATGAATGACATTGTACATGCCTTTAATTAAATGTGGGTTCTTCAGGCACACTTAGCTCATACAACATGGATAAACAAAACTGAATCTGACCTACCTTGTTGTCATCAGTTAGTGTGGATTTAATTGAATTTGTATGGCGCTTCAGTCTTCCCTCCTTCAACCTTCTCCATAAAGTTGTCTTCGCCATTTGAAGATCATTAGCAAGATCTTTGAGTGTAGTTCTTTTGCTCAATTCAATCTTTTTTATGGCATCCGAATCAAACGGTATCTTCTTGCGGCCACAAGTTTTCACCCATTTGTTTGCTACTCCATGAATACCACTAGCTTTCTTGCCTCTCGACCATATGTTTTGAACAGTTCGGTAATTAACTTGACAAAGCTCTGCCACCTCACCAACCACCCCTTGGTTTAGTACGCCTTAATTTGTCCGCTCTAATAGCATGGCATAAATTTCTTGATTTTGATTTTTTGGGTACCATCTTCGCTTCATTTTTTGATTAGCATTTGAGCCCATAGAATATTCAGAACAAGAACTGAATTACTTTCAGCTAAAATTAACTAACATTCTCTAGAAATTAACATGAATTTAGTGCCATAGATTACTCACAATGACATCAGACAAGGACTAACTTAAATAACTCATGGAGAAGACTAACCATTGTTGCTGCCGGTGTCAGCTACTTCAGCTTGTACTCCAGGGTCACTCTCCAGAACAACACCTTTGTTCAACTCCACACGGATGCATGGGTTAACATTGCCGGTAGGGCTGGTTGCATCATTGCCTCTGCCATTTACCGACGATGGAACACTTTTTGTACAGTCAGCTTGGTTAACATTGCCGGTGGGGCTCATTGCATCATTGCTTCTGCCATTTAGCGAAGATCGAACAACTTCGGTACGGCCGCCTTGGCACTTTGTTAGAGCCGAGCGCATTCTGCTGCGAGCAGCCAAGCCCAAGCGTCAACGACCACGTCGAGCGTCATTGGCGTCCCCGATGGCATTGTCATCACCTTCACGGCCATGCCAGACGTCAGGACCAGCAACTAGCGCCGCACGCATGCGTTTAAGCACGACATCATGTGCACCATGAGCACGTCCGAGGCCCGCGTGCATACTGTCAGCTTCTTCCACTTCCGAGCTATCGCATGCACCAGCAGCATCTTCTCCGTGGCCTGAGTCGTGTGCGGACATAGAACTTCCCGCATCAACTCCTTGGTCACCGGTGGCGATGTTCGCGAGATGGCAGGGGAACATGACAACCGTTCCCTGGATGAATACTTCACCGATACGACGCGCACGAGAATCTATAAGAATATGTTCACCGTCGAAGAGATAGGCCCTGGTGGTACCGAGCTGGATCGCCCCCGGATAGAAGTCTGCCTACTTCTGAGCGAAACCATCATGCAAAAGGATACCGGCCACCACTTCTCCGCTGGATTCACCGGTGGCTTGCACTGTATTCCATCCTCTGAGTGGCCTCGTCCAACAGTGCCTCGGCGATCGACCTGTGCAGAGATGGTGACACAATGGGTTAAGTACTACCCCAGAGTACATGATCTGGTTCAAGGAGTATGGAATACATACAGAACGTACCTGTGAAGACTGGGTTGCATCCACTGCATGGCCGGGTCCATCTGCATGTTGGCCTCGAGCGTGTTCCCGCCTGCCGGCGCATTGGCCGTGGCCGTACCCGCGTTCGCGCCTGCCGACGGGTTGGCCGTGCCCGTGTCCGCGCCCGCCTGCGCCTTGGCCGCGCCCCGCGTCTTCCGCCGGTGTGCGTACGTCAAGTCGCCCGTGTTCTGCAGATGCAGCTCGCGTGTATTCAAGGAGGTCTGCCTCATCGTCGGCTTCTTTGCTGGCATGAAGTTGATCATGCTGGCATCCATTGCCGTCATGGAGCACATGCTCAACTTCTACATGTAGCCCGCAATCAAAAAATTATCCCGCTATTATTGCAAAAGGTGAGATTGCACAAGAACATACCATCGTCGGAGTCATTAGAAGCTAGCCAGTCATAGTCGTACCCAAGATCACAGGCCCTGTCTTCGTTCTCCTCAATTGAATCCCAATTAGGTGCTGGATGCAGGTCTAGATCAACCATTTTTCTGTTGGCTACATACTGGAAGAAGGGGGAAATGAAGAAAACCAGGGGCAGTTGACTCATTTTGTACACGAAAACATATTTTAAAATCTTCATTGTGTTGGCGCCAAGTCACTTCCCTCCCTTCTTCTGATAGCCGCGCGAGCTCATTTTCGTATAGGAGGGAAGGCAGTTATTTGCATCCCTAATTTGTTGGGATACAGGGATTGCATGTGCCATGCAAGGCCGGCAGCATATCTGCATGCAGCGGCCAAATCAGTGGAGGCTCACCTAATTGATTTCCAACTCTAAACTAATACCAGGGGTAGTATTGTCTCAGATGCTCCAAAAATTGCTGCCTTGGTCACCGAGCTGGAAAAAAATGCACCTCAGATAAAGGAACGGAGGGAGTATTAGGTAGGATATAGTAAGAAAATGGAATAACAATTTATTGCTTAAATACTACACAATTCATTTGATATTGCTGGGTAAGTCAACAGGCAAATACTTGAAAAGAAAACTTACTTCGAACAAAGTCTGGATGGATGATATCATTGGGGAAGTTAGCATATATCTCATGACCAGGATCTTTTATGTGCAGTGCAATTTTAGTGCCAGCTTTCAGTACATAAAACTTAGAAATTTCTTTCCAAAGGCCAGTGCTAAAATAGGAGTCACCACGTTCATCAAGTCTTACAGTAGCAACGATTGTAAATCCATGGTTTGTGTTCAGTATGACATCCCTGCAATCTTGATTTATGTAAAGGGAAGTATTGTGCACTACAGATTCTGTTGCATAGCAAGGGACGCCCTGCAGAAAATGGTAGGATTGTTAAAGAAAATATGGTAACATGAAAATATGGGCCCAAATTGAAAGAGCTGTACAACAGTTGAAACTAAAGGACAAAAATCTATAATTAAACAGATAGGGTAAACTTGATGTCATGGAAATATGAGAGTAATCGAAAGAACAATAGATCATTAATTTGCCTAATATAGAAAGAAGAGGGAAAAAAAATCCCCTTTTACGTATACGGTGCATGTGGCACCTTTTATCCAAATGTAGAAAAATTTAGTATATGTTCAGGAAAGTAGGCCATGCCAACCGATTTAGGGTGAGATTGAACATACCCCACGCATCCTCAAGTCATCCGGTACGGTGAGATGGAACTCCATGGATGTCTGGTGGAGGCCGCAAAGTCCTGATGTGTCCGTGCACTGTACACTCTATGAATGAAAGAAAACCCTCAAATCATCTCGAATAAAAATGAATTCACGGTGATTTCGGCCGGGTGATTAAAGGAGGCAGATGAACTGGGATAAGAGATGAGATAATATCTCATTAAATTAGTTACCTTGTTGTCCATGAGAAAGAACCCTTAGTATGGCGGATTCCCCAACCGAGCGGAGCTGGGTCGACCGCGAGCAGCATCGAGAAAGTCGATGGCGATAGGCGGCGGCAAGCGGAAGTGGCGAAATGCGGTGGGGTTTGCCGGCAGCCTGGCGGCGGCGGCATGCATTGAGCTAAGTGGTTGCCGCCGCGATAGGCGGTGCCATGCATAGACACGGAGGAGCTTGTGCAGGTGTGAATGGGGACCGGAGGGGGTGGCGGGCGGGGTGTGGGTTTTTGTGACGTGGGGATGGTGAGGGTTTTCTTTTTTCTTTTTTTGAATTGAGTGGTGAGGGTTTTCTGTCCTACAAAGAATTTTGGAGGCACGGTTTGCTAGAGCCAACCATGTGTGATTGACCCAACAGGCAAAATGTAAGTCATTACACACGGTTCCAATTTTGGGAACCGTGTGTGATTAACGTACTACCTCCGTCCTTGTTTATTGGTCCCTTTATAATTTGTACCAAATTTTGACCAAATATTTAACTAAGAAATGTTTATGCATGTCACCAAAAATTATATCATTGAACACTATGTTCAAATACGCATCCAATGATATAATTTTTGCTGACCTGCACTAACATTTTGTTAGTTAAATCTCTGGTCAAAATTTAACACAAATTACAAAGGGGACCAATAAACCAGGACGGAGGTAGATTCCATCAACCGAACTGATTGCGTCCTTATCCCACATTTAGACATAAGTAAACATAGATTAAACATACTCAGACATAGATAATAAGCATACACAAGCATAGTTCAACTATAAGTACATAGTTCAATCATCATTAATCATACTCAAGCGTACATAGTTCAATCCCACATCTCATCTCATCTGCCGGCACGATCCCGAAGCTTCTCCAGGTACTCGACGTACGCGGCGTGTGCCACCCTGTGAGAATACTTCTGCTTGAAGGAGCCAACGACCCGTCCTCTTGCATGCGCCAGAACACTTTCATACGCGTCATGAAGCTTTTGGTTGCAAAATGGGCATTGATAGCCGCCGTCCTAGGTCCTAATACACCTGTTATGCATTCCTGCATAAAGCTCCCTCAGGATTTGCCTCTTGTACCTCCTATGGCCATCTTCATCCTCGTTGTCCACATCATCAGACAACACCTATACAAATAGCAAAAAAATTATGGTGTCAAATTAATGTTTACAAACTAATCTCTAGCGAACATTTGGCAATTGCCAAAATTTGGCATCAAATCAATGTTTAGATGCCGTGAAGTAGGATTAGAAATTTATGGCTATTTTTTTATACAAATCCAGAGATTATGGTTCAATTTTTAAGCACAATCGTCTATGTACAAACCAATCTTGAAGAAAATAATGGCACAACCATATATGTAGGTCATTCAAGTCCTGGCTAGGAATTATTAGCACGAACACTAACACTAGCCGGATTACTAGCAGAAATCATTTGCACAGATGAAACAACTAATCACTTATCACTTGTACCATGCAAACAATCAATACACTACATGGATGTAACGAAACTTACGCAGATTTCATGGATTGGGAGAACATTACCATAGGATTTCTATTCCAAAAAGGGGGAGGCAGGAGTAACCAGAGAAACCCTAGGGTCTATTCGACACATAAATGGGTATAGATGAATAACCAGTTGTAATGCTAGCTCGCCTCCCGGTCGTCAAACTGCTAGCTCGCCTCCCGGTGAGCCTGCGCACCAGACTACTGGCATGCCTACCGTCGTTTCGCACAGCTACTCGCATGCCTCCCAATGACACTGGGCAACAAGCACGCCTCCATTAACTCACACACCTGCACACACGCCTCCTGGTCTACCTGCACGGCGGACTGCTCGCATGCATCCCGTCAACTCACGCCTGCTCGCACGGCACAGGGGTCGCTTGGCGGCACGTATATTGTTTTTCTATTTGGATGATTAATGCTGCCACTTTATTGCTTAACTGAAGCATGGCACGTATCCATTGCTGGTCTAACGCTCACGGTTTGAATAAATAATCCGTTTGGTATATTGGTTCCCAATTAAGAAGATAAAGATTACATCAAAATTGGTCTCAAATTTGACAAAAAAGTACAATTCCACTTTGTATTGGTATCCATATGACAACACGATAAGTTTCATGAACTTCAGATAAGTTTTGGATGTACTAGAATTTAAAAATCAAGATTCTCAATGTTTGAAATTTCTTGCACGGGGAGTGAACATGCACCCAAAGAGACACATGTGTTTTTGCAATCCCTTTAGGTGCACTGTCACATGTGCATGTAGCTCAAATTTGATTTCTTCACATTATACCCCTAGAAAATCAATCAATGTACTAAAACGTCTTAATGATCTCTGTTTTTTTCGAAATTAAAACGTCCCTCCTTTGGTAACATATGTTCACCGCGGTATAATTTAACATGCATCATAGTTGCGGTGGATTCGCGGTGTGTGAGTGGGTGTGTGCGTCTGGGGGGTGGCGGGTGGGTCGCAGTACACTACGAGTTGTGAGCCACCGTGTGGGTTGGCCGTTTTGTTAGGCAGGTGCCACATCAGAGTCGTAATTTCATTATTTAAAACATTACACAACCCTTTCATACATACATGTTTTGCCCACATGCAGTCGATGGTTGTCCTACATGACACTCGATACTCACATGTGACGCTTTCTATGGGCCCGCGAGGTCGTCGTCCATCACTTTGACGAACAGCCGGCAGTGAGTTTAATTTGACCAGCAAGGTAGAATCTTTTTTGTTTGTGTTATGGTGGGAGTATATATATAGTACGCGTCGAAGAGGTGGGAGTGGACTAGCATATATACTATACCTACGCGTCCGTGAACAAGTACACCTCACTCAGTGTCGGGTATTTTCAGTTTCCGAGGCACGTGCCACATCAAAGTTGTGAAATTGACTATTCAAACATCACACAACACATCTTTGGGCCACATGCATGCAGGCGATGGTTACCCTAGCTAGGACACTCACGTGTGACGCTTTCATCTATGGGCCCACGAGGCCATCGTCGATGCATGCATCACTTTGACCTACATCGGGAGAGGTTAATTAATTTCATCATCGAGAAGGATTATTTTTTGGGTTGTATTACGGTAGGAGCATACAATATGCGTTAAAGAGGGGGAAGGGGACCATCATATGTAGTACGCTTCATGAACCTCGCTCTGTGTGGGGACTTTAAGGTTTTCGAGGCATTTGGCACATCAAAGTTTTGCATTTTGGGTATTCAACATATGTTTGGCCCACATGCAAAGCGATGGTGGTTGTCTTGCACCCACTTAAGCGGTTATCAATGATATCGATGATTTCCATCTGTGGGACCGCTTGGTCCATCACTACTTTTTGCCTGACAACGAGAGAGGTTAATTTGACTTAGGAGGGGACTATTTTTTGTTTGTAATATGGTATATATATATATATATATATATATATATATATATATAGGTCATGCTCTGGGATGACATGATACTGTTTGAGCACACACACATGCATGTGTATGCATAAATCCCTCTCATCGAGTCGAAGTGGCTAGTACAATGACACACCATGAACCGATCTCGCTCTATGTGGGGACTGTATGATTTTCGAGCACGCACCACATCAACGTTGTGAAATGGTATTCAAACATGCATGCACGCATCACCTCCATACATATGCATGTAGTGGTTGTCTTCGAACGGTACACTCCCTTGAGTGGTATCGGTGACAAGCCTATATATTCATGGGCCTGCATGAACATCCATGATCACCTTGACTGACAACAAGATAGGTTACCATGGCGGATTCTTCCTTTGGTTCGTGTTATCGTAGTATAGGTCATGGTGAGATTCAGACCTAATTAAGTTTGAGCGCATACTATGCACACATGCATGCATGAATCCCCGTCATCGGCTTGAAGTGAGGTGTGACATACATATGCATCGTCAACCTAACCCAAACTCAGTGTGGGGATTTCTGGTTCGAGCACGGTGCCGCATCAAAGTTGTTCCATTGTGTATTCAAAACACACCTCTCCATACATGTGTTTGGGCCACACGCATGCAGTGGTTGTCTTCAGGGACTAGCTACTTGCGTGATTATTGGTGAGCTAGCCCATATTCAGGGTCGCATGGGCGGCCATCACTTTGACCAACAGCAAGAGAGAGGCTGTACGACCAAGGTGGATTATTATTGGTCCGTTTTACGATCCATCTTGGTGAGATGCCTCTCTGGCCCACCGAC
>NC_041383.1:271393842-271397030 GCF_002162155.2 Triticum dicoccoides
GGATTCCCTTCGTGCCGATACGAGGGGGGCAAGCAATACCATGCGCTTTGCGAGATAGGTGCCACATCGAAATTGCATTTGGTATTTGAACATCAAACCACCCTTTGCATACATAAATTTGGTCCACTTGCAAGTGTGTTCGTGTTCCGACCCTCTCCCACGTCATTTTTCACCAAATTTATGAACATTAGACAAGTCGAATGACGCAAAAGACACAGTTCACTCACACTAACCGTGTGCCACGCTGGTGCCCCTGTCACGCACATCCGCACAGTACATTGGGCTCCACGAGGCTTCCCCTCTCAAAAATATCTACCCCCTTGCAGAGTTTTTCTGTTTGATTACACACGGTTATTATGTTATGATCGTGTGTGATGTTTCTTCTTCCCAATCCTGCCTACATTCCTTGAAAATATCTGCCTGCCTGGAGGTATTTTGTGCTTCATAACACACGGTTTTTATCTCTGGACCATGTGCGATGCACCATCATCCAAATTTTCAATAGCCCCGGCATTTCACTCCCGCGTTTGACTCCCGCATAGTAAAATTTTCAGTAGCCATGTCATTTCCTCAAACACACCCCCGCCGTCCCCCCTCCACACACACACACACAAACACACACACACACACACACACAAACTGCTAGCTCGCCTCCCGGTGAGCCTGCGCACCAGACTACTGGCATGCCTACCGTCGTTTCACACAGCTACTCGCATGCCTCCCAATGACACTGGGCAACAAGCACGCCTCCATTAACTCACACACCTGCACACACGCCTCCTGGTCTACCTGCACGGCGGACTGCTCGCATGCATCCCGTCAACTCACGCCTGCTCGCACGGCACAGGGGTCGCGTGGTGGCACGTATATTGTTTTTCTATTTGGATGATTAATCCTGCCACTTTATTGCTTAACTGAAGCATGGCACGTATCCATTGCTGGTCTAACGCTCACGGTTTGAATAAATAATCCGTTTGGTATATTGGTTCCCTATTAAGAAGATAAAGATTACATCAAAATTGGTCTCAAATTTGACAAAAAAGTACAATTCCACTTTGTATTGGTATCCATATGACAACACGATAAGTTTCATGAACTTCAGATAAGTTTTGGATGTACTAGAATTTAAAAATCAAGATTCTCAATGTTTGAAATTTCTTGCACGGGGAGTAAACATGCACCCAAAGAGACACATGTGTTTTTGCAATCCCTTTAGGTGCACTGTCACATGTGCATGTAGCTCAAATTTGATTTCTTCACATTATACCCCTAGAAAATCAATCAATGTACTAAAACGTCTTAATGATCTCTGTTTTTTTCGAAATTAAAACGTCCCTCCTTTGGTAACATATGTTCACCGTGGGATAATTTAACATGCATCATAGTTGCGGTGGATTCGCGGTGTGTGAGTGGGTGTGTGCGTCTGGGGGGTGGCGGGTGGGTCGCAGTACACTACGAGTTGTGAGCCACCGTGTGGGTTGGCCGTTTTGTTAGGCAGGTGCCACATCAGAGTCGTAATTTCATTATTTAAAACATTACACAACCCTTTCATACATACATGTTTTGCCCACATGCATTCGATGGTTGTCCTACATGACACTCGATACTCACATGTGACACTTTCTATGGGCCCGCGAGGTCGTCGTCCATCACTTTGACGAACAGCCGGCAGTGAGTTTAATTTGACCAGCAAGGTATAATCTTTTTTGTTTGTGTTATGGTGGGAGTATATATATAGTACGCGTCGAAGAGGTGGGAGTGGACTAGCATATATACTATACCTACGCGTCCGTGAACAAGTACACCTCACTCAGTGTCGGGACTTTTCAGTTTCCGAGGCACGTGCCACATCAAAGTTGTGAAATTGACTATTCAAACATCACACAACACATCTTTGGGCCACATGCATGCAGGCGATGGTTACCCTAGCTAGGACACTCACGTGTGACGCTTTCATCTATGGGCCCACGAGGCCATCGTCGATGCATGCATCACTTTGACCTACATCGGGAGAGGTTAATTAATTTCATCATCGAGAAGGACTATTTTTGGGTTGTATTACGGTAGGAGCATACAATATGCGTTAAAGAGGGGGAAGGGGACCATCATATGTAGTATGCTTCATGAACCTCGCTCTGTGTGGGGACTTTAAGGTTTTCGAGGCATTTGGCACATCAAAGTTTTGCATTTTGGGTATTCAACATATGTTTGGCCCACATGCAAAGCGATGGTGGTTGTCTTGCACCCACTTAAGCGGTTATCAACGATATCGATGATTTCCATCTGTGGGACCGCTTGGTCCATCACTACTTTTTGCCTGACAACGAGAGAGGTTAATTTGACTTAGGAGGGGACTATTTTTTTGTTTGTAATATGGTATATACATATATATATATATATATATATATATATAGGTCATGCTCTGGGATGATATGATACTGTTTGAGCACACACACATGCATGTGTATGCATAAATCCCTCTCATCGAGTCGAAGTGGCTAGTACAATGACACACCATGAACCGATCTCTCTCTATGTGGGGACTGTATGATTTTCGAGCACGCACCACATCAACGTTGTGAAATGGTATTCAAACATGCATGCACGCATCACCTCCATACATATGCATGTAGTGGTTGTCTTCGAATGGTACACTCCCTTGAGTGGTATCGGTGACAAGCCTATATATTCATGGGCCTGCATGAACATCCATGATCACCTTGACTGACAACAAGATAGGTTACCATGGCGGATTCTTCCTTTGGTTCGTGTTATCGTAGTATAGGTCATGGTGAGATTCAGACCTAATTAAGTTTGAGCGCATACTATGCACACATGCATGCATGAATCCCCGTCATCGGCTTGAAGTGAGGTGTGACATACATATGCATCGTCAACCTAACCCAAACTCAGTGTGGGGATTTCTGGTTCGAGCACGGTGCCGCATCAAAGTTGTTCCATTGTGTATTCAAAACACACCTCTCCATACATGTGTTTGGGCCACACGCATGCAGTGGTTGTCTTCAGGGACTAGCTACTTGCGTGATTATTGGTGAGCTAGCCCATATTCGGGGTCGCATGGGCGGCCATCACTTTGACCAACAGCAAGAGAGAGGCTGTACGACCAAGGTGGATTATTCTTGGTCCGTTTTACGATCCATCTTGGTGAGATGCCTCTCTGGCCCGCC
>NC_041383.1:271397105-271412227 GCF_002162155.2 Triticum dicoccoides
TGCATTCGTAGCTTAGGATTCCCTTCGTGCCGATACGAGGGGGGCAAGCAATACCGTGCGCTTTGCGAGATAGGTGCCACATCGAAATTGCATTTGGTATTTGAACATCAAACCACCCTTTGCATACATAAATTTGGTCCACTTGCAAGTGTGTTCGTGTTCCGACCCTCTCCCACGTCATTTTTCACCAAATTTATGAACATTAGACAAGTCGAATGACGCAAAAGACACAGTTCACTCACACTAATCGTGTGTCATGCTGGTGCCCCTGTCACGCACATCCGCACAGTACATTGGGCTCCACGAGGCTTCCCCTCTCAAAAATATCTACCCCCTTGCAGAGTTTTTCTGTTTGATTACACACGGTTATTATGTTTTGATCGTGTGTGATGTTTCTTCTTCCCAATCCCGCCTACATTCCTTGAAAATATCTGCCTGCCTGGAGGTATTTTGTGCTTCATAACACACAGTTTTTATCTCTGGACCATGTGCGATGCACCATCATCCAAATTTTCAATAGCCCCGGCATTTCACTCCCGCGTTTGACTCCCGCATAGTAAAATTTTCAGTAGCCATGTCATTTCCTCAAACACACCCCCCGCCGTCCCCCCTCCACACACACACACACAAACACACACACACACACACACACACACACACAAACACACACACACACACACGAAAACCTCCTCGGGTGCGCATGCGTGCACACACACACACACCATCCCTCGCTCGAAACCCTAGCAATGTCCCTGCCGCCACCACCGCAAGGCCTCCATTATCAACATCTGCCGGTTTACCCCTGCAGCTTACCCACCGAACCCCATACCAAGGCCACCCTGAGTTTCTTAGATGACGCCTGCCAAATGCCCCCTTTCCCACAGATCCCCATCCTCATCCCCATCCCTCACTCTAGAGCATCGCAGCCTAAGCCCGGCTTCGCTTCCCGTGGAGCTCGAGGAGCGACTGGCCCAAAAGAGGTGTATTGCGGTCTCTTCGCCAGACGTCACCGAGGAAGTTGACGACCATTACTGGCCACATGCACTCAATCAGTGGGCTAGATTATGCGGGTATGTCGCGGTGCTGGCTACGACATCGAAGTTGTCGACAGCGACGACCTGAGGTGGGCTATGTCACGGGTTAAGTGGCCCACCCCAACCCCTCGGGTTCAACCGCCGTCAATCTCATCCATGGCCCCGCTGTTGATCTCCTCTAGCTCGTTGTCAAGAATTTGCCATCCTACATCACCATCGAGCCCATCTGTGACAAGTGAGGAAACCCATGATTTGTTTTGCGTGCCTCTTCATAGGGGGAACCCATGATTTGTTTTGTCAAGTCCCTTTTGTAGTGTAGTGAGAATATGTCCAGTTTTAATTACTATATTTGGTTCTTTGCAGTATGCCTTGTTTATTTCAGTTGTTCACAATGTGATGCTCTATATGTGCAATTATTTACTATGCAGTACATTTCATCAATCCAGTTTTAAACATACCGATAGGAATGCATATATTTGCTTGCTGTTAAGCCTGTTATAGCTAGCATATGCCTCTTTTAAAGTTTTTTGATTGTTCGGTTGTTTGTAGTTAGCATATGTACAGTTTCAAATGCTATATTTGGTTGTTCGTAGTATGCCTTGTTTATTCCAGTTATTCACAATGTGATGTTCTATATGTGCAAGTATGAACTGTGCAGTTCAATTTCATCAATACCAGTTTCAACAATACCACTATGAATGACTACATTTGGTTGCTGCATCTTGTTGTTAACACGCCTTTCCATTTTTATTTAACAATAACCAGTGTACTTAGACCAGCATAATACCAGTTTGAGTGACTATGTTTGCTTGTTGTTAAATGTTAGACCTGTTGCAGTTAACACACCTTTCCACTTGTTTTGCTTTACTAGCGTGCTTAAACCTGCACACTGAAGCTATCTTTTGGAGATTATTTTGTCTGCCATGGATAATTTTGGTTGATGTTTAGCCTGTTGTGCTTAACATGCCTCTCGATGTACCTACACAGGGCAATTTTGGGAACGACTATTGTTTTCCATCGAGGTTAGTTTCATCCCATGGCTTATATATACTCATTGTTTAGGATATCTATAGCTAGTACCATATAGGTCGGGGGTTGATAAGGGACTAATCGGTGAATCAGACTTTTAATTGAATATATCTGTAACCCATTTATCGTTAGGTTAACTAGGGCCATATGTAATATATCTGGGGCTACATAGCAACATGCACTACACTTAATGTCTAAATATGCAATCCTAGGCTACATAGCAACAAGGAAGAGTGGTACCTTAATGTTCTGATGATGTCTAGATATACGTAGAAGAGCAGCAACAGCAACAACAACAACACAACCCTGTTTGGATACTCAGCTTAGCTAGAGGTTAGAGTTAGTTTCTAGCTCATGACTAACCCTGAACTAACTCATCCAAAGAGGTGTTTGGATGACAGGGTTAGATTGATAATAAATGCACTAGGAGAACTAGCTCCAATTAGCACCTCTTGGGTTGGATAGTTTTTTGGGTGGGTTAGATGCAACTAGCTCAAACTAGCCCTCATGTTTGGATATACTTTAGGGCTATTTGAGCCCAAACTAGCTCAAACTAACTCTAACCCATGGATACAACAACAGTTAATCAGCCAATAATTTGTAAGAATGCAATAAACTCCTTCCATCCCGTAATATAAGATATTAATTCATCTAATATGTGAGTATATTGGATGTTACAAGATATTATAAAAGAGTGTTGTACTACATCATTATGCAATTGTTGTTTAGCTTCTAATATTAACTTGGTGCTTTTAGGTACATATGTCATTGGTAAAGATCCGCGCTTTGACCCTTTCTACGTATGGGGCAATGAGATATCGATGAACCAACATCAAGTGAGGAAGCTGATAAAGATTGTTAGTAAAATGGGTCAAAAGATGGCAATTAAACTATCTGTTTACAGTTTATCCAAGACAACAACGAATTGCAGGATGGTAAGTAAGAACTTTGTAGCCTTCTCTTTACTGCCCATAATGAGTTGTGTTAGATGACAATGTCTGAATCTTTTTCCTTTGCAGTGGTTACCAAAGCAGTTTAATCAAGATTACCTCTCAAACTACATGATTGGTGGGCATGCAAAGGTTAAAGTATTTCTACCAGAACACGATGATTATCTAGATGTTTTCATAAAGACCGTGAAGGATGGGCGGTCGTCCATCACAAGGGGTTGGACTAGAGTCATGCGTGCCTTCTGCATGGAGGAGGGCACAATATGGGCATTCCGCTTCACCTTGTTCAGCAACCAGAATGTATTTTGCCTCTTTCTTTACCGTCTTTAATAGTACAGGTATAGAACTGCGGTTCATCATTCTTTATTTGGTTCTTATGTAATTCTTGAACATATGTACCTATGAATCGAATAATGCATTGGTTGTTTGAAACTGATGGATATGAATAAAGCTATAGCATACATTCAAATTCAAATTCAAATCCGGTACAATTTGAAATAGCAGCAATTAAATTACAGGGAAATTACACTCTCTAGGTCGTTACGGCAGACACGGTTGGTAAAACACAAACGTTTGTGATATACACCATAATCTGACATGGTTCACGGAGACGAAACGTGTGCAAGCATGCACACAGTTGCCGTTTGCAAAGCGTGTGCGATGTCAGACAATATCACAAATGGTGCGGGCAAACCAAACGTTTGTGATAGTTGGCTTATCATACACGATTCACAAGCATGAACTATTTTTGATGAAGTATGCATCGTAAATGTTGCACCACAAAATAGCATGTGCGATAGTTGTCGTGTACGACGATGTTATGACGGTCCGATGTTTTGTAATCCTGTCCGACACTCATACGGCAATTAGCTAATCTTCTTAATTAGTTATCGCATACGGTTTGGGAAAAGCGAATGTGTGTGATTGTCTGCTTATCATACACGTTCTATAATAGTGAACCATTTGTGATGGGCCGCGCATCATAAATGTAGCACCCCAGAATACCGACTGCGATGACAATGTGAGCACAAACGAGTAGCGAGTACTGTATATGCATCAAGGCTCCCTATCCCCGACGGTTTCTGGGTCGTGTGGGAAGGACCCCCCTATCACCCACAGTCACTTGGCGACGGTTCCAAATGCCGTCGCGGAAAGGGGTTAAAAACCGTTTGTATAGCACCTCGATGTACCAGTGTGTTTCATTCAGTCACACTGCAACTTTATATTCATACGATCAAGATATAGTATTAAACCCAAAAAAATAATTCCGACGGCGGCGTGCCGCGCCAACGTTGTCGTTGTCATCCTCCGGGACGCTGTTGTTGAAGTCTTCGAGGCAGCACATAATGTTATTCACATGGAAATCAAACATGTTGTCGTCGCGCGATTGACGGGCGGGGTGCAGGAGGACGGCAACTCGCAGTGCTGCGAGGTAGAGGTCAACGGCGATGTCCCATGATGCTAAGGGGGGCGTGTGCACAGGCACAGACGTGACGAGTGCAGGAAAACCCATGGGGACTGGCGCTGCGGTGGGTGCATGGGCACACACGGGCACGTGCACAGGCGCTGGTGCTGGCATGTAGACGGGCTCGCGCGGGTCAGCGGGGACCTTGCTGGTGCCTGCGGCTTCCAGCTCTGCAATAGTGCTCGGCGACCACCCCGTCAATGCTACAGGAATGGTCGGTGGCGCGGGCGCGGGGATGGCAGCTGGGAAGGGCACAGGGGCAGCAACCGCCACGGCCAACCGGTTAAGGGCCATGTCCATGAGGCCCCATTCCTCCTTATTTTCTATCTCGTTCGGCTCAGAGTTGACTTCACCAAACTGGAAGACTAGTGGCAGATGATCCTTCTGCGCGATGGCGTTGGTGGAGGTCTATGGGAGGGGAATGGGAGGCGAACAGTAAGGCCGCCCGTATTAAGCAGTGGCTCAAGCGCCATTAATGGAGAGGATGCGAGCAAGGCGGGCGGCCATGGAAGTTAAAGGGCTTGCTTCCCAGTGAGCCTGTGCAGCGTATAGCTCGCACGCTTCCTGATGAGCCTATGCATTGGAGGACAGTTTGCACGCCTCCCAGTCAACCTACGCAGCAGACTGCGCTCGCACGCCTCCCGTCTACTCAGGCAGATGTCTGCGTGGCACCTCCTAGCCATTAAAAGTGTGATGCGTGGGGTCATGTGAATGGTTAACAGAATGCCCACGAGTTAAATTATACAAACGTTTGAGGTGATAAGGTGGCAGCTATTTGTTTCAAAATGCCTTTGTTGTCTATTGATTCGAGTGCGCCTTCTCTCAAATTGGATATGAAAAGTTTCCACATCATATTGGATGCCATTCCATGATAGCATGCCAAGTTTCATGGAATTCAAACGAGTTTTGGATTTACTAGAATTTAAAAACAAAGTATCTCAACGTTTTGCCGGCAAGCAACAGTGCCCTAGTGTTTGAAATTCATTCCCATTTCATGCATGGGACATAAGCATGCACCCAAGGACACACATTTGATTTTTCAACCCATTTATATGCACTGGAGCATGTGCATGTAGTTCAACTTTGAATTATGCACATAAAATGCCTAGAAAACTCAGTTAATGTATAAAAATGTCCAAACGAACCCCGAAAATTTTCAAATTTTAACACAACACTCCTGTTGTTCTATGTTGATACTAGAAAAAATTTGAAAGCAAGAAGGCAACGAATATCGTTTCGTCACAAAGGTGACACGTTCCCTACCGGAACCATGAGGATTGTTGTGAGAAGCTCATACGCAAACCTGCCCCAAATGGGACAATTTTTTCACCACAACATGTTGATGTTGTTCCATGTAGCATGCCAAGTTTCATGAATTTCATACGAGTTTTGGATTTACTAGAATTTTAAAACCATGTATCTCAATGTTTGCGGCCAAGCAACGGTGCCGAGGTGTTTGACATTCATTCCCATTTCTTGCATGGGACCTAAGCATCCAACCAAGGACACACATTTGATTTTTCAACCCATTTATATGCACTTGAGCATGTGCATGTAGTTCAAATTTGAATTATGCACATAAATGCATAGAAAACACAGTTAATGTATAAAAATGTCCAAACGAACCCAAAAGATATCCAAAATTTAACACAACACTCCTATTATTCTATGCTGACACCAGAAAAAATTTAAGGGCACGAAGATGCAAAGAATATCGTTTCATCCACAAAGGAGACACGTTCCCTATCGGAACCATGAGGCTTGTTGTGAGAAGCTCCGGTTTGTGAGAAGCTTATACCGAAACCCGCCCCAAATGGGATAATTTTTCACCACAACATGTTGACGCCGTTCCATGATAGCATGCCAAGTTTCATGAATTTCAGACGAGTTTTGGATTTACTAGAATTTTAAAACCATATATCTCAATGTTTGCAGCCAAGCGACAGTGCTGAGGTGTTTGACATTCATTCCCATTTCTTGCATGAAAGCATGCAACCAAGGAGACACATTTGATTTTTCAACCCATTTTTATGCACTGGAGCATGTGCCTATAGTTCAAATTCGAATCATGCACATAAATGCATAAAAAACTCAGTTAATGTATAAAAATGTCCAAATGAACCCTGAAAAATCCCAAAATTTAACACGACTCTCCTGTTGTTCTATGTTGATAGCAGAAAAAAATTGAAAGCAAGAAGAGGCAACGAATATCATTTCGTCCACAAAGGTGACATGTTCCCTACCAGAACCACGAGGCCTGTTGTGAGAAGCTCTGGTTTGTGAGAAGCTTATACCAAAAATTGCCCCAATGGGACAATTTTTTTACCACAACATGTTGATGCCCTTCCATTATAGCATGGCAAGTTTCATGAATTTCAGATGAGTTTTGGATTTACTAGAATTTTTAAACCATGTACCTCAATGTTTGCGCCCGAGCGATGGTGCCGAGGAGTTTGACATTCATTCCCATTTCTTGCATGGGACCTAAGCATGCAACCAAGGGCACACATTTGGTTTTTCGATCCATTTTTATGCACTAGAGCATGTGCCTGTAGTTCAAATTTGAATTATGCACACAAATGCCTAGAAAACTCAGTTATTATATAAAAATGTCCAAGCGAACCCCGAAAAATTCCAAAATTTAACACGACACTCTTATTGTTCTATGTTGACACCAGAAAAAATTTGAAAGCAAGAAGAGGCAACGAATATCGTTTCATCCACAAAGGTGACATGTTCCCTACCGTAACCATGAGGCTTCTTGTGAGAAGCTCTGCTTTGTAAGAAGCTTATACCAAAACCTACCCCAAGTGGGACAATTTTTTTACCACAACATGCTGATGCCATTCCATGATAGCATGCCAAGGTTCATGAGTTTCAGACGAGTTTTGGATTTACTAGAATTTCAAAACCAAGTATCTCAATGTTTGCCGACGAGCCACAGTGCCGAGGTGTTTGAAATTCATCACCATTTCTTGCATGGGACATAAGCATCAACCCATGGACACATATATGAATTTACAACCCATTTTGGTGCACCGGAGCATGTGCATGTAGTTTAATTTTGAATTGTGGACCTGAAATGCCTAGAAAACCAAGTTAATGTATAAAAATGTCCAAACAAACCCTGAATAATTCCATTTTTTATGACACACCTATAGTTTGATGTTCACTGCAGATAAAAGTTCTAGCAATCCAACACCCTCCTTTGCCGTTGTTTGCATTTCAAATCAAGACAAAAAATCAAGTAGACCACACACAGTTTATTATCACCAACCTTGTGAGATGCAATATAAAATATCTTGGAGTACCGTCGGAGTAGTACGTATATGGCTTACGCAAGAAGGTGCGTCTGCTACAGTCCACAGTCGGCGCATCAAGGACACTAGCTTGCTCCCCAAATATCATTTCACTGTTCAATCATCGCCAGTGAAAGATGGGGATGTGGACCCGCGTCGTGAGGGCCACTTCGGCGGCCCACTCAGGCGAGGGCACGGCCGCACCTGCCATGCACATAGTAACAAGCTGCATGAGCGTGGCCACAATCTATGATCGGGCGGCCAAGGCAGCCCAAATGGCCGCTGTTGCTGCTCCGGTGGCGACAGCAACATCTGCATCGAGGATAGTAACTGCTGAGAGCAGCACAAGAGCTATCAGTTATGCAGCGGCCACCTTAGCCCTAATGGAGGCTGCCCACGACCATGTTGAGGCTGCCCACACCCAGATCATGGCGGTCAACGCACAAATCGAACGAAGCTTCTCCAACAATGGTCGGCAACTCACGACCAAAGAGTTGGCAATTGTCGAGAGCGTTCGAGCAGCCGTCCATCCCTTCGCGGCATACCCTACGATGGCGGAGCCCATCCAAGCCCAGATCACGGCCGCCAATGCCCAGCTCGTGACTACCTTTCCCAAAGAGATGGCGGACGCGGATGGCGAGATGCTTGCCTAGTATGGTGTGATTGATGCCATGGAGCCCTTCCCCAGGAGATCGTTCGGCATGAGCTGGACATGGAGGAGGCGGCGGAGATCGACGAGCACCAGCCAGAGTAGTACTCTTTGTTTAATTTAGAGCGTCAATCTTTAATTTTTTAGGGTAATGTTTAGGTCAGCTATTTTCGTTTAATTGTTGACTTACTCGATTAAGAAGTGTGGGTGTGATGTAGGCTCCTTTGTGTACCCAAATTATGAAGTGACATGGATGACCACTGTAACCAGGGATATTCGGACCAAAATTTGCATGTTCAAACTCATCACACATGGGGTAAGCTATATGAATCGTTTGTGATGTTCACATATCATACACAGTGCTGAATAAGGGACCGTGTCTGATGACATTTTGCGCGCCAGTTTTTTCGCTGCACCGATCCAAAATTTTCGGCTTCCGCAGAAATATCTACCTCCCGCCCCCTCCCCCTTACCAAAAGCCACACTTCCCCTATTTCCGCCTCCCTTTTCAAGTTCAAACCTCACTCCTTGCTTGTAGCGCCGCCTTCTCGCCGGCGACCCTCCTTCACACTGCTCGGCCTCGTCTATCCAGGCAGGTAATCCACACCTACCCCCATCCTCCTCCTCCTTCTACATCCCACATGCCCTGACTGTCGATACGACACCATCCACCCAAACACCAACCCCTCCCCCAAATAAGCGCCGCCCTAAGACATGGTGCACGTAGTATAACCAGGAGCTCAAGGAGCATTTGGCAGCTGAGAAGCAAATCGCGGCCGCATGCGTGGATGAGGTCGCGATTGCTGCCATTCGTGCTAGCCCCCATACCTTGGAGGAGCACCTCACTGTCGAGGTCACTACCGATGCCTCGCGCGCCAACATTGCGGCCCGGTTGGCTGCTTTGAACGACAGTTCGTGGTGTTTTCTCGAGGCCACAGTCAGTGTCTTTGACAAAGACTACGAGGTTTTCTCAGCGTGCCCGTGCTTACCTCAACTCGAGAGACAGCAGGTTGGTGCTCGGAGCGGCTCAAGCAACTCACCACTATGAGGAGGGCACCCACGATGTGGAGGCCTCGCCCTCTTCCATGTCCAAGGATCCAATCATCATCGATATCTCCGACGATGAGGAGTAGCTTGTCTTATTAGCTCACTATATGGACCTATGTTCAGTTAGCTAGCTACACCGGTTAAGCATGCTCAGTTTACCCGTTGCATTTGCTGCTCCTGCCTATCCTTAACAAACTCTAGTGAATTGTCCTATCTACTTTTACCATGCAATTTATTGCTCTAGTGTATATGTTCTATATGTTGTGCAATGTGGTGCTCACTTATTAAGTGTTTGGTTAATTTGTTGCCGTGTTCAGTTAACTGTATGGTTCAATTCTGTAATGTGATGTTCAATTCTTTAGGGTGCAATTTTGTATTGTCTTCCATGTGAGAAATAAATTGAATTTATCTGTACAAAATACATGAGAAACAAATGCAATTGCTATATTTCCAAGTTGTCAAGCATGCTTGGTTTGGCTAACTGTCTAATCTTCTAGTGTGTTTTATATTGTGCAATGTGGTGCTTAGTTAATGTTTGGTTCATTTGTTGTGGTGTTTAGTTAACTATTGGTCCAATTCTGCAATGCGATGTTCAATTGTTGTGGGTGCATTTTGTTATTGTCTACCATGTGAGAAATAAATCAAATTTGGTTGTACTAAATGCATGAGAAACAAATACAATTGCTATATTTCCAAGTTTTTAAGCATGCTTGGTTTCGTTAACTATCTGATCTTCTATTAGGAGTATGTTATATGTGCAATGTGGTGCTCAGTTAATGTTTGGTTCATTTGTTGTGGTGTTTAGTTAACTGCTTGGTTCAATTCTGCAATGCGATGTCCAATTGTTGTGGGTAGGATTTTGTATTGTTATGCATGTGAGGAATAAATCGACTTTTGGCTACACTTAATACATGAGAAACATATACAATTGCTATATTTTCTAGTTCTTAATCATGCTTGGTTTGGATAAATGGGTTTTCCATGTGGCTCAAATTAATCTGATGAATCTGCAATGTGTTTATTTTTCATCAACATATTTTACTGATAGCATGCCAAGACTCACTTAACCCGATCACTAACTACCTTATATGTGTTGCAGGGAAACAGTGGGAAGCACTGAGGTTTACAATCGAGGTTTACACATGCATGGTCCTTTGTCTAATAGCACATTATTGTGCAATTGCAGGAACCATTCTAATATTTAATTTTTTAACAATTTGGTCTTGCACATGTAGGTCCTGTTGTCAGAGATTTTGACCCACTGTTCGACCCTTTTTGCATATGGGGAAATGAGTTGTCCATGAATATTGGTCAAGTCAAGAATCTCAAAAAGATTGTTAGGACAAAGAAATTAGCAACAAAAAACAACAAGATCTTTGTCTGCACAATGAAGAAGACATTAGTTCACTACAGGATGGTACTAACTATTATACCTTGTCTTTTCTATTCTTTTGCCCCATTTCAAATCTAGAGAAGACATTTAAGCATAACCTTGTTTTTACGCCTTTCCAAAGCAGTTAACTGATGATTACCTCTCAAACCACCTGTATGGTTAGGAAGCAAGGAATGTATTCATACAATACCCACGGTTCAATAAGGAAGTCTTCCTGAAGAGGACAAAGGATGGACAGTCAATCATCCACATGCACTGGCCTAAAGTTGCAAAGACCTTCAACATCAATGAAGGCTCAATATCCGCCTTCCGCTTCAGCAGTTTTCCAGATGAGATTCATCTGTCTATGCACCGTCTATGATGCTAATTTTGAAAGGTTATAGATGTTGCATGTGAAACTTGGTGTTGGTGCAGTTGTGTAATGGGCTAGCTAAGTGCTGAAGCTATATGATGTTGTACTTTGATGTATTTCAATTATGAAATCCCGCTTCCTTAATACAAAAATGAAATATACCGTGTGCTTAATAGGAAATGTCAATTAGATTAATAAATGGACTGTTAATAATAGGCCAATTAGCCTGCTAATTGGGTTTTTCTATTGCAAACGGTTATTGAGAAAACACCTTGGGCGATGACCTCAGACAATGCAGACAGTTTCTAGGAATAAATCATGTTGAATCAATGAACAATCACACACGACTTCCTATTGAAAACTGTTTGCATTAGGCCACCTTGCGCAAACGTTTACCACATAAAAAGTGTGTGTGATGGACAGTCTATGCCACACAGTTTCTTCTATGCACCATGTGTGATAAATTCAATAAAGCAAACGATAAAATTGTTAATATCGTTTGCAATGGCAACGCTATCACAAATGATTTAATGAGGAAAATTGTGTGTGATGTACATGCGAACAGAAACGTTTCCCCTGGATTGACCGTGTGGGACGTACATATGAACAAAAATATACTTCTTGGATTGACTGTGTGGTATGTACATACGAACGGAAACGTATTCCTAGGATTGACTGTGTGGAATGTACATATGAACGAAAATGTTTGTCTGGGACTCACTGTGTGGGATGTATTTACGATCAGAACTGATTGGGCCTGTATAATTGTATTTGATTGCTCGCCCGTCGCACATGATCTTATTTCGCCAAGCGTGTTTGGTTGGAGGGCCTATCCCCAATGGTTTATGGGTCATGTGGCAAGGACACCCCTATCACCCACACTCACTAGGCGACGGTTCAAAATGCCGTCGCCGAAAGGGGTTAAAACCGTTTGTATAGCACCTCGCTTTACCAATGGTATATAAGCCCATTTTCCCTAGAAAAAAAGAGAGGACTTTTGGGACAGAGCGCTGCCATCTCGAGGCAGAACTTGGGCAGGAGCACTTTTGCTCTCCGGCAGAGCGATTCCGTCGGGGACACTTCCCTCTGGGAGGGGGGAATCTAAGCATAACATCGTCATCACCAACAACCCTCTCATCATGGGAGGACCAATCTTCATCAGCATCTTCACCAGCACCATCTCATCTCAAACCCTAGTTCATCTCTTGTACTCAATCTTTGTATCCAAACCTCAGATTGGTACTTGTGGGTTGCTAGTAGTGTTGATACATCTTGTAGTTGAGCTAGTTGGTTTATTTGGTGGGAGATTATATGTTCATATCCTTAATGATATTCAGTAACCCTACAATCTTGAACATGAATATGATTTGTGAGTAGTTACTTTTGTTCCTGAGGACATGAGAGAAGTCTTGTCATAAGTAATCATGTGAATCTGGTATTCATTCGATATTTTGATGATGTGTATGGTGTTGCTTCCTTTTAGTGGTGTCATGTGAACGTCGACTACATGACACTTCACCATCTTTGGGCCTAATGGAATACATTGTGGATTAGTAATTAGATGATGAGTTGCTAGAGTAACAGAAGCTTAAACCCTAGTTTATGCGCTATTCTGCAAGGGGCTGATTTGGATCCACATGTTTCATGCTATGGTTAGATTAATCTTAATTCTTCTTTCGTAGTTGTGGATGCTTGCAAGAGGGGGTAATCATAAGTGGGAGGCTTGTTCAAGTAAGAACAACACCCAAGTACTGGTCCACCCACATATAAAATAATCAAAGTAGCGAACACGAATCAAACCAACATGATGAAAGTGACTAGATGAAATTCCTGTGTGCCCTCAAGAACGCTTTGCTTATTATAAGAGACTGTTCTGGCCTGTCCTTTTCTAGAAAAAGTATTGGGCTATCTTGCTGCACCTTTGTTACCATGTCGTGGCTGGATACAATCACCTATGGGGCAGTGAGCCCCTTGTGGTTCGGCAAGGGGGAGATCATGTTGCACAAAGAGCAGAAACCATGGAGCAACTCAACGATGATGACACTGGTGGTTTTTACCTAGGTTCAGGCCGCTGTGAAGCGTAATACCCTACTCTTGCTTTGGTGGATTGAGTGGAAGGAAACACAACGATTGGGTGGTGCTCAATCTTGGCAAGGTTGCCTCAGGGAGAGCAGCTACACGCGTAAAGTGTGTGAGGGTTCGAATCCTTTGCTAGGTCGCCTTGGACCTCCTTTTATAGTTCAAGGGGTAACCACAATGGCAAAACATTATTTATCTACTGATTAGATAGCAAACAGTGCTATCATACCTAACTCTAGCAGTTAGGACAAGGTGCATTAAATGCACTGCTAGGTGTCATGCTGTGGGGGCAGCCCGACAAGCCTGTCGCGCCGCTTAATCACTACAAAAAAACACTTCCGTGATGATACGTGTTTGTCACAGTAGGTCGCGTTTTTTGTCATGCATGTACATCCATGACAAATTTATGACAGAATCAAGATAGTCATACCTGTGCTGTCGTAGAAGTGTTCCATGACATTACCAAAATTATCATCACGGAAGTGTCCACTTCCATGACGATAAATCGCGCGTCACAGAAGTGCTTTCGTCAAGGGTGACCGACACATGGCATCCACCGTAACAGAACGCCGTTAAGCTATCGGGTCGAGTTTTGCATCCGATAACCCGTTAACAGCCCCGACCAATGGGGATTTTCCACGTGTAAAATCATCATTGGCTGGAGGAAACACGTGTCGGCTCACCGTTGGGACAGATGTCATCCACTCATTGGACAGAAGGCGCCTATGATATGTCGACACGTGGCATGGCCCAACAGAGGCCCATTCCTGTGAAAAGGCCGGCCTGTTTGTAATGCCCTCGATGCGGCTATATCTCCCACGTGTCGAAGCACGACTTAGAGGCATAACCGCATTGAAAGCAATGTCGCAAGTGAGGTAATCTTCGCACAACCCATGTAATACATAAGGGAAAAGATACATAGTTGGCTTACAGTCGCCACTTCACACAATACATAAATAAACATCCATCATCCAGATTACACTCAAGGTCTGACTACGGAACCAAAATAAAAGAAGACTACCCCAAATGCTACATAGATCCCCGATCGTCCCGACTGGGCACCTCTACTGATCATCTGGAAACGATACATAGTAACGACCAAGGGCCTCATCAAATTCCCACTTCAGCTCAGTTGCGCCATCTGCGCCAGTATCCTCGGCACCTGCATCTGTTTTGGTAGAATCTGTGAGCCACGAGGACTCAGCAATCTCACACCCGCGAGATCAAGACTATTTAAGCTCATAGGTAGGTAAAGGTGTGATATGGTGGAGCTGCGGCAAGCACTAAGCATATATGGTGGCTAACATACGCAAATGAGAGCGAGAAGAGAAGCAACACGGCGGTCGAGAAGCTAGAAGCGATCAAGAAGTGATCCTGAAACTACTTACGTCAAGCATAACACAAACCGTGTTCACTTCCCGGACTCCGCAGAGAAGAGACCATCATGGCTACACACACGGTTGATGCATTTTAAAGAGGTCAAGTGTCAAGTTATCTACAACCGGACATTAACAAATTCCCATCTGCCTCATAACCGCGGGCACGGCTTTCGAAAGATTATATACCCTGCAGGGGTGTCCCAACTCAGCCCATCAGAAGCTCTCACGGTCAACAAAGGAATAGACCTTCTCCCAGGAAGACCCGATCAGTCTCGGAATCCCGGTTCGCAAAACATTTCGACAATGGTAAAACAAGACCAGCAAAGCCGCCCGATGCGCTGACAAATCCCGATAGGAGCTGCACATATCTTGTTCTCAGGGCAACACCGGATGAGACTAGCTACGAGTAAATCCAGCCCTCAAGTTTCCCCGAGGTGGCCCCGCAG
>NC_041383.1:271412645-271422230 GCF_002162155.2 Triticum dicoccoides
AAACCCAAAGGAAAAGGCTTAGGTGGCAAATGGTAAAAACAAGTTTGGGCCTTGCTGGAGGAGTTTTATTCAAAGCGAACTGTTAAGGGGGTCCCATAAATCACCCAACCGTGTAAGGAATGCAAAATCAAGGAACATAACACCGGTATACGGAACTAGGGCGGCAAGAGTGGAACAAGTCACCAGGCATAAGGCCGAGCCTTCCACCCTTTACCAAGTATATAAGGTGCATTAAATATAAACAAGAGATATTGTGATACCCCAAAATAACCACGTTCCGACCTGGAACAAATTTCAGCTTCACCTGCAGCTAACAATGCTATAAGAGGGGCTGAGCAAAAGCGGTGACATGGCCAAACAACGGTTTGCTAGGACAGGATGGTTAGAGGTTCAACATGGCAATAGGTAGGCATGGTAGATAAAGGCAGGTAGGGCTAACATAGCGAAAGAGCGAGTACTAGCAAGCAAAGATAGTAATGATTTCGAAGGTATGATCATCTTGCCTGCAAGGTTCTCAGAGTTGTCGAAGGCTGGATCCTCGTAAGCATACTCAACAGGTTCCTTGTGCACGTACTCGTCTCCCGGCTCTACCCAAAGCAAGAACACAAGCAAAGGAACCACAATAAATCACGGTGCAATGCGCAAGCAATATGATGCAAAACATGTCATGATATGCGAGATGTGATATGCAATGCATATGCGTGCTTCGGGAGGAAAAAGGATGAACAAGGCATCAACTTGGCAAACCAAGTATGCCGCTGGAAAGATGAGATGATTTCGGTTGAAATCGATATAAAGATCACCAGGAACGGATGCACGGTTTGCAAATGACAAGCAAGACAAGTATGGCACAAAGCTGCGATTAACAGCACGATGCTACTTAGCATGCAACAAGAAACTATGCTACAGCACCCCAACATAAAAGCAAAGCATATGGCAATGATCTACAGGAGATGCTTTACAAAAGAGGAACACTGAGCTACGGCTCATTCACATCATAACAGGTTCAAACAAGCATGGAGAAAGTGCAAAAAATTAACAAGCTGGACATGGCATAAACAACAGCACGAAGCAATGTTCAGAGCAGGTTATCAACATGCTACAGGAACTTATAATAGCAAAATAAGACATGGCATGAATCTACTCAAAGCATAGATCAAAATTCCCTTACTGACCATAAGCCAAAAATGATTAGAAAATATGATGGCACCCATGTAAACATAGCAAGTTTCGTTAACAGATTTCAGCAAACAAAGCATGGCATTGAAATAATTATGAAGGCACCTTCGCGAGCTCGATGCACTCACTACAGAGCTCCCCATGATAAACTAAGCATACATCCATCAAGAAGACATGACATAGAAGCTATACATGGCAAGAAACAACAGCATAGCATATCCGGACCAACTACAACAACCTCGGCCAAATTGAATAACATGTAAACAATCTGCCAGGAAACAACTTGAAGCAAAAGTAGAGCACAAAAATGACATGCTAGACTACTCCATAATTACAACCAGGACCATGGATGGATAAAGCAAAACCATGTTTTTAAAACACCCTTACTGAAGTATCTCAAATTATGCATGGATCTCTCTGTAGCAGCATGTTTACATGGCATCAAATTTACAGCAGAACAGGAACTAAAATCAGCGTTAACACGAAGCCTAGTTTGCATGCTTGTGCTAGTCACCACATTGATCACAAAAATACATGGTAAGCACCTCTTTAAAGAAGACATAGCCTAGTTCAAAACACATTTAGGGATCACCCTCATAGGATGCACACATCAATCATGGCAAAAATGACAAAAGAGCTCGTGCTGATAGGATTCTGAAACTAACGATATGAAGCCCTCTTCCTACAGCATTTCGGGCATCAAGATGAGCTCAAATGCAAATGACGCAATGGAATGAAATGATGCACTCTTCGAGGCGAACAATTTGACATATTATACGCATGAAACGGAGCTACGGGTGCGAAGATGCGATGCAATGAAGATGCAATGATTTTAACAGTAGAAAAAGACAGACGAAAAAAACGGGGGAGAAGAAGTCAACCGCTGAGTGTCCCGATCGGATCTGGGCGTGCTGTACGAGGTTTGTCGGCCGGAGCGGGAGGGAGATGGCCGGAGCAACGGCCGGAGCGGGCTGCCGGAGAGGAGCCTCAGGGAGGCCAGAGTGGAGGAGGGCGGAGGAGATCCGCGCGCGGGCGGCGGTGGCGCGGGACCGCGACGGCGCGGGAGGCGACGGCGGGCGGCCGGCGACGGTTCGGAGGCGGCGGCGCGTTCGGCTCGGCGCGGGAGGTGGCGGCGTCGGGCCGGGAGGCGCGGGCGGCGGGGAGGCGCGCGCGGGCCGGGGAGGCGCGGGGAGGGCCGGCGCTGGGCCTCGCGGGCCGGCGGCGATGTGGGCGCGGGTTGCCCACGTGGCAGCCGCGGATTGGCTGCGGGCGCGGCGGCGGACGCGTCCGGCTCCGTCCGGACGTGTCCGGCGGCGCGGAGAGGAGCGGGGCTGGGGTTAGGGTGGTTTTGACCCGGGATTTCGGGGGAGAGGGTGTTTTTATAGGTAGAAGGAGCTAGGAAGCTCCAAATGAGGTGCGGCTTTCGCCCACACGATCGTGATCGAATGACGGAGAGCATGGAAGGGAGTTAGATGGGTTATTGGGCTGTTTTGAAGGGGTGTTGGGCTACAACTTAAAAGAGGCCTTTGCGGATATGCGGATAACTGTTGGAGTACCAAACGAGCTCCAAATGACCCGAAACTTGACATGTGGTCTACCGGTGCTATACCAGGGCCACTTGGCAAGGCTCGGTCCATTCCGAGAACGTTCAACATCCGCACACGAAAAGAGACAAGAGGGGTGCACCGGTGCATGTGGGAGTGTCGGATTGCGAAACGGTCAACGGGGAAAATGCTCGGATGCATAAGACGAACACGTATGCAAATGAGATGCACATGATGACATGATATGATATGCATGACATGAATAAAATGAAAAACAAAAGACAAAACCCAACCACGGAGGAAATATCATATCACATAGCCGAAAATGGCAAGAGTTGGAGTTACAAAGATGGAAAGTTACATCCGGGGTGTTACAACACTCCACCACTACAAGAGGATCTCGTCCCGAGATCTAGGACTGAAAGAACTCCGGATATTCAGAACGGAGGTGATCCTCGCGCTCCCAGGTGGCTTCTCGGTCGGAATGGTGTGACCACTTCACTTTCAGGAATTTGATTGACTTGTTGCGAGTCTTGCGCTCGGTTTCTTCGAGAATAGCAACAGGGTGCTCATGATAAGAGAGATCTTCTTGGAGGTCGATTTCTTCGAAGTTGATAGTGTGCTCAGGAGTCTTGAAGCACTTGCGAAGCTGTGACACGTGAAACACATCGTGCACGTTCGCAAAGTTGGATGGAAGCTCAAGTTGATAGGCGAGATCGCCTCTTTTGCCAATGATCTTGAAAGGACCCACGTATCTAGGGGCAAGCTTACCTTTGATACCTAAGCGACGAGTGCCTTTCATTGGAGAGACGCGGAGGTAGACATAGTCTTCGATTTCAAAAACCAAGTCACAGTGCTTGCTATCATAGCAACTCTTCTGTCACGATTGCGCGGCTTTGAGATTCTCACGAATGACTTTGCACATTTCTTCGGCCTGTGATCAAGTCGTTGCCAAGAAGTTGGTGTTCACCTGTCTCAGACCAGTTGAGAGGAGTACGACACTTTCTGCCATAGAGAATTTCGAATGGGGCCTTGCCCGAACTCGCTTGGAAGCTATTGTTGTAGGAAAACTCGGCATATGGAAGACAATCTTCCCACTTCATCCCGAAAGAGATGACACAAGCCCTGAGCATATCTTCAAGGATTTGATTGAGTCGCTCGACTTGGCCACTTGTTTGAGGATGGAAAGCTGTACTGAAACGAATGTTGGAACCCATGGCCGTCTGAAAGGAGTCCCAGAACTTAGAAGTGAAGATGCTTCCACGATCTGAAGATATCAATTGTGGAATGCCGTGCAAGGAGACAATTCTAGATGTGTATAGCTCTGCCAGCTGAGCTGCTATGATAGATTCTTTGATAGGAAGAAAATGAGCCACTTTGGTAAGCTTGTCAATGACAACGAAGATAGCATCATTTCCACGCTTGGACTTAGGAAAACCAGTCACGAAGTCCATCTCGATATGGTCAAACTTCCATTCTGAAATAGCAAGAGGTTGGAGGAGACCAGCTGGTCGTTGGTGTTCTGCTTTCACTCTTCTGCAGACATCACATTCATTCACGAATTGAGCAATCTCTCGCTTCATTCGAGTCCACCAATATGACTGCTTGAGGTCATGGTACATCTTTGTACTTCCAGGATGAATGGATAGGAGGGAATTGTGTGCCTCATTCATGATGACTTTTCTCAGATCACCCTTTGGAACCACAATTCGATCCTCGAAGAAAAGAGTATCTTTGTCATCCAAGCGATAGCACTTGTATTTGGGAATGCCCTTGTCAATACCACATTTCACCTTCTTCACCATGGTATCCAGGAGTTGTGCCTCACGAATTTGATCTTCCAAAGTAGGAGAGACTATGAGGTTGGCAAGAAAGCCTTGAGGAACAACTTGAAGATTCATCTTGCGGAAGGCTTCACAAAGATCCGGTTGAAACGGCTTGAGAATTAGACTATTGCAATAAGCCTTTCTGCTCAAAGCATCTGCAATCACATTCGCCTTGCCAGGAGTATATTCGATACTCGGATTGTACTCCTGAATCATTTCGACCCATCGAGTTTGCCTGAGATTAAGGTTGGGTTGAGTGAAGATATACTTGAGGCTCTTGTGATCGGTGAAAATGTCCACTTGCCTTCCCAATAAGAGATGTCTCCATGTTATCAATGCATGGACAACTGCCGCCAACTCAAGATCGTGAGTGGGGTAGTTCTTTTCGTTGGGCTTCAACTGACGAGAGGTATAGGCCACAACTTTCTTCTCTTGCATCAACACAGCACCGAGACCTTGAAGGGAAGCATCACAGAATACTTCGAATGGCTTGGATTCATCAGGAGGAGTCAAAACAGGAGCTATGACTAGCTTCTCTTTGAGGGTGTTGAAAGCGACGTCGCACTCAGGCATCCAGACATACTTGACATGCTTCTGGAGGAGGTTGGAAAGAGGCTTTGCAATCTTAGAGAAGTTCTCAACGAATCTTCGGCAATAGCTTGCAAGACCGAGAAAACTGCGGAGCTGTTTGACATTCTGAGGAGGTTCCCAATTCACAACTGCAGAAACCTTTTCTGGATTAACAGCAATTCCCTTGGCGAAGATGATGTGGCCAAGATAAAGAACTTCATCAAGCCAGAACTCACATTTGGAAAACTTCGCATAGAATTGATGCTCTCTGAGCTTGTCGAGCACCAATCGCAAATGTTTGGCATGATCCTGCTTATTCTTGGAGAAGACCAAAATATCATCGAGATACACCAGAACAAATTCATTGGTGTAGGGGTTGAAGATAAAATTCATCATGCGAGACAACGTTGGAGGAGCATTGACAAGGCCGAAAGACATGACAGTATATTCATAAGAACCATAGCTTGTTCTGAATGTTGTCTTGGGAATATCTTCTTCACGAATGCGAATCTGATGATAACCCATACGAAGGTCAAGCTTGGAGAATACTTTAGCACCCTTGAGTTGCTCTAAAAGCTCATTGATGTTGGGAAGTGGGTACTTGTTCTTGATTGTCTTCTTGTTCAATGGACGGTAATCGACACAAAGTCAGTCCGTGCCATCCTTCTTCTGGACAAAAAGAACTCCACAACCCCATGGGGAAGAACTCGGTCTGATCAAACCCAGACGCTCTTGTTCATCGAGCTGCTTCTTCAATTCCTTCAGCTCCTTGGGTCCAAGCTTGTAAGGACGCTTGCAAACGGGTTCTGTACCAGGCTCAAGATCAATAACGAACTCGACTGGCAGATGAGGAGGCATACCCGGAAGCTCTTCTGGAAAGACATCTTGGTACTCACACACGACTGGAATTTGATAAATAGCATCCAATTCGCCCTTCTCAATGAGAGAAAACAACCGAATGGTTTCATCACAAGCGGCATAGATGATAACATCCTCAGAAGGGTGAGTCAATTGAATTTGCCTCGCAGCACAATCAAGCTGAGCCTTGTGCTTAGAAAGCCAGTCCATCCCGAGAATTAGATCAATATCAGAATCGCCAAGAACAACTGGAGAAGATAGAAATTTATAGTCGCCCATCTTGATACCGACATTTGGAACCATCATGCTAGAGCTCAAATGCTTAGCTGGAGAAATAACTTGCATAGCTCTAGGTAACTCCTCTGTGTCAAAATTGTGCTTCGATGCAAAAGGATATGACATGAAAGAATGCGATGCACCAGTATCAAATAAGACTTTTGCAGGAATATCATTAACTGGAAGATTACCCATGATCACATCTGAAGAATCCTCTGCCTGAGCTGCATTCAACATGTTGACCTTTGCAGACTTGGAATTATGCTTGACCACTGCATTGCTTGAAGATCTCACAGGAGGAGGAGGAGGAAGGCGCCTTTGATTTAAGCATTTGTTCGCGTAGTGACCTTTCTGCTGGCACTTGTTGCAAGTCACTTCTGAGAGCGGACGGTGATAAGGAGCACTTGACCTTGGAGCTTGAGACTGAGACTTATTCTGATAGCTTGGGTTGGGTGGGTGGGAAGATCCACGACCACCTGAGTTCTTCTGCTGGTAAGGCTGACGAAACGGAGGAGGAGGCAGGTAGAACTTCTGCTGCTTAGCTGCCACTTGTGAGGAAGAAGAAGATTGCACTGCATCTCTGATTCTCTTCTTAGAAGCCTCACACTTGAGCTGAGCACCTTCTTGCTTGAGTGCCATATTGTAGAATTGATCAAACTGAGTAGGCTCAATAAGAACGAGAGCTAACTGCAGATCCTCTCTAAGGCCACCTCTGAACTGATAGATCATACTTTTCTCATCTGGAACATCTTGCTTAGCAAAGCGAGCAAGTTTCTGAAATTGCTTGTTATATTCATACACTGACATGTTGCCTTGCTTGAGATTGCGGAACTCCTCTCGCTTGCTCTCAACAACACTGGTAGGAATATGGTGAGCTTTAAAGTCCCGACAGAAATCAGTCCAAGTAATCACTCGACCACCTCTGGAATCCTTGTATTGCTGGAACCAATCAGCTGCCTGATCCTTGAGCTGAAAAGAAGCGAACTTGACATAGTCCTCAGGCCTGACATTGCTGCATTCAAAATGCTTGTTGATATCCACGAGCCAATCATCGGCGTCTGTGGCCTCGACACAATAGCTGAAAGACTTCGGTTGATTTGCAAGGAATTGGTTGAGGGTAGGAAACTGAGGCTGATGATTGAACTGCCCTTGACCTTGATTCCCTTGGTTTCCTTGACCTTGGTTGCGCTCTTGCATGAGCTGGATCATCATCTGAGCATGAGCGTTAGAGGTTGCCATCAAAGCTTGCCATGCCTCCGGAGGCGGAGGTGGAGGTGGAGGGTTCGCCTGACTCCCATCATTGCGTTCCGGATTCAGACGCGTTGGCGGAGCCATCCTGAGAGGGTGACATCCGTTAGCATCTTGATAGACAGATAGACAAGTTGAATCAATCGGATAGAAATTGCAACATATAGTCTTCACAATAAACATTCGAACAAGGATGAACGAATGAATTCCAAAGCAAACATCACACGTCCATTAAGGTGAGAAGCCACTTGAATAGATATTGATGAATGAAATAAACAAGGTACGACTAGAACAAATACGTGGTAAGGATTACCCAATCACAAACTAAATATCTGCGGGAAGAAATGCTAGAGCTACTTGAATCCCACCTATAAACTCCCGAAACTTTCTGGTTATGCAATCTGGTGTTGGGATACAGGGGAAGCACAATATCTCACCCAAACTAGCAATCCCTAGATCCAGCTGTATCCATCCGTCAACACATAACCAAGAAACCTTCGAAAATCGTGTACCTCAACCTTCGAAAAGCATCCGTTATACGAGTTATGGCAATACTCCCGAGCTCGCCCCAGTACTGGGTTATCGGGGTTATCTCACCAACAACTGCATAAAAGAGATTTTCGATGTCGGCAAATCTCAGGTATTCCAGAACTGCAACGATAAAATTGTGACGACAACACCTCGGAGCTCAACTCCCCGGGACATTGCCACAACCCCTAAATGTCAGGAGGCACCAAGAACAATGTTCTTGTCAAAAAACTATCAGAACGATTCCAAGATACCCGCGTGATCCTAAATTTTTTTTAGTGAAATTTGAGAAGAGGATAGTCAAAACATCTACGTCAGGAGACCTCACCAGAGCGACGAAGGGACTGAGGAGTAAAAAGAATCCTACTCTCCGATATATATAATCCTAAGACTCAAAACATTTTTGTTTCTAGACTCAACATCGCCAGCAAACAATCAAGCAGGGGCTCCTAAGTCGGGGATGGCTCTGATTAGCAACTTATAACGCCCTCGATGCGGCTATATCTCCCACGTGTCGAAGCACGACTTAGAGGCATAACCGCATTGAAAGCAATGTCGCAAGTGAGGTAATCTTCGCACAACCCATGTAATACATAAGGGAAAAGATACATAGTTGGCTTTCAGTCGCCACTTCACACAATACATAAATAGACATCCATCATCCAGATTACACTCAAGGTCCGACTACGGAACCAAAATAAAAGAAGACTACCCCAAATGCTACACAGATCCCCGATCGTCCCGACTGGGCACCTCTACTGATCATCTGGAAACGATACATAGTAACGACCAAGGGCCTCATCAAATTCCTACTTCAGCTCAGTTGCGCCATCTGCGCCAGTATCCTCGGCACCTGCATCTGTTTTGGTAGAATCTGTGAGCCACGAGGACTCAACAATCTCACACCCGCAAGATCAAGACTATTTAAGCTCATAGGTAGGTAAAGGTGTGATATGGTGGAGCTGCGGCAAGCACTAAGCATATATGGTGGCTAACATACGCAAATGAGAGCGAGAAGAGAAGCAACGCGGCGGTCGAGAAGCTAGAAGCGATCAAGAAGTGATCCTGAAACTACTTACGTCAAGCATAACACAAACCGTGTTCACTTCCCGGACTCCGCCGAGAAGAGACCATCACGGCTACACACACGGTTGATGCATTTTAAAGAGGTCAAGTGTCAAGTTATCTACAACCGGACATTAAAAAATTCCCATCTACCTCATAACCACGGGCACGGCTTTCGAAAGATTATATACCCTGCAGGGGTGTCCCAACTCAGCCCATCACAAGCTCTCACGGTTAACGAAGGAATAGACCTTCTCCCGGGAAGACCCGATCAGTCTCGGAATCCCGGTTCACAAAACATTTCGACAATGGTAAAACAAGACCAGCAAAGCCGCCCGATGCGCCGACAAATCCCGATAGGAGCTGCACATATCTCGTTCTCAGGGCAACACCGGATGAGACTAGCTACGAGTAAAACCAGCCCTTAAGTTTCCCCGAGGTGGCCCTGCAGGCATCTCATTTCGGACCAACACTCGAAGGAGCACTGGCCC
>NC_041383.1:271422350-271474784 GCF_002162155.2 Triticum dicoccoides
GACCCTTGGGCTCGCGAAAACCCAAAGGAAAAGGCTTAGGTGGCAAATGGTAAAACCAAGTTTGGGCCTTGCTGGAGGAGTTTTATTCAAAGCAACTGTTAAGGGGGTCCCATAAATCACCCAACCGTGTAAGGAACGCAAAATCAAGGAACATAACACCGGTATACGGAACTAGGGCGGCAAGAGTGGAACAAGTCACCAGGCATAAGGCCGAGCCTTCCACCCTTTACCAAGTATATAAGGTGCATTAAATATAAACAAGAGATATTGTGATACCCCAAAATAACCACGTTCCGACCTGGAACAAACTTCAGCTTCACCTGCAGCTAACAATGCTATAAGAGGGGCCGAGCAAAAGCGGTGACATGGCCAAACAACGGTTTGCTAGGATAGGATGGTTAGAGGTTCAACATGGCAACAAGTAGGCATGGTAGATAAAGGCAGGTAGGGCTAACATAGCGAAAGAGCGAGTACTAGCAAGCAAAGATAGTAATGATTTCGAAGGTATGATCATCTTGCCTGCAAGGTTCTCAGAGTTGTCGAAGGCTGGATCCTCGTAAGCGTACTCAACAGGTTCCTCGTGCACGTACTCGTCTCCCGGCTCTACCCAAAGCAAGAACACAAGCAAAGGAACCACAATAAATCACGGTGCAATGCGCAAGCAATATGATGCAAAACATGTCATGATATGCGAGATGTGATATGCAATGCATATGCGTGCTTCGGGAGGAAAAAGGATGAACAAGGTATAAACTTGGCAAACCAAGTATGCCGCTGGAAAGATGAGATGATTTCGGTTGAAATCGATATAAAGATCACCGGGAACGGATGCACGGTTTGCAAATGACAAGACAAGTATGGCACAAAGCTGCGATTAACAGCGCGATGCTACTTAGCATGCAACAAGAAACTATGCTACAACACCCCAACATAAAAACAAAGCATATGACAATGATCTACAGGAGATGTTTTACAAAAGAGGAACACTGAGCTACAGCTCATTCACATCATAACAGGTTCAAACAAGCATGGAGAAAGTGCAAAAAATTAACAGGCTGGACATGGCATAAACAGCAGCACGAAGCAATGTTCAGAGCAGGTTAGCAGGTTATCAACATGCTACATGAACTTATAATAGAAAAATAAGACATGGCATGAATCTACTCAAAGCATAAATCAAAAGTCCCTTACTGACCATAAGCCAAAAAGGACTAGAAAATATAATGGCACCCACGTAAACATAGCAAGTTTCGTTAACAGATTTCAGCAAACAAAGCATGGCATTGAAATAATTATGAAGGCACCTTCGCGAGCTCGATGCACTTACTATAGAGCTCCTCATGATAAACTAAGCATACATTCATCAAGAAGACATGACATAGAAGATATACATGGCAAGAAACAACATCATAGCATATCCGGACCAACTACAACAACCTCGGCCAAATTGAATAACATGTAAACAATCTGCCAGGAAACAATTTGAAGAAAAAGTAGAGCATGAAAATGACATGCTAGACTACTCCATAATTGCAACCAGGACCATGGATGGATAGAGCAGAACCATGTTTTCAAAACACCCTTACTGAAGTATCTCAAATTATGCATGGATCTCTCTGTAGCAGCATGTTTACATGGCATCAAATTTACAGCAGAACAGGAACTAAAATCAGCGTTAACACGAAGCCTAGTTTGCATACTTGTGCTAGTCACCACATTGATCACAAAAATACATGGTAAGCACCTCTGTAAAGAAGACATAGCCTAGTTCAAAACACATTTAGGGATCACCCTCATAGGATGCACACATCAATCATGGAAAAAATGACAAAAGAGCTCGTGCTGATAGGATTCTGAAACTAACGATATGAAGCCCTCTTCCTACAGAATTTCAGGCATCAAGATGAGCTCAAATGCAAATTACGCAATGGAATGAAATGATGTACTCTTCGAGACGAACAATTTGACATATTATACGCACGAAACAGAGTTACGGGTGCGAAGATGCGATGCGATGAAGATGCAATGATTTTAACAGCAGAAAAAGACAGACGAAAAAAATGGGGGAGAAGAAGCCAACCGCTGAGTGTCCCGATCGGATCTGGGCGCGCTGTACGAGGTTCGTCGACCGGAGCGGGAGGGAGATGGCCGGAGCAACGGCCAGAGCGGGCTGCCGGAGAGGAGCCTCGGGGAGGCCAGAGTGGAGGAGGGCGGAGGAGATCCGCGCGCGGGCGGCGGCGGCGCGGGACCGCGGCGGCGCGGCGGAGGCGGGTCGACGGCGGCATGGGAGGCGATGGCGGGCGGCCGGCGATGGTCCGGAGGCGGCGGCGCGTCCGGCTCGGCGCGGGAGGCGGAGGCGTCGAGCCGGGAGGCGCGGGGAGGGCCGACGCTGGGCCTCGCGGGCCGGCGGCGATGTGGGCGCGGGTTACCCACGTGGCAGCCGCGGATTGGCTGCGGGCGCGGCGGCGGACGCGTCCGGCTCCGTCCTGATGTGTCCGGCGGCGCTGAGAGGAGCGGGGCTAGGGTTAGGGTGGTTTTGACCCGGGATTTCGGGGGAGAGGGTGTTTTTATAGGTAGAAGGAGCTAGGAAGCTCCAAATGAGGTGCGGCTTTCGCCCATACGATCGTGATCGAACGACGGAGAGCATGGAAGGGAGTTAGATGGGTTATTGGGCTGTTTTGGAGGGGTGTTGGGCTGCAACTTAAAAGAGGCCTTTGCGGATATGCGGCTAACCGTTGGAGTACCAAACGAGCTCCAAATGACCCGAAACTTGACAGGGTCTACCGGTGCTATACCAGGGCCACTTGGCAAGGCTCAGTCCATTCCGAGAACGTTCAACATCCGCACACGAAAAGAGACAAGAGGGGTGCGCCGGTGCATGTGGGAGTGTCGGATTGCGAAACAGTCAACGGGGAAAATGCTCGGATGCATAAGACGAACACGTATGCAAATGAGATGCACATGATGACATGATATGATATGCATGACATGAATAAAATGAAAAACAAAAGACAAAACCCAACCACGGAGGAAATATCATATCACATAGCCGAAAATGGCAAGAGTTGGAGTTACAAAGGTGGAAAGTTACATGTGGGGTGTTACACCGTTTGACTTGGTCAAAAGGTGGCGGGCCGGCCCATGTAAAGCCTGTTAACGGCTTGTTCGCATATAGCCCATTTACAACCCGCTAACCCAAGGCCCGTTACGCCCTATCCGAATTAGGCCCAGTAGCGTCATCTGGGCCACCCAATATGATTCCAGCCCGTTTTCACTTTTGGCCCATGTATGGCCCATGACGTCTTTCGGCCCATATGAGGCCCTATGTAACTCTTGGCCTATTAACGGCCCGTGGTGAAACTGGCCCGTAATGAACAGTGTATTACTTTACACCCATTAACGGCCCGTGGTGAAACTGGCCCGTAATGAACAATGTATCACTTTATACCCATTAAGGGTGCGTTATTCTGTTGGGCCGTTTCTAGCCCATGTTATCTTTCGGCCTTCTCAGAGGCCATTTATTCTTGGGCTCATTTCTAGCATTCGTTTACTTACGGCCCATTACTATCATTTTCTGCTTATGGGCCAAATTCAGCCCATGGTTATAGTCGGCCCGTTTGTGGTCCGTTAACACGTTGGGCCGTTTTCATAGTGTCATGAAATACGACCTATTAACGATGACCCGTTATGGTTGCCCCATGAACGGACGATTCCAACTCTAGCCCGTTTACGGCCATAATGCGACCTGTTATTGGCCCATGTTTGGCCAATCGATCATACTGCCCATATAAGGCCCATTGATGATACGACCCGTAGAAGGCCCATTGTTTCTGCGGCCCGTAGAAGGCCCATTGTTTCTATGGCCCGTAGAAGGCCCACTGTTTATACGGCCCGTAGGTCCAGTGTCACTATAGTAAATATTAGCCCATGGTTATTGTGGCCTAGTTTTAAAAAATAGGTTATTGCAGCCACTAGCAAACCGCAGAAAACGAACTGCACTGACTACAAGCAAACAAATAAACAAGACAACAAGGAAATAAATAAGCAAGCAACTTACACTAGGTTATCACGGCTATTACACATATTACATCCACTGGGCATCAAAGTTCGCCACTAGTGCAAATATAGGGAACACAACAGCATATAAACGCCGTAGCAAAACAAGTCCAGAACTGAAACCACTTCAGAAGAGCTCAAGAAACAATATCCTGGGTACCCATAATGCTGGCAAGATGCTTAGCAGGCTTATTAACTTTCTCTTGTTTGGCGCTTAAGTCCTCCAGCGCTTGCTGTTGCACCAGAAAGTATGCATCTGAATTCTGCAGGGACTTCCTCAGTCCTTCGGCTTCTTGTCACATAACATCTGATCGATGTCTTTCAACTTGAAGTTGAGACTCAAGAAGGCGAACTGATTCAGGCAACGAGTTCGAAGAGCTAGTGCCAGTAGTGGTAGCCAGTAACTCGAACACTACATCAAGACAGGACTTTGGGGTTGTCTCAGTGTCCTCAATATAGTTTTTATCAGCTTTCTTGGATACCAACAGGGATGTCTCACTATCTTGAATCTTATCTGCATTACTTCCTTTACCATTGCATAACAGGGTACTCTTCTCCAATATTTTATCCGCGTTCTAAAAGAGAAACAAACAAACACATCTCAGGTTTACAATGTAGTATATGAAACTCATTTTGGTAAACCAGTTCAGTAGTAAGGTGGACATGATAACAACATGAAACAAACATATATCTATGTAGTATGGTCACTGTATGGTCTATACCATTCTAGTTTATGTTGCCAAATCAAGATAGATACAGTTCGAATCATATCTATTTAAGACAAAGCAGCATAGACAGAATATAAGTGTGGGAAACTACACAGCAATAACAACACTTGTAATGTGCATGGCATGAGAACATAACTGTTTATTCAATTAAAACTGAAATCAACATAGAGCAAGTTACAACAGCAAACAGCCAAACACGTTGAAGAAACAGGTTTAAAACACACCTGTTGCGCCATTGGAGTTTCAGTTGCATCCTTCAAATTTGAAATTGGTTGGTATCAGTAAATACAGTGATGCAAGAGCAAAGTAGTATGAACCATAGCTATGGAACCTGACCTGAGAACAATTCTTCTTCTGCTTTAAGCGTTGACTCAGGTTCGGAGTGGTGATCCTCGTGATTTGGGCACTGCAGTTGCCTTACTAAGTGCTCGTGTTTGGGTGCTCTGTGGTGGAGACGGTGCTGTGTCAACGACAACTGGGTGTCTATCTGCTGGGGTTGCGGTTAGAAGGGGTGTAGCTGGTTCTCTGTCCAACTGGGTAGGGGTACAATCTGCATGAGTGTGGGTTATGTGTGGTGGGGCTGATTCTTGGGCAAGTACAACCATGGTTCTATCTGCATCGACAGGTAGCACGATCTTTTCTGAAGACCGTGTTTTTACTCCCATAGATACTGCCATCACTCCCTCCAATTGAAATGGCTGATAAACTAGAAAAGTAATTGAATTTACAGACATTGTAAGATAGACAGGTGCAATGGATAGTAGGGAAGAAAACAGGGCATGAAATAATTCACATTTATGTTGTCTAAGCAAACAGAATAGCAGGACATAATTTCACATATATGATGGCTAATTAAACAGGATAGCATGACACAATTTCACATGTATGATGGCTAACTAAACATGATAGAATGACATACTTCAAAATATGATGACCTATGTAAACAGGATGACATGATATAACTATACGATGTGTCTATTAAAGTGGTTGGCATGCCATAAATCACAAACATGCCATCGATGGAAACATGATGGCATGATATAATGCACGGATAGAATGACATAATTTAAAATATGATGACTATGTAAACAGGATGAGATGATATAACTATATTATGTCTTTAGAAAATGGGTTGGCATGCCATAATTCAGATACATGCTTTCTATGTAAACATCATGGCATGACATAATTCAAATATATGATTTATATACTAAGGAAGTGAGCAGAGGGCAATTGCATATATGATGTGTCAACTAAGGATATGGCATTCAATATTGTGTATATGATGTAAAAACTAAGCATTGCAATACAACATATGCATTATATGAGTAATATAACCCTGCCAAGTTTGAGCATACACCTCAGGGGGATAATAGGACTGGTCATCTGCCTCTGAATCCTCCTCTGAAGAGCTATCTGTAACCAACAAGATATCTGCTTCAGCAGGTAGCATTGTCAGCTCTAAAGACCTTGTTTTCACTCCAGATTTCTCCATCACCAATTCAAATGGCTGATGCACAGGAAGAGCAGTTGAATATACAAACATTGTCGACAAAAGCAATGAGAAATACAAAAAAGGATGGCATGATATAATTTACATATATGACGCTTGCCTAAACAGCATGGCATTGCATAATTCACATACATAATGCCTTGCAATTTTGTACCAAGATCCACCCCATGTGATAATTTGACGCGTGTAAAGTCGTTCACTTCATTGATGGTCAATTAATACAGCGCATGCAAATTGAGTGGACGTGAGGGCGGAAGAAAGACATTATTACTCCACTGCGTGCATGCGAGTAGTTAAATCATGGGTTGCTAGTAGTACTTCCATTAGTCTCCTTCGTATTTTGTGCCAATTTTTGACAGTAACATAATATTTATGCATTTGAGCAGTGTAGTACTTGAAATTTATGTTCCGCTAAACTCATCGGGAGTCGTTTCGGGCCTCGAAACCAAAACCATCAATTAATCTTTACCTTGTTCCCATCACATTCGAAAGCCTGCTCACACCTACTAGTACGTACCAAACCTGAACGTGTTCCCACTATGCAGGTATTAGTACTACTAGTGCTAGTACTTAGGTTATAAAAAGGGGAACTACCTAACCAAAAATTACTCTACCTTTCCTCCTCATAAGTGCTTCTTCTTCGTCCGTCGTTGCCATGGCCGGTGAGCAGAGCTCTAGGTCGAGAACTACTCGTAACAAGGAAGCGGCAACCAAGGCTGCGGAAAAAAAAGAGAGGGCTCGCCGCCACGCAGAGACCTCAAAAGATCTCTCACGGGCAGGCGATGGCTCCCAGGAGCGCCCTAGCAGCGGAGGCGAACATGCCGAGCCGGCGGAGCTGGAGTCGTTATCCCCCAACGGCATGCCCGATCAGCTCAATAAGCACCTCAATAAGCAGAAGGAGTTCATCCAAGGCTTGACGGAGTTGCTGCAGGAGAGCCTTGACGACATGCCCACTGAGCTCAGTCAGCAGGGGGAGTTGACCGCCGGCTTGGTGATGCTGCTGAAGAAGAGCATTGCCTCGGAGAAGAAGGCGACCGGTGAAATCCTGCGACTTCAGGAGGACAAGGCGAAGCTCTGCCACGAGATCGACTTGTTGAAGGATAAGAACGCCGGCTGGAAGAAGCTGCATGAGAATAGTAGTTCCTCGATGAAGATGCTGCAGGCCCTCGTCATGGAACAGAAGGAGGAGTTGGCGAAGCTCCGCATCGAGCACCCGACTGCTATCAACATACATAATGCGGCCGTGGAATAGATGATGAAGGCTCGCGTTGAGAAATCCCGCGTCATGGATAGAATGAAGAAGATGGCGGAGGAGACACGCAAGGAGATGGAGGTTGTGGAGGCGATGAAGAAGCAGTTACGACTCCGCGGCGAATTAGATCATTTGGGGTGATAATCTATCTTCTTCTTTTGCTGCTGTGTTTCATCTTTTGCTTCGGGTGTTTCGCCGCACGTGTCACGTTCTCTGCGAGGCATGAATAGAACAATGGTTTTTGTTTTTTGAGGGAATGAATAGAACAATGCTAACAATGAGATGACTAGCAAATTAGATCATTTTATCGCCATATGGCACTATGCTGCCGTGTTTCGTGCTCCTCCATCTCAGTACTACTCTAGTGGAAAACTTGAGTATACCGCACGGTTCTTTGCTCCTCCTCGATCAGGTCGTCGGCGCATTTATACGAGCAGTAAAATCACAAGGCCCCGCCTTCCAGTAGTAATGAGCCGTCAAATCACAAAGGCCCTCGCCTCTCGTGAAACCGACCAAGCTAGACTGCCCCGCCCTCTAGCCTTTTAAAAAATGTATACTTTTGTACAACAGTAGTATCGATGGATTGCGCCATGGAGAAAAACTTGAAATAAAAAAAAGGTGATACATATAGAGAGCGCTCGTCGCCAAATTATGCATATAGTACTATTAAAAAGGCTAGTCACAATAATGGTGTCCAACACAACCCACCCCTCAAATAAAACAAAGCACCCTGGAATTCTTTGACAAAACTAAGCACCCTGAAATTCTTTGACAACTAAACTGCTGGCTATATGATGTTGGCCATATATATTGTACGTATATAATGTGAAGAAACGAGTGGTAGTACTATACCAACTAAAAGATGAAATGTAAGAAATACTAGTATGTACTTATTGAAGAGTTAAAGTAACAAGAAGAAACATAACATAGTTCTGCTGGGGGCTCAGCACAACACACCCCTCAAATTAAATTAAGCACACCTGAAATTAAACTTTGCAACTATTTTGGTAGACACTGCATTAGAACCACCATGAGCAACGACACTGCCACCTTACTCGGAGTCCTCTCCACGTCCTCGACTTCGTCCTTGTCCCTCTTCCTCTTGGCCGATACTTCTTTGCTTGAACCGCCAACTTGGCTGTTGCTCTTCATCCAACCCTTGTAGATATTGAAACAAAGGTAGCCATCCATTGCAGCGTAGTGGATGCGGTCTATATCTAGTACATTCCGCTGCCATGCATGACGATGAAACGTGTAATGAGGTTTCTCCAGTTTACGGTACGAAGGATGAACCATGGCTCCTGCCAGGGTCAGCATTGAGGGCTGACGAGAGGGCACCACCAATTCTTCTGGAAGTCGAAGGGGTTGCCTACAACGAGGCCTGTTCGACGCAGGACTTCTTTGTCGTTCTTAAAGTCTACAGTAATGAATTTGACTATTTTGTCCTCAAGGAAGTTCTTAAAATTGTGGCACTCAACGTCGGCATGGCATATGTGGTAGACCAAGCAAACATTATGTACGCAAAACTGGATCACGGCGGGCTTCTTCCTCTCTTTGTCCTTTAGTTCCTTCTCTCGTCCCACGACTGTGGTGTACTCAACATCTAGCCCAGCGATCCACTCATCGTGTGAGTTTTTGAACATGCATCTAAAGCGAGAAAGGCATCCTTTCACCGTCGCGGAAGTACGGGTGTAGATGATGTCGTACTCATCGCCAATGATGGTTCTAACCTTGTACTCACCGCCGATCGGGGAGATTTGGGACGCCATGGATTTGGGAGGAGGGTTAGGATTAGTGGAACTGCTGTAATGTGAATGGACGGGACGACTAGGAGCGAACCGCCGTAGTATTAAAGGACGTGCGGGGACGAGTAGGAGCGAACTGCCAGCGTGCGAATGGCAGGGTAGTGGCTTTCCATTCTCCCATGATACGGGCTTCCGAGAGCCCTTGGATCTGAGATCGAACGGTTGCATGGCGTGATTCTAGACCTATGGGTGAATATCCTATCCTGGAGGGTTATTCTACAAATTTTCAGCAACTTAGCATGCGACCATTTGATCTCAGATCCAAGGGCTGCCAGCAGCCCGTATCATGGTTGCGCCTACCACGACCGTTGCGTCGCTCGCGTGGTCGCGCCCTTGGAGATTTAACATGGTGCGTTAGGCTATCTGATGTTGGCATGTCATACATAGTCATCACTTAGTCACTCATACTACAACAAGGTTGGCTATAAGGTTGGCTATAAGTGTATTTTTTTGCTCCTCTCTATCTCTTTCTTCGTACTCCCTCCGTCCCATAATATAAGAACGTTTTTGACACTAGCTAGTGTAGTGTCAAAAATGTTCTTATATAATGGGACACAGGGAGTACTAGTATTTATTGCATTTGCCAAGGAGTGACCTCTTCCAATGAAATGTTGTTGCTAAGTTTGCTTCATTTAATTAGCTATAGACTCAAAATTGTCTTTTCACCTAGGTACACACGCTTAGCACCGTTTCTTCCTTGGGTCACCAAACTAGTCTATCTCTTCTTGATTAACTTGCCACATCAGACTTTATGCCTATGTGGCAAGCTTAAGCACCTGTAGGAGCAAGTAAGTACAATAGTGCGCTTTACATGGCATTTTTGCATATGTGGAGGAAAGAGAGGCAAGGAAAAAGTGGAGAAGTGGGCTCTCATGCAAGAGCCAACCTCTACTACATGGTGGAGCATTGGGAGAGGCACCTGTATGGAGGTGGTCAGGAATTGGGAGACTCACGCCGGTCGTAGCGCCGCAGTTAAAATGATAATGGCAAGTCAAATCACCGGGCCCCACCTGTCCAGCAGTAACTCGCTGTCAAATCACACAACCCTACGTTTGCAGCAGCCTACTCCCTCGTCTTCTCACGTCTCTGTCGAACCGACTAGGCGGAACTTTCCCGCCGCCTACCGGGCAGGAAAAGCCCCGCCCTCGACTTTTAAATAGTATACAATATACTAATTTTGTATCCATGGATTATGCCCGCGCCATGGAGCAAAGCGTCTAGAAAACGGCGGTACACATGTATGGAGTATAAAGCACGCCCGTCACGTTTGCGTCGCACCCCAGACGGTCGGTCGGTCTGGCATGCTGCTCTCTGAATGGAACGCGTGTCATATTGCGTTCGCACACACATGTGGGACAACAATTGAGAACCGACCATAGGCACACTCCCCGGCCCCGCAAGTCGGGTGACTTAATAGAAGAGGGAGACGAGCGATAGTACTAGAGAAGTGTTGTACTACATTGGTGCCTGGACAATCCTTGCAAGACACGGAAGATCAGTTCGTCCATGCATGTGACCAGACTCCAGCAGATACGCTTGGATTGGCTATCGTCTACATACCATGCAGGCTGTGTTGTACATGGCTGTAGTTGTGGTGAGAAATCTAGGAAAAGGTTTCTTGTCATCTCACAAAATTATTTGTCATGTGCTTCAGATCACTACGAGGGTTAAACAACGACAACTGAGTTGGGCTAGTCATTGGGGGCACATGCACGAACAGTGACTACTCGGCTGCCATCTAGGTCAAGCCGACTATGTTAATTAGGACATCTATCGATGGACCCTTTTTCTACGAGTTTATCTTTAATTTGAGATTTGTTCCTCGTCTAGTTTGTTCGTCGGGATTCATGTTGTCTCCTTTGGGCAGTGAGGTTATGATTTCTTGTCATGTGGCATTTTTTCGTGTTATATGTTATAATCCGGCGCTTCAGATCAAAATGACGACAACTGTGCCTCCGGGCCACGTGCATGAAGACTTCTCGGCAGTCATTGACGAGGTCAAGCTGGCTCCGGTAGACAAAAGAAAACTAAGTACTAATCCACTATATAGGCAGGAGCCTCCGCGCTTGCTTGCTAGTGTTGCTCTCTTCACACTGTCTCGGCCTCTCCAGATCTAAACATGACAGCGGTGGACACACACTCTCTCTCTCTCTGCTCACCGCTGGTCAAAGATCCAACCGGATCCTCTCCGCCGGGGAAGGTGAGAAGGTGCAACGTTCACGCGGTCGTCCTCGGCGATGGCTCTTACCCACTGCTGGGCGCGTCCCGATCAGCCTGCCTTGCCGTTCTCTCCCAAGCACCACTGGCAAGGGAGGGCCTCCGACCCCTTCTTCCTTGCTGCCGTAGTGTGGGCAGATCCGGCCTCCCGCCGCCCACCTAGCGACATCCCGGCGACCATCAGGTATAACTTCCTTCGAAACCGGCCTTGCTCTACTTCTCGAGCTCCTGACGTCGCTGCATTTGTAACTTTTACTATTTCTCAGGCCCCCTCGTAGATAGGATCGATCGGCTGTTCGAAAACCACCTAATGTTTTTACGTTTAAGAGGTAAAACTAGTTCATGCACTCGAATCTAGTACTACTTGGTTCAAACAAGGAAGAAAGGGGGTGGGGGTGGGGGAGGATTTGTTACCTGAATCTAGGACTTGGTCGAAAGAGGAAATAATGGGGGCGAAAAGTAGCAGAGACTGGCTATCCAACTGGTCTCTAGGTCTAATAGGGAAATAAAGGGAAACGCAGTACAAACTCAATATAAACCCGATCTATTGGTTCAAAAAGGAAAGAAAGTGGGAACTAGGGGACAAGTCAACAGAGTAAGTCCAGCACTAGATTTGCTAGCCTCACACAGTATAAGGTGGCTATACCGAACAAAAATGGGACCAACCCAGATATCCCGTTCTGATGTTTGGTGCCCCGAGCCACTCTTATGTAATGCCACTGGTAAAATGTAGCAGTTAAAAGTAAGGACACGTTAAACCAATGTTGTTTTCAATGTAATGCCTCCAGTAATATGAATCAATGGCACTTCTTTACATGTCCTACTAAAATTTCCCATTAAGATAAGTTGGTTCTTTTCGTTAGAAATGCAACTGTCCTGGTCCGCCTACTCTCCCGTGCCCAAAGTAATGTCATATTTAACGGTTGTCATAGTTAATCCTAATGCCCACACTGATATCTAGCAATGCCACTGCTTTAGAAATTGCTACTGTCCTTGTAGGATTGCCATTCAGATAAGGAACATGCTTCTTTTCATTTGATGCATGTTTCATCACTTGTTAGTCACCCTCCTTTCCACCTTTTTTGTGCAAACAGAGATATATATTTCATGCTCGATCTTAGTTGAACTGCACAAATGATATCCAAATTATAGTTGAGCATTCTAGGAGCTTCACAACCAACCTTGATGTTGCTCAACTTTATTGCAACTAATGAAGAAGAAGCTCTGTGGGTTTCGTTTTCTGATGGAAATGGAACCGGGGCTGGAGCCCTTTTCTTAAATTTTTTTGAAGAAGAAGCTGCTAGCTCATGGGACATTGCTTCATTTTAGGTGAACTGCACCAAAAGGTCCCATGAATTGAATCATCCATGTTGGTGACTGAAAGAGCCAGCTTCAGCATCCCAGTCTAAGCACCCCCGACCTCCATCCTTGCGATGCACGGTACACCTCGTTTACCACCTGCTCGACCCTAGTGTCACTGATAAAATGAAGTAATAATACAGTTAAAATAGAGCGATTGTCATCTCTATCATTTCATTTCCAATGTAGATAAAGAAAGTGCTTCTCTTTGTTAAAGTATGTTTCATCAACTAGTCCCATTGTTAATGTTTAAGCGTTCATGCAAACTGGGGTGCTTAATTTTAGTTGGTATGTACAAAAATAGAGATTTGAATGTCTCAAGGTGCCTCCTTGTACTACTGCTGTACACTGATGTTCATCACTGGCACAAGGTGTATCTGGGAGACTTGGGACAATGTCCAGTATGAGGCGTACCATATGAGGCGTCGCAGGGCCCATCTCGCCCTCGCAGCATGGCATACTATGATACTATCGCAATATTTTCTTCTATTTATTTTGTGTGTTTCATCAACTAGTGCCACTATAATGTAATCACGCTTTTTCATTATCTGTGCAAACAGGGTTATTCAGCTGCATTTTGGTGGAACTGCACAAATGTACGTATGGAACCGACATATATGCAGAGTGTGAGGTGTGCCAAGTAAAAATTACCGACAACAACCATGCTGCATGCACGCATTGGCATCCACCACCACCAGTGGGATGTGTGGCGCTCTCTGTGGACGGATCTTTCTCGGCAGCAAATCCTCTAACCAAATACTAGTAGCGTATATTGGCAGTTTTCTAAGGAGTACTCTTTTCTGAAAGAAGCACCAATCTATTTTTCTTTATTTGTACACTGTGTCACAACTTTGACCCAAAGGTCCAGAGCTATTTTAGGGTGATGGCACAGTACTCGGAGACTGATTGTAAGCATGATTTTCATTAGCTATCACACTGATTGTAAGCATGAGCAGGTGGAAGATTAGGTTAGTGCGAAGCTTACCTTAAACCCTACCGCCCCCGTTGAAATGAGGCGAGCATCGAGGGAACCATGGAGAACGACGGGGAAGCAATGTCGCGCCATCTGGCCTCCTCTTGCGGTGGGAGAACGAATACTCCTGTGGCTTTGGCTGGCTCTGCACCCTCACGAACGGCACACCATACTCGATCGATTCGTTATCCTCTGGGTACTCGACCTTCGACCTGTACGCCCACCACCTCTGCCTAACTGTCACCTCGGGCGAATCTGTCTGCTCCATCGCCCATAGGAGATACTCGATGAACTCAGAGGACTGCGGCATGACTGCCGCCGAGGAGTACATGTACATCACCGCCCTCATCGCTGCTGTCTCGCTCTTTCGCATACATTGCCACATGGCCCACACCGTCCTTGAAATCTGCCACTCATTGTCAAACCAACTAAGGATCTCCTTCAACCTGGCTAACTTTGCCTGGTCGCTGCCGGTGATCTGCCTGATTCGCTGCTGCATCCTCTCCATAGATGTCGTTCTAAGTGGTCCGGTGCTAGCTTTGGAAGATGGGAGGAGAGACGATGGTCTTGCAATAAAGAAGAGGGAGAGGAGAGGAGGTGGTTTTGGAATGGAGATGATGGAGAGGAGAGGAGGTGGTTTTGCAATGGAGAGAAGATCAAAAGAGGGAGAGGCGAGACGGTGGTTTTGGAATGGAGATGATGGAGAGGAGAGGAGGTGGTTTTGGAATGGAGATGATGGAGAGGAGAGGAGGTGGTTTTGCAATGGAGAAGATCAGAAGAGGGAGAGGCGAGACGGTGGTTTTGGAATGGAGATGATGGAGAGGAGAGGAGGTGGTTTTGCAATGGAGAAGAGGGAGAGGAGCGTGCAACAGCGATTTAGGATTGGGCGAGAGGGCCGGCGCGCTGTGACTGGATCAAAATCAAAATCAATTTACCCTTCAATTAAGAAAGCGACCCCACATTAACTAGTCTCCCTTTTATTCTGGGTCATAATTGACCATGATTTTCGCACATAAAATATATGTTATACGTTCCAAAAACAATATAATTTAAAAGTACATTTAGATACAAACCAAATGATACAATTTTTGGTGACATGCATTCACATTTTGCTTGTCACATACAGTACATGGTCAAACTTTGACCCAAAATACGCAAAACAACAAAAAATACTTCCAAGACCAGCGACGCTCTTCCGCTCTTCTCCTCTTAAACCACCGCCGCTCCTCTCTTGTTCCAATCTAAATCCAGCGCCGCTCCTCTCCTCTTCCATTTCAAAACCACCGCCCCTCCTCTCCTGTTCTAGTCCAAAACCAGCGTCGCTCCTCTCCCGTTCCAATCCAAAACTAGCGCTGCTCCTCTCCTCTTCCATTCAAAAACCACCGCCGGCGAGTGAAGGTGCTGTGGAGAAGTAGATCGATGGAGGAGTACAACCGATACGTGAGGATCGCAGACGGCGACCCTGTGAAGCTAGCTAGGATGTTGGATATACAGTCTTGGTTTGACAACAAGGACCAACTGGCGGCGACGGCGACATCCATGGCCAAATATCTGCAACAGAGCGAAAAGGCGGTGATACCCCCGGAGGGAGTCACGCCGAAGTACATAGAGCTGCTCCTCTGGGCCATGGAGCAAACAGATTCACTGAATCCGATCGTGAGGGAGCGGTGGTGGGAGTATCGATCCCAGATGGAGCATCCACCAGAGATTGAAGGATCGAGCATCTACAGGGTGCCGTTTGTGAGGGTGTCCTGCCAGAGCGAGCCGGTGGAGTCTTCGTCGACCGAACCCAACTGCAAGAGGAGAAAAGTAGTTGGCCCGACGATACTTCCCCGCCATCGTCTCCGTTGCCGTTCACATCGTCTCATGGGGCGGCTGTCTGCCGCCGAGGAATAGGAGGGGGCTGCCCCCCACCCCCCAGCCCAATAGTCGGGCATGTTGTGAATTGTCAGGAGGATCTTAGGGTTGTCAGTATTTGCAGGTTGTGAATTGTGTTTTGTGTTGTGTATTTTGAGAGTACTTTCAGATATGAATGTCTTTTGAATTTCAGATTTGCAGTATTGAGCATATGAAGAATTTTATGAATTCTAGAGATCTATTTTTAGCACTTAAAAATGTAGTTTCATAGGAGTATAAAAGTGCAGATGAGAAGAAACTGCAAGTTTCAGTTTCAGATAAGAAACTGCAAGTTCAGTTTCAGATAAGAAACTGCAAGTTTCAGAGGCAGAGCATTTATATTAACACGGCCTTTTCAAACAGGGTTAACATCATGTTGGATGTTTTATTCATGGTCGAAAATGGAACTACCAGCCAGTTAACATCATGCCGATCAACATTCATGCATAGCACATCTTCATATGATGCACAGTCAAAATGCCCACACAACGTCGAGTGTGCGAAACACAGAGAAAATGAGGGACGAAGTTTTGGCAAGTGTTGGACGTGGTTTTGGGCTGCCCCGTCTAGGCTTTCATTTTTAACATGCGCAGCCCACGACCTCAGATGGGAGGGCCTGTTTGTATTTTCTTAGGGCCGTCATGTATCGACCGGCCTATGGACCTCCCATCCGATGTTTTATTTTTGGCAGCCCAATTTATGTATTTTTTGAAGAAAACGCAGAGGTCTGTTCTATTTTTCTATATAAGAATAGGAACGCCAGGTACAACTTATGTTTCCCTTCTAACTATATTATATATATTTAAATTATTTTATATGTTATTATATATTATTTTTATTGTCATCATATATTTAACAGATACTTACATATGTAAGAAAACAATATCCCACATCTTATTAACTTATAAAAATAATTTCTTAACAAATAAAATCCTGGATTGTTTTGGCACGAAAATCCTAGTGATTGTGTACAAAAGCTTGGTAAGATTTAAGGACGAATGTAATGATATCACTTATTATTTGAATATATTTATAACAAAATGCTCAGCCCTTTTTTATTTTTTGATAACATTGCTGGCCCAACCCAACATTATAATTAGAATCAGCCCAGCAAAATTGTGTATCTAGATAAAGTGCAAATGGCCTGTAATTTTTTAGGAAATAAAATAAATGGGCCGCATGGACGCTACATAAATTGTTCACCCAGCCCAACTAATGTCTGTAATTCAAAAAAAAGATCAAATTGACTATAAATTCTACCGCGCAAAAAAAGACTGTAAATTCTGAAAAGATGGGTTGAATACGTGCCACATTTTTGGAGGCTGAAATGTGGGCCAATAGGTCGAAGCCAACGCAAGCCGTTGTCAATTTAGTCAACAAATGATTCTGACATGTTAGCCGTTGGATTTACATCCAACGAGCAGCATCCATCTTCAATCTCTCGTCTTCTTCCTCCAGTGCCGCCGGGACCACCTCCCGCCTCCTGCTGCTAGCAGCTCAACTTAGGACGCTTCGCTATGAAGCGCTACTCCACTGTTGGCCAGGCCATCCCTCCACCCCTCCACACCTCCTGTTCTTCTCCATCGACTGCCGAACCACACCGCTCTAGAACCAGTTAACCCTCGTACACCTCTCCATCTGTGACTCTACTCCCGCGTCTTCCCATGTCCGACTCGTTGCTGTCCGGGGCCTCTCCCTCGTCCACCACCTTGGATGCGCTCGGCGCGGTGTGGTCAACATGGTCAACGAACGACACCATCGGAAGTAGACTATGCGTGGAGAGGCTGACAGCTGGGTCCACGGCCGCATACAAGGAAATGCCTCCTTATTACGCGCAAAATAATGATTCCTCCACCGGACATCTGGGACCCACCGGAAGGGCCTTTGTATTTCGTGAAAAAAAACGTGCCCCCCGCTGACTTGTCAGACCCACTAGCTATCTTCACACACAAGGAAGTGCCTCCTTATTATGCACAAAAAAATGAATACTCCCCCTGCCAGCTGAAACCCAGCATACTGGGAGGCTGACTTGTGGGCCTACCAAGTTGATGGGGACGGAGGGCTTTGTCAACTTAGTCAATATGATCGATTCTAGCTCCTGTTACCGTACGATGTTCATCCAACGGTTGTAGTGCTTCTTCAACCTCTGTTCTTCTTGCTCCACCCGCCCAAACCAGCGTCGGTCATGCCGCGTGCTCCTGCCTCCTGTGGCCGGCTATGATGCCGCGGAGGCCTCACCGCCCCCTACTACTCCCACCGCTGGCTAGGCCATCCATCTACTCACCCACACCCCCTGTTATTCTGCGGCGACAACAGCCTCACACCGCAGCCAAACCAGTGAACCCTCGTACTCCTCTTCGCGTGGGCATCCACTGCTGCGTCTTCCCCGGCTCTGAGTCGTCCCCTTCCTAGGCCTCGCTGTCATCCACCGCCGTGGTGCTCTCGGCGCGGCATGGTCAACGTGGTCAAGGAGCGACTTCCATCGGACGTGGACTGTACGTGGAGAGGCTGACAGTTGGGTCCACGGCCGCAGCAAGGAAGTGCCTCCTTATTACGCGGAAAATAATGATTCCTCCACCTGACAGCGGGGACCCACCAGAATGGCCACCGTATTTCGTGAAAAAAAGTTTCCCCCTGACTGCTGGGACCCACCAGCTACATCTTCGCACGCAAGGAAGTGCATTCAGGCAAAAAAAAACGATTCACCCCCCTGACTGCTAGGACCCACCAGCTACATCTTCACATGCAAGGAAGTGCGTCCGGGCAAAAAAAATGATTCGCCCTCCTGACTGCTGGGACCCACCAGCTACATCTTCGCACGCAAAGGAAGTGCGTCCGGGCAAAAAAACGATTTGCCCCTCTGACTGCTGGGACCCACCAGCTACATTTTCACATGCAAGGAACTGCCTGACAGTCGGGACCCACCTGGTTGAAGCGTACGTAGCGTTGTCATTCTGGTCGCGAACGTGTACGCACATATATACTGGTCGATGTAGAGGCGCGCACGTGTCGTAGTAGAGGCGCGTACGTGTCATAGTAGAGGCGCGCACATAGCATGTACACGTACGCACAGTGGCCAGGGTGCAAGAAAGAAAATACGTCCACGTACGTACATACGGGCGGGGTCTCAAACGCCTACTCACGCATACGTACATGGCTGGGTCAGAACGGAGAAACAGAGTCGTCGTGTTCATGGGGAGGCAACAGAATGCGTCGTGTTCATGGGGAGGCAATGGAATGCGTCGTGTTCAACGCATGGGAGCCAACCGGCTTGGACAGAACATGCGATGGAAACAAGGCCTGGCGTACCGCAGAATGGAGGAAACGGACCTCCTACGTTCAGAATGGGGTCCTGTTGATCGGAGGGGTGTGGCATACTACAAAACAGAGGAAACGGACCTCCTACAGTCGAAACGGGGGTCCTGTTGATCGGGAGGGGTGTGGCGTACCGCAAAACGGAGGAAACGGACCTCCTACGGTCGAAACGGGGGTCCTGTTGATCGGGAGGGGTGTGGCATACTGCAAAACGGATGAAATGGACCTCCTACGGTCGAAACGGGGGTCCTGTTCATCGGGAGGGGTGTGGCGTACCGCAAGACGGGACTCCACGGGATACTGTTCATCTCCACCGTCGACCTCCTCCAGCCTCCACGGGCTACCGTCGACCTCCTCCAGCCTCCACGGGCTCCTATTCATCCAACCTCCACCGCGTGCTACTCAACTGGCTACTGTTCAACCACCCCTCCACTGTCTACTGTTCATCCAGCCCTCCACCGTCTACTGTTCATCCAGCCCTCCACACCACGGGGTCCTGTTCAACCACCCCTCCACGGCCACCCCTCCACCGTCAACTGTTCATCCAGCCCTCCACACCACGGGGTCCTGTTCATCCAGAGGCAACGCCACCGCTCACTGTTCATCCACCCCCCCTGCGTAACGCTCACTGTTCATCCAATCGATCGGCTTTAGTTAGCAGCAATAGCGAAGGAATCGCTCCATCGGGTTCAGTTAACAGCCATCGATCGATCGCTCAGGTTCAGTAACGCGTAGCCTGCAGTGCAATCGCTCGGGTTCAGTTAGAGCCCAATGCCTCGCTCGGGTTCAGTTAGAGCCGACGCCTTGCATGTGTACGATAGAAACGCGCATCGCTCGGCCCCCGACCTCCCACCGTAACCGGCAACTCCCCGAAATTTTCCTCCCCCTCGCTTCTACCACGGTTTTTCCGTCATGGACGGCCCAAAGAATGTCATGCAGCTGCGTCTCCGGCCCGCCTATGATGAAAAGCCCATTTTCTATCATGATTTTTTGTCATAGAAGTAGGAGCCCACCACATTTATGATGATACCGGGTTTTGTCACAATTATCATCATAGAAGTGTCATATGTATGACAGAAAAAAATTTCGTTCGGCCGAAAATGTCATGGATGTGTCTTTTTTTTGTAGTGAATTCTCTTCTTTTTATCTTCTTCACACGCCTCTGGACGGGTGTCACTTGGATAAATCTTGTCTTCCAATAGGTTGCCACGTTCTTCGCAGAGGCCACTTAATCACTTGGGGGCTCGACACTGCACCGATAAGTGACTTGCATCATGGTGCGGTGGAGCGGTGGTGCCTTGGCAGGGATCCCTGCCCCTGGCTGACCTAGCAAGCTTCCCGGGGGAGTCTTGGACTTGCCCCTGAGATGGTATCGACCCGGCCAGGCTCTCCTGCCTGGCAAGGGAGGGCTTCCCAAGGTGATATTCTTCCGTCTTGGTTGTCTTGGTCTTCTTGATCCACTCTTTGATCTTACTAAGAGTTGCTTCTCTGGTTTGGCCTTGGTTTGGGTGTTGATGCTGAACAAGTGATGCCAGTGCGCCTGTGTGCAAGTCCGGGCAACAAATGTAAATGTTTGTTGTACCGACAGGAGCCCCCGGGCCTGGCCCACACGTGTTGCTAAGCATTGTTGGGTAGGTCCCAACAATCACACACGTGAGCACTTGGGCCATGTTACTACGGCTTGTAAGTCTCTCCCGATGTTCTCCTTGCTTCTTCATTAACCTGTGATTGAGTCAGTTACCGGTTTTTCCGCTAGTCACACAGGACAACTTGGGGGGGGGGCACGTAGTGACTCACGGGCCGCCCACGTTCACGGGGAGGTAACTGCCATTTGACTCTCCCACTACGCCTACCGTTTCTGCCACGTACGTTGCATGCATTGCACACGGTTGGTGGCGGGCACGAAGGGCGCGAGAATGAGTGCCATGGCAGAAAGCCAGGCGCCGTGGATAGGCAGAGGTGGGTAGTTGTTGATTATGGACGCCGTCAATAGTGCAGGAAGGCAGGATTGGCAGAGCGGTGCGGCTCCCTCCCAGGTGGTGAGTGTCGGTGTCAAAACCGGCGGATCTCGGGTAGGGGGTCCCGAACTGTGCGTCTAAGGCTGATGGTAGTAGGAGGCAGGGGACATGATGTTTTACCCAGGTCCGGGCCCTCTCGATGGAGTTAATACCCTACTTCCTGCTTGTTTGATCTTGATGATATGAGTATTACAAGAGTTGATCTACCACGAGATCGTAGAGGCTAAACCCCAGAAGCTAGCATATGATTATGATTGTTGTTCTCTTACGGACTAAACCCTCCAGTTTATATAGACACCGGAGGGGTCTAGGGTTACACAGAGTCGGTTACAGAGAAGGAAATCTAAATATCCGAATATCTAAGCTTGCTTTCCACGCAAAGGAGAGCCCCATCCGGACACGGGACGAAGTCTTCAATCTTGTATTTTCATAGTCCAATAGTCCGGCCAAAGTATATAGTCCGGCTATCCGAGGACCCCTTAATCCAGGACTCCCTTAGTAGCCCCTGAACTAGGCTTCAATGACGATGAGTTTGGCGCACAGATTGTCTTCGGCATTGCAAGGCGGGTTCCTTCTCCGAATACTCCGTAGAAGATTTATAACACAAGGATCGTGTCCGGCTCTGCAAAACAAATTCCACATTCCACCGTAGAGAGTATAATATTCCACCGATCTAATCTGCTGACAGCTTTTCATAGCGTGATGCCCTGCCTCGACCCAATATTTATTTGAACCGTTTTTCCTATCCAGCCACTACACGTGCTGCGAGGCGGTTTTATTGACACGTCTTGTCGAGGCAGAGATCGTGTCCCCCTTATCACGGGATTCTCATCAATACGGGCGTGGGTAACCCAATCGTGTTTGTTTAATATGACTCCTCGATTTTAGGCAAGTCCCAAACGGTCACGCGGGGGATGCTTGATATTCTTCCTCTTTATAAAGGGGCCAAGGCCTGTCCTTTTCTTCCCACGCTTGATCCTTACCCTCCCGCACCTCGAGTTCCAACACCCGAGGTTCAAGCTAAAGCACTTCGGTCCTTCGACCATGTCCGGATCCAATTTTCAAGGCTGATGGATGGCCTCCTCTGTCACAGAGGAGAACATCCGGAAGCTCAGGGAGGCCAGGTATCTCACCACCGAAATCCCGCACAGGCTGCCTGCTCAAGAGCAGGTCATCCCCACTCCTGAACCCAACGAGAGTGTCATATTTGTTTCCCACTTCCTCTGAGGGCTAGGTTTCAGCCTCGATCCCTTCGTGAGGGGGCTTATGTTCTATTACGGGCTAGATTTCCATGATCTAGCTCCGGATTCCATCCTTCACATCTCGTTGTTTATAATCGTGTGTGAAGCCTTTCTCCGCACTTCAATGTGAGGCCGAGGGTGATTGACGGGCGTCACGCGGAGTGCGGAGGTGTTATAATAAGCAAAGGTGTCGACGCCCCATGGCCGAAGGGTTCCTTCACGGAAACATCTGATTTATGGCAGCAGAAGTGGTTTTACATCACAGCTCCCCGAGGTACAAAGCGGATGGCTGCTCCAGCGTTTTGCTCGGCCCCCCCGCCGCAACTGGCATCGTGGGTCAACAAGGGGCTGGATTGGGGGCCGATTGACAACGTGCCAACACTGCAAAGCCGCATTCTAGACCTCCTTAAGAGGGATATCTGTCTTGTCAAGATAATGCAAGTGATGCTGGTTCGTCGAGTGCTGCCCTGCCAGCGCCGTCCTCTCCATATGTGGGAGTTCAACCCGGAAGGACCACGAACTATTCAACAATTCTTCGGCATGACGCTCAAAGAGATGTATGAGTCATTCTTCGGATCACGAATAAAGTGTCCGGATACCACTGAGGATGTGGGTCTCAATTGCAACCGCCCAGATACCCAAGTAAGTAATTCCGCTACCGAACACACCATCCTTTATGTTTATCATAACACCATTCTGAAAGATTGCTCTCTACCAGGACTAGCTGAGGAAGGCGAAGAGGATTAGGTGTCCGGCCCCTCTTCCCGAAGGCTCACTGAATCCTTTGTTGACCAGGATGCTTGAGCGCGCGCTATATCAGGTTCCATCAGGAGAAGATGAGGGGGGGGGGGGAATAGGGAAGCCACAGATGGGCCTCATTTTTTACACGTCCAAATTGGAGGAGTAAGTGCCTCCGCGAAGGAGGATAATCGGGGAGGGGAATCTAAAATCCCTTCTCCCCAAGGTAAGAAAAGGGCCGCCTCCGAAGACTTGGAAACGAAGGCTTCTAAAGGAGGGAAGAGAACCTCGCAAGGAGGCCGGCCCTCCACCGAGCTGTAAGTAAAAGAGTGCTTCGGTAAATGTACCCTGTTTTGTCTTTGAGGGTAATGACCGTAGCATATTTGTTGCAGTCCGGCTCGTAACCCTTCTCCACAGGGTTCGTCCTCAGGAGATCTTCCTCCAGAGATGATGGAGAGCGAGACGCCTCCCCCTGCCTCCCCGTCACATGGGGCGGACGACCCCAAGGTGTCGTCGCAGAGGATTTCTCCCGCTCCGCCAAGGCCAGAAGTTGACACTTCGGCTGCCCGAGGTTCGGGCTATTCGGCGCCTAGGGAGAACGATAGGAGGAGTCCGGGATTGTCTCGCATACAGCCGGGCACCCTGATGGGTCTGCTGGGGCGAGCGACCATCTCAAAGACACATCGTACCTTAATGGGTACGGTGACTGAGAGGATTTCATCCGCCAAAAGCGGGTTGGAGGAAGCCTTTGCGAGTCTGCTGGGCGGCTTCGAGGTACGCAAAATAATATATGTATTTGTGATGGTACCGCACATGCTAGGTGTGCTATGTATAGATAGTAGCCCCTGAGACTCTGGTTACCGCCCAGAGGTGGCAAACAGAGGATCGTAATCCCAGGTAATAATCGCGCTGCTATGTATGTGCAGGCGGCTGATTGTCCGGAGGCTAACCAGACTTCTGATTTTGCCGAACTAAAGTGGCAGCTGGACATGGCGGATGCCGACATCGCGCTTGTTAACAAGCGGCTTGACGAGGCCCAGGGTATGTATGTTCGGCATGTCAGTGAACTGTAAGAGGAGCATTGTGCTAGTATCTTATAATATATTGTGACTGCAGATGGAGCTGCTGCCGTAGAGACCCTTCGGGCGAAGCTTGCCCGAGCCAAGGAACAAGCTCGAAGAAGTGATGCGGCCGCCCTGAAGGCGGTTGAAGAATTGCAAGTCGAACAGGCTGCTCATTGCCGGAGCAAAGAAAAGATACCCTAGATGGCTACCGAGCTGAAGGATGCCGCCAACCGCCGTGAGTTCCTTGAAGAGGAAAATCAGGCAAAAGCGGCTGACCTGAAGAAGGCCCTGGAGGCAGCCAAGGAAACCCGCTCTGAAATGAGGGGGATGAGGGAGGAGCTTCATGAAGCCGGAGATATTGTGGCTGGGAAGCCCTATCTGTTGCGGATGAAATTCGGAGATCCGAAGTATGCCCCTCTGGATCAGTTGTGGAGTGCGGCGGAATCATATTCGGACCTGGCAAAGAGTGCTGCTGATGAGACCGAGTTTTACAAAGATCGGAAAGACCATAAGGCTGAGAGGTTATTCTGGTCGCAGTTCAGTGCCCCGATGCGTCCGCTGCCATTGAATGAAAAGATGGCCGCATGGGCCGAACTCCACAGGTTGTCTGGGCTTGCTATGAGGTCTGTCGTGGATCATCTTTGGCCACAAGGACCAAGGCTAGACAGCTATTTTGGATTGGTGCAACCATTCCTTGGTGTTGTGTCACATATCGATGCTGTGAAGAGGTCGGCGTGCATAGAGGGTGCGTGGATGGCTCTTGCCCGTGTTAAAACATACTGGGCCAGGATGGAAACCACCATTATTGCAACCTGGAATGCGGTAGACGGCCAGCACCCGGCCGAGCACTATTTCGAAGAAGTCTTAGAAGGTGCCCGTTTAATAGAGGCTCAGTGCTCGAAGAGTGCCATGTTTGAATGACATGTATCGCGATTGTAAAGACAATGCTATTTTGATTATAAAGGTTGTGTTTATACTTTTGCCCGAAAGTATTATAATGCCTCCTGTGCGGCCGTTTATGTATGAATATAACATGAAAGTTTGCAGTCGTCAGCTTTAGCCCCCACGCATATAATGCGGGGTTGTTCGAGAAAACGCGTAGTCACACTTGATCCAACGTCTTGGTCCGTTAAGGAGGTGATAGCGTGGAGAACCAGGCAATCAGACTATATAGCTTTAACACTTTCACTTAGCCATAGGAGTTTGATGGTGGCGCTACTATATAGCCCCTGGTACTTTAGCGTTCAACCGGATATGGTGCGCATATGTACGTGACTGGGAAACCGGTCCTTCATTAATGCGGAGGAATCGCGAAGATTCTGCTGGGTCATCGAGTGGTTGACCAGTCTTGTTGTATCATGACAGTCAGTTTTTGGCTTTCTCTACTGAGGTGCTCGTCCAGATGAACCGGGGCACAATCGTAGTAGTTCTCCCGGTGCCGCCTTAGCCGATAGAGCGGAACATAAGGTAGCAAAACACGAGAGCCAGGCAAACCCAACATTTGACCAAAGACATGATTCGGAGCTAATGCATATAAGGCCAAACTTGCGACGCCGAACACTCCCTAAGGTATTCGAACTTTGTAATGTTTACTGGGCTGAATAACGCCCTTGACAATAAGCCGTGAGTTTCCAGGTACGAGCAGTAGTCTGGTGTGACAAAAATGCCGAAAACGCCAGTGTCCCTCCCGATTATATAAAGTTTCTGGAGGGGAAGAAGCAACAAGATATATTAAAAAGGTTTACGCAGGGTCTTAATCTAAGAAGAAACCTTTGAGCGGGGCCCTACTGCATGTCTGTGCCTTTATCTCTGTTGTGCCGTATCCTGGAAGGGTGTAGCACGATGATCATCTGTAAAAAAAGGGACCCAGGTGAAAGACTTCGTGCGAGGTGTTCGATAATCTGAGTGAACCATGAAAATGCAATATGCTATGGTATTGATAGGGTCGAGCCAAACTTATGGGCTCTTTTTGGGAGCAGCCCCTAACATCTTTTATGGGGAAATCCCAACTGGGCTGTTACATTGGGTGGAGCGCCGGACTCGTCTAACCGTGTCCTTGGTCTTGACGACCGGTCCATTTGTCTTGGTTGGAGGGACGCTCAGTGTTCGGCTGCTAGAGTCGCCACGTATTCTTCCACGTGTAAAGAACACTCTGTATTTCCGCTAACTGTGATGACGCCGCGTGCACCGGGCATCTTTAGTTTGAGGTAGGCGTAATGCGGTACCGCATTAACAGGGGCGAAGGCCGTTCTTCTGAGCAGTGCGTGGTAACCGCTTCGAAATGGAGCAATGTCGAAGGTTAATTCCTCGCTTCTGAAGTTGTCGGGAGAACCGAATACAACCTCTACTACTAGATAGCCCGTACAGTGGGCCTCGACGCCTGGTATCACTCCTTTGAAGGTAGTGTTACTTAGTTTGATCCTTGAAGGGTCTATCCCCATTTTGCGGATAGTGTCCTGATATATCAGGTTTAGACTACTGCTGCCGTCCATAAGGACTCTTGTGAGATGGTATACGTCAATTATTGGGTCGAGCACCAAGGCAGCCGATCCTCCGTGCCGGATACTAGTAGGATGGTCCCTACGATCAAAGGTGATCGGGCAGGCCGACCAGGGATTAAATTTGGGGGCGACGGGCTCAACAACGTATACGTCTCTGAGTGCACGTTTGCACGTTCTCTTTGGAATGTGAGTACGTAAATCATATTCACTGTTTTGACTTCTGGTGGGAATTTCTTCTGTCCTCCAGTGTTCGGCTGGCGAGGCTCATCCTCGTCTTCACTTGGCGTCTTCCTCCCCTTTTGTTTGACATTCAGTTTGCCGGCCTGCTTGAAAACCCAAAACTCTCTATGGGTGTGGTTTGTAGGTTTTTCGGGGGTGCCGTGAATCTGACATAATTTGTCTAGAATCTTGTTTAGGCTGGACGGTCCATCTCTGTTGCCTTTAAATGGCTTCTTCCATTGACCGGGTCGAGAGCCCCTAAATCTGGCATTGACCGTCGTGTTCTCTGGGCTTCCATCGTTGTTTCAACGCTTGTTTTTGTTGCGTCGTGGCTTCCCATTGCCATCCCTGACTTCGGATGTGCTTGGGTCGCTGGTGCCGCTATGAGCCAGCCAGCTGTCCTCGCCTGCGCAAAAGCGGGTCATAAGGCTTGTTAAGGCTGCCATTGTCCGCGGCTTTTCTTGGCCGAGGTGTCTGGCAAACCATTCGTCCCGGATACTGTGTTTGAAAACTGCTAAGGCTTCGGTGTCCAGACAATCGACTATTTAATTCTTCTTAGTAAGAAATCTGTTCCAGAGCTTTCGGGCTGACTCTCCGGGCTGTTGAATTATGTGACTTAGGTCGTCAGCGTCCGGAGGTCGGACATAGGTCCTTGAAAATTGGCCTTGAAAGCATCCTCGAGCTCTTCCCAACTTCCAATTGAGTTTTCGGGAAGGCTTTTCAACCAGTGTCGAGCTAGTCCCTTTAATTTGAGGAGATCGTCTTCGCGAGCCATGTGTATATGAAGGATGAAGTCCGTGATCCAGACCCCAGGGTCTGTAGTTCCGTTGTATGCCTCTATATTCACGGGTTTGAATCCTTTCGGGAATTCATGATCCATTACCTCATCGGGGGTGTGCAGCATCCCTGTATTTGGTCGTGTCATGGCATGCTGTCGATGGTTGTTGTGCTCGGTTCTGATTCCTAGCTGGTGTTTGATCAATGTGATCGTTTCGGTAGCTCTGATCCTATGCCAGAGTGCGCTTCCTGGATCCGTAGATGGATCTGGCCATACCGGACTTTTTGTCGAGGAGCTCACGTAAATCGTGGGCTGACTTGTGTGCGGCGTCATTAGTCGCCTTGTCACGGCCACGGGGAGGTCGGTCCGGCTGATCGGTTGTTTTCGGCCGAATGGGCTCTACAACCTCATCATCGAAATCGAGCAGCAGCTTGCGCTTTGGATAGCTCTTTGTGTGACGATCATCGTCGTATTGTTCTTCTGTGTCGAGCACTTTGTTCCACCTGCAGTTGAGCGTATCCTGCGCGGCCTTAAGCCTTTGCTTCTACTTCTTTAGGCTCCTCGCGGTGGCAATAAGCCTTCTGTGGAGGTTCTCTTGTTCCAAGAGTTTTTCTGGGATGATGAGTGCATCATCGTCCGGGCTGTTCTCTTCTCCGGAGACAGGTTGGTGAATTTTACCCTTGGGATCAGCTTCATCTGACGTCGGCTCCGGACTATGCTCATCGTCCCCTGGATCATCCTGCTCCATCGCTGGGTCCATGGGGTCGTCGTTTCCTTTGGAGTCAACCGGGGTGTTATTATTTCTTGCACTATTGTTGCTGTTTTTACTATGGCGGGATTTAGAGCGGCATCTACGGCACCTCTTTGGTGGCTTATCGAGGGGGTTATCCTTCGTTGTATCGTCACCTTCGCCTTCTTTTGGTGTGTCCACCATATATATATATATATATATATATATATATATCATATGATGAGGTGGCTGTCCAGCGCCCTATAGGCGGTGGTTCCTGTTCTTCTCCTGCATCGTCGTCCATACCGTCGATGTCTTCGGAGTTGAAGTCAGGCATGTCGGTTAAGTCATCGACAGTGGCTATAAAGTGGGTGGTGGGTGGGGAATGAATTTCTTCGTCATCCGCTTCCCACTCGAGCCAGACATAGTTCGGCCAGGAATCTCTCGACAAGGAAAGAGACATTAATGAGTTTAGCACATCCCCTAAGGGAGAGTGCTAAAAAATATCCGCGGCGGTGAACTCGATGACGGGTGCCCAATCTGATTCGATAGGCACGGATGCATGCGGTTCGGATCCTGTAGCCGGAGACGAGTTCGAGGGTCCAATGACACCACCCTCACAGGAGGTGGGATCAGTGTTCGGCTCCGACGCCGATGAGTGTGCGGCCTCCGCGGCAGGGTCCATCCACCCGTCCTCGGAAGGCACGATCTGCTCCGGACTGATTCCCAGTGCCAATGCAGGCGCGATCTCCCGAATATTGTCCGACAGCAGATTGAAGTCATGCCCGTCGTGATAGTTCGGCGCACCCGGCATGGGCTCGAATACGTCGAAGATCAAGTCTCCGCGGATGTTGGCAGTATAGTTTAAGCTTCCAAACCTGACCTGATGGCCAGGGGCGTAGCTATTGATCTGCTCCAGATGGCCAAGTGAGTTGGCCTGCAGTACGAAGCCGCCGAACACGAAGATCTGTCCGGGAAGGAAAGCCTCCCCCTGGACTGTGTCGTTGAAGATGATTGAAGAAGCCATCAAGCCTTATCGCGACGGCACAGTGGAACTCTCAATGAAAGCACCAATGTCGGTGTTAAAACCGGCGGATCTCGGGTAGTGGGTCCTAAACAATGCGTCTAAGGCTAATGGTAACAGGAGGCAGGGGACACGATGTTTTACCCAGCTTCGGGCCCTCTCGATGGAGGTAATACCCTACTTCCTGCTTGATTGATCTTGATGATACGAGTATTACAAGAGTTGATCTACCACGAGATTGTAGAGGCTAAACCCTAGAAGCTAGCCTATGATTATGATTGTTGTTCTCCTACGGACTAAACCCTCCGGTTTATATAGACATCGGAGGGGGCTAGGGTTACACAGAGTCGGTTACAGAGAAGGAAATCGACATATCCGAATATCCAAGATTGCCTTCCACGCAAAGGAGAGTCCCATCCGGACACGGGACGAAGTCTTCAATCTTGTATCTTCATAGTCCAACAGTCCGGCCAAAGTATATAGTCCGGCTGTCCGAGGACCCCTTAATCCAGGACTCCCTCAGTGAGGAGCCAGCCCCCGGCCATGTTTCCTTATAAAAAGGGAACGTGGGCGAGGTTCTTACCCAAACACACCTCATCCTCTCTTGTCTGATATCCTTATTCCACCATGGTGAGGGGAAGAGGACGCGGCCGACCTCCAACGGTGGTGACGAAGGTTTCTCCTCGACAGTGCCTCCCTCCCCCTGCTGGGGATGCAGGAGTAGAATCTACCATGCAAGGCGGTGTCATTGGACGTGGGCACGGCCGTCGTGGTGCCCGGGGCCGAGGAGGCCGTGGCGGCGCCCTGATAGCTCCTCCTCGAGCTGCCCCTGTCCTGAATGAAGGCCATGTTGGGGACTAGCCGTTGGATTTCATCGTCAAGCTGCGCAGGCCTCCATGCAGCCGTATTTGGCTTGCAACTCCTTCCGCAAGGGTGATGGAAGAAGAACAGCCACCCGGATTGAGGCTGCACATGAGGGGCTGATGTAAAGACAATGTGCGGGTGAACGTAGAGTTCCCTACACCTCATGTCATGCTTCTCCGGCATGCTTGGAAAACCTTCGCTCATGCCCACAACTTGGCGGCAGGGCAAGTTCTCCATTTTAAGCTAATGGAGGCCAATCTGCTGTCCATCAAAGTCTTCGCGCATTCGGGTGCTTGCTTAGGGTGTTGCACGGAAAGCTCGACCGGCGATGAAAGCTCCTCCTCGAGCGACAGTGATGAAGAGAACAGTGGTTGTGAGGACGATGGCTCTGAGTGGGAGGATGGTGGCTCGAGCTCCAGTTGAGCGCGGGCCGCACTATCACCGTCAGGAGGGCAGTGGCGGCACCATCATCTGCACCAGGGTCTTCTTTCCACAACAGAGAGATTTGCCGGGGTGTTGGGCATGGATGCCTCCGCCTACTCCAGCAGTCCTCCACCTGGGCCCCGACAGGCTTCCTGTGGGCTCTGGCTTTGTCCGCCCTGCCGATGCTCCTTCTGTCGCGTCCCGTTGGTCCTCATGGTGGTGACCAGGGCATCTCCTAGCCGCTCTCTCCGACCATCATCTTCATCTCCGCCACTCCCGATCTTGTCAGGTTGCGTCTTGCGGTGTCACATCCCTAGTCTGGTATGACCTAGACTAGCTAGTCATTTGTGCATCATATTTAAATTTTCATTTAAATTTGAAATGAGGATTGGTGGAACCCTCAGAATCATTTTTGAAAATGACCCAAGTAAAAATTTCTCCAAAAGGGTCCAAGAAATGCTCATGTTGCTCTCTGAAAATATTGGACAGAGATAAAAATCAAACCAATATTTTTAAGAGCTCATAGGTATTTATTTTGGGCATTTGGAATTAATGCATAAATATTTGCATTGGAAAAATATTAGTTATATATATTAATATATGTCCAAAAATTATGCCATTTATAAAGGAGCTCTGGAATAATATAGTTAGCTCCTGCAAAAATTGGCATAAGGTAATAAATTGATTTAGTATTATTACTAAATCAAAACAAATGTCAGAAAATTTAGAAAAAGAAATAAAACAGGAAAAACCTTACCCGGGCTTCTGCCTGGCGCCTCTGGCCCAGCAGCAGCAGGCCGGCCCAGCCAGCAGGCGGCCCAGCCCGCCTCCTCCTCTGTCGTCTTCGTCCTCGACAGAGGGAGGGGAGCGTGCCCGGCGCGCGCGCGCGCCACCGCGCCACGCCACCAGCCTCTCTGCCTGCCTGCCCTCTCCCCTCCTCGTCTGGATGCCCCGGAGACGCCACGCAGCCACCCCGACCTCTCTTGCACTCTCCCTCACCCTCCTCCTCTCCCCTGCTCTCTCCCTCGCACACCCGAGCGCCATCGCCGCCGCCGCTCGCCGTTGCCGTGGCCACCGGCCCCCCCTCGCCTCCCCGACACGCTTCCCAGCTCCGCCACGACCCCCTCTACCTCCTCGTCAAGCCACGCACCTCCGGACGTGCTCCATCACCGACGCCGTTGTCTTCTTCACCACCGACGCTGGAGATCGACCTCGCCGCCATCGCCGTCGATTCGCCGGACGCAGGACGTCCCCGAGCACACCGGCCTGCTCTGCGAGTCCGCCGTGAGCCCCTCTTCCTTTCCCCTTACCTCTCTCTCTCACGCGTGCCCTGTAGCCGCTGCCCCGCGAGCGCCCGAAGCCGCCGTCCGCCATGGCCGGCGAGCTCCGTGCCCCCGAGCACCTCCGCCTCGCGTAGTAGCTCGACGTGCTCCTGCTGCCTCGTAGCTACCGCCTATGCCCTCCCTTCGCTCGAACGCGAGCTGCAGCCCCACGCCCGCGCTATCCCGAACTCCGGTCGCCGCCCAAGTGGTCGCCGCCGGCGATATAGACCATCTCCGGTGAAACAGAGGGCGCCACAGGATGCGCGCGAGCCCAAGCTTCGTGTAGGTGCTCTCCGCCGCGCGATTGGTCGCCGGAGCGACGATTCCGCAGCCCTCCGTCGCGTTCAGGCCTCGCCGGCGACTAACCGCCGGCGGGTTTGACTTGTTTGACCTGGGATTTGACCCCCCAGGGTCGCTGACTAGTGGGGCCAGGCCCTGCTAATTTTAGTTAAAAAAATAACTAAACCTAATTAGCCACTAACACTGACCAGTGGGCCCGACCCCCCTAATTTGTTAATTAAGTTAATCTAACCCTGTTTAACCCCCTGTCACTGACGTGTGGACCCCACACGTCAGGTTTGACCCCAGTCAGCCGCAGTTGACTGCTGACGTCATGCTTACTCAATGCTGACGCAATATATATTTTCTGGAATTAAAATAATTCAGGAAATTCCAGAAATTGATTTAAACTTCAAAAATTCATATCAATTCAACCGTAGCTCAGACTTAAATAATTTATATATGAAAAATTATCAAAAAAATGCAATCTTTCCATCTGTACTAGTTCATGCATGACAAACCAACTTATACGTGCTGAATATGGGAAAACACATTATGGCATATATAAGAGCTTACTTTGGAGATGCATTTGAGCTTATGGTTCAAATGGACTTCAAACCAAATGAGTACTAGTTGCATTAGCACAATCAGCATCACATCTTCATGCCATGTTCATGCATCATTGTGTTGCATATGCTTGTGTTTTGATTGTTGGCACCGTTCCTTCTCGATAGGTCCTGCTCCGGAGTCCGTTCCAGAGTGCCTATCTATGAAGCAGTGCCTTCCTTGTTGATCTACCAGGCAAGCAAACCCCCTTGTTCATTTCGATAAAACCCTACTCTCTCGCTCCTGCTCTCAGTTATTGCATTAGAACAACAACGATTCATCTGCTACTTTGTGCTGCGGTAGTTGAACCCATTCCTCTGCATGACCTGTCATTGCCACAGTAAATAGTTGAAACCCACTAGCATGTGTAGGAGTTGATTGAAGCCATTGTTGTGTCCCTACCATGCTATGCCTGCTATTGCTTAGAGTTGTGTCAGGTCTGGTTCATTGGGAATGAATTGGAGTGTTACGATATGTTCTGATGCTGAGAGTGAAGTGTGTGAACACGATTTGGTAAAGGTAGCGGTGAGAGGCCATGTAGGAGTACATGGTGGGTTGTCTCACTTGAACCATCCTTAAGCACTGAGTTCTGTGTATGTTGTCCAATGACTCGATACTACCACACATTGGGTTCCGGTAACTCGACCCCTCTCGACTTATTAACCAACTTGGTCTCTGTCCAGGAGTCGCAACTAGTTTCTGGTGTTTGTAGGTAGTGCTATTTTTCTACCAAGTGGCACCCGGCAGGGTGGGCTTGGGACAGACTAGGCACACGTGGCACGGTGTACCGAGTGGCACCCGGATGGTGGGCTCGGGAACCCTGCTCACATCGTTTGGGGCCGTGAGCGACACCCCGGCCGGATCTCCTTGCGGATGGAACCCAAATAGGCGATAAACCTGGACTAGAGTCTTGTGTGGTTAGTCAGGTCGTGGCCGACACCCTCGCCAGGCTTCCGCTTGAAGGTTGCCGAGATACATGACGTGTGCATGGCGGTAAGTGGCGAGAGCGTGTGTGAAGAAGTACACCCCTGCAGGGTTAACATGATCTATTCGAATAGCCGGGTCCGCGGTTATGGACTTCTTGGATGCTTACATGGTACATAGACAACTTGAAGTGGATAATCTAAAATGCTCGAGACAAGTGTGAGTGCTATGGATGGCCTTCTCGTAGGGAGACAGGAATGAACCCATAGTAGTGTATTGTGTGGTGATTAGTGGACTCGTGTGCGCCATATCACCTCAAGAGTTTCTGGTAGTCGTAGAACAGGATAGCCACAGAGTCAAAGCTGGCTTGCTGCAACTAAACCCCACATTACCCTCTTGATACAAATGCATGTATGATAGGATCTGATGTAAGTCTTGCTGAGTACCTTTGTACTCATGTTGCCTTATTTATGTTTTTGCAGCGGAGACTTCGGTCTTAATAGTGTTCTCATGGACTTCGACTAGTAGCTTGTACCTCAGCTACGATCTTGATCGGACGTTGTAGATAGTCAGGCTTTCAGCCTTTTTCATTTATAGATGTCTGTACTCAGACATGTAATGCTTCCGTTTGTTGCTTGATTGCTCTGAATGTTGGGTCATGTGACCCCTGTTTGTAATAAATGCTATGATGGCTCTTCTGAGCCTTTATCTATATGATTGTTAAGTTATGCTGTGATGCCATGTTGTACAGCACATACTTGCATGTTATGCGTACGTGTAATGTGTATTGCTATGTGTGGGATCTGACTATCTAGTTGTTTATTCTTAGTAGCCTCTCTTACCGGGAAATGTCTCCTAGTGCTTCCACTGAGCCCTGGTAGCTTGCTACTGCTCCGGAACACTTAGGCTGGCCGGCATGTGTCCTTCTTCGATCCTGTGTCTATCCCTTCGGGGAAATGTCACGCGATGAATACCGGAGTCCTGTTAGCCCGCTACAGCCCGGTTCACCGGAGTCCTGTTAGCCCAGTGCTACAGCCTGGATTCACTCGCTGATGACCAACACGTTCGATGCTGGGTCATGGATGCCTGTCCCTATAAGTTAGTGCCACTTTGGGTTTACGACTAGCCATGTCAGCCCAGGCTCTTTATCATATGGATGCTAGCGACACCATCATATACGTGTGCCAAAAGACGCAAACAGTCCCGGGCAGAGGTAAGGCGACACTCGTGGGGATACCGTGCGTGAGGCCGCAAAGTGATATGAGGTGTTACATGCTGGATCGATGTGGCATTGAGTCGGGGTCCTGACAGAGCTGGTATCAGAGCCTGACTGCCTGTAGGATTACCAAGCCAAACTGGTCGAAGTTGAGTCTAGAAATTCTTTAGCTATATAAGGGAATTGATTGTGGGAAGGAACGTAAGGCTCTTTTTACTCCTTTACCTCATGGCCTTCTGATCTGAGTCATCCTATCTTTCCTACGGGGTTAAGGAACTAGGCTTTCTCTTCCGTCTATCAGGATCACGTGTTACTACTCCGTAGTCCCATAGGATTGGTTGATCAGAGTCATACCCAAGTTTTCGAGTATTTCCGGTGTAGTCTGTTTAGTATGATCTCAGAACCTTGAGTGATGATGATGAGTATGTTACCACCCCATTTTTAGTAGGATGTCTCATTCTGAGCATTTTACTGCCGTTATGCTGCCGGAATTTCCCTAGGAATTCGAGAGATACTAATTTCTTTGTCCTACATTCTACAGTCTATAGTTGATGCTGACTCCATCCCTGGTTTCGTTTCTCAGGATGTCATCAGCTAAGTGAAGCTCCGTTGCTCGTAGCCAGAACCACGGAGATGGTAGGGGTGAGGATCCTCCCGATCAACCTTCGTTGACAGAGTTCATGTTAGAAATGGAGAGGAACAAGCGTGAGTCTAAACGATTGTTGGCACGTATCGAGGAGAACACCGCACATCAGTCCAACAAGTCTGCGACCATTCATGACTTCATTCGCTTGCACCCACCTACCTTTCATCATTCCATCGAGCCACTCGATGCAGATGACTGGCTCCGTAGCATCACTCATAAGCTGCGTTCCGCGAGCGTAGCTGAAAGTGACAAGGTCACCTATGCCACATATCACCTGGAAGGTCCTGCTAGTCTTTGGTGGCAGAACTATGAGGCTATGCTTCCAGCTAGCCAGATTCCTACTTGGAGGGATTTTATTGAGGCTTTTCGCGAGCATCACATTCCTGAAGCCCTCATTGATCGCAAGAGAGAAGAGTTCTGTAGTCTCATCCAGAGTAAGATGGCGGTTGATGCTGATAGTAGAGAGTTTGAGAACCTCGCCCGTTATGCCACAGAAGAAGTGTCCACAGACGCCAAGAAGCAAGCTAGGTTCCGGAAGGGTCTCAACCCCAAGTTGCGTCGTGATCTCCACCTACATCATTGTGATACATTCCAAGCCCTTGTGAACAAGGCCATCAATGCAGAGACAGCTCAACTCACTTACGAGGAGTCTCGTAAGCACACCCGTGATTTGGGATCTTCTTCCGGTTCTAGTTCTCAAAAGTGCCGGATTTGGGCTCCGAATTCCGCTCTTCCTTCCGGATATACACCGAGGCCATTCCATGTGGTGCCTCCCCCAGCTCAGTCGTATGTTCCACCCAGGCCTACTGGTAGACCCCTTGTCAGTGCGGGTCCACGTCCAACCTCAGGGACTTGCTTCACATGCGGGAAGCCAGGGCACTATGCACGTGACTGCTCTCAGACTAGTTATGCTCCACCCCAGCCCGAGAAGACTGTTGGCTGTGTTAAGCCATCACGCAAGATGATCAGTGTTAAGTCAGCCCCCACTGAACATGGACGTGTGCATCACGTCTCAGCCAAAGACGCTCATGATGATCCGGATGTCGTTCTTGGTACACTCCTTGTCAATTGTCACCCAGCATCAGTTCTATTCGATACTGGAGCATCTCACTCCTTCATTTCTGAAAGCTATGCTAACTTGCACAACATGTCATTTTGTGATATGCCAACTCCGCTAGTCGTCCAAACTCCTGGATCCAAATGGCAAACCTCTAGTGTAAGCCATGGTAACGAAATCCTTGTTGACAGACTTGTATTCCTTGCATCACTTGTAGCCCTCAAGTCCTCAGATATTAACATCATCTTGGGTATGGACTGGATGACAGCTCATCATGCCAAGATTGATTGTTACACCAGATTTGTTCAGCTTACACACCCATCTGGCAAGATAGTCACTGTCTCCACTAGAGTTGCAAAGCATCAGCTCTATTCTCTTAATGCCAGCCCTCTTCCAGACCTTGAAGATATCCCGGTAGTCCGTGACTTTCCGGATGTCTTTCCAGAGGAACTGCCAGGTGTTCCGCCTGACAGAGATGTAGAGTTCGTCATAGATCTTATTCCAGGAATAGCTCCAATCTCTAGGAGACCTTACAAGATGGCACCCTTAGAACTAGCCGAGCTTAAGAAACAACTCGATGAGTCCTTGCAAAAGGGTTTCATCCGTCCTAGTTCTTCTCCTTGGGCTTGCCCCGTCCTCTTCGTCAAGAAGAAGGATGGTACGGACCGGATGGTTGTAGATTATCGTCCCGTTAACTTGGTCACGATAAAGAACAAGTATCCGCTCCCCAGGATCAACGATCTGTATGATCAGCTCGCTGGATCCTCAGTCTTCTCCAAGATGGATTTGAGGTTAGGATACCACCAAATTAAGATCAAAAACGGGGACATTCCCAAGACAGCTTTTGTCACTCGTTATGGCCAGTACGAGTACACCGTCATGTCCTTCGGCCTAACCAACGCCCCAGCCACATTCTCCCGCTTGATGAACTCGATCTTCATGGAGTACTTAGATAAGTTCGTCGTGGTTTACCTCGATGATATTCTTATTTACTCGAAGAACGAGGAAGAGCATGCCGAACATCTTAGACTTGTGTTAGAAAAACTCAGAGAGCACCGCCTTTATGCCAAGTTCTCCAAGTGTGAATTTTGGTTGCCAGAAGTGACCTACCTAGGCCACGTAATCTCTGGTAAGGGCATTGCTGTCAATCCCGAGAGAGTTCAGGCTGTTCTCGATTGGACTCCACCTGAGACCGTTAAACAAGTTAGGAGTTTCCTTGGTCTAGCCAGCTATTGTCGCCGCTTTGTTGAAAATTTCTCCAAAGTAGACAAACCCCTCACGGAACTTCTCAAGAAAGATAAAAAGTTCGAGTGGTCCCCACAGTGTGAGTACAGTTTTTAGGAACTGAAAAGACGCCTGACTTCTGCTCCCATACTTGTGCCACCGGATTTCACTAAAGACATTATTATCTACTGCGACGCCTCACGACAGGGACTAGGTTGCATTCTTATGCAGGATCGTCATGTGATTGCCTATGCATCTCGACAGTTGCATCCACATGAGGAGAATTATCCTACACATGATCTAGAGCTTGCAGCCGTAGTCTATGCACTCAAGACCTGGCGACATTACCTCCTTGGTAAACGTTGCGAGATCTACACCGATCACCAGAGTCTCAAGTATATCTTCACCCAACCGGACCTGAACCTTAGGCAAAGACGTTGGTTGGAGTTAATCACAGATTATGATCTAGGGATTACCTACACCCCAGGCAAAGCCAATGTCATGGCTGATGCTCTAAGCCGTAAATCCTATTGCAACAATCTCATGTTGCAGCAAGGCCAACCACTTCTCCATGAGGAATTCTGTAAGCTTAACCTTCACATGGCTCCTCATGGATTCCTTTCTACCTTGGTGGGGAAACCTACCCTTGTGGATCTTATCATAGAAGCCCAGAAGCATGATACGGGGATTACCCGGATCAAGAGAAACATTAAGAAGGGAGTTGGTGGATGTTTCTCTATGGATGATCGTGGCGTTGTTTTCTTTGAGAATCGCTTGGTGGTTCCCAAGAAGCAACATCTTTGGCAGCTGATTCTTAAGGAGGCGCATGAATCTCCTCTCACGATTCATCCCGGTAGTACTAAGATGTATCAGGACCTACGCCAGAGGTTCTGGTGGACTAGGATGAAGAGAGAAATCACTGAGTTCATTGCTAAATGTGACGTTTGTCGTCGCGTTAAGGTAGAGCATCAAAGGCCTGCTGGCACCCTTCAGCCTTTAGCTATTCCTGAATGGAAATGGGATAAAGTTGGTATGGACTTCATCACCGGCTTTCCCAGGACCAAGAAAGGGAATAACGCTATCTTTGTAGTAGTTGATCGTCTTTCCAAAGTGGCTCACTTCCTTCCTGTTCGAGAAAATATCACTTCTAGTCAACTTGCTGACTTATACATTTCTCGAATAGTATCACTCCATGGTGTTCCACTAGAGATCAATTCAGACCGTGGCAGTCTTTTCACTTCTCATTTCTGGGAGAGTTTCCAAACTGCCATGGGAACCCATCTTTCCTTCAGTACCGCTTTCCACCCTCAGTCGAGTGGTCAGGTGGAACGGGTCAACCAAATTCTCGAAGACATGCTTAGAGCTTGCGTTATCTCATTCGGTATGGATTGGGAGAAATGTCTTCCTTTTGCCGAGTTTGCTTATAACAATAGCTATCAATCCAGCCTCAAGAAAGCTCCTTTTGAGGTTCTCTATGGACGGAGATGTCGAACACCTTTGAACTGGTCAGAAACCGGTGAAAGACAATTCTTTGGACCGGACATGATCCAGGAGGCAGAAGAGCAAGTTTGCATCATTCGTGAGAATTTGAAAACAGCTCAGTCTCGTCAAAAAAGCCAGTACGATCGTCATCATAAGGATATGACTTATGAAATTGGCGACCAAGCTTACCTTCGGGTTACTCCTTTGAAGGGTACCCATCGTTTCGGTATCAAGGGCAAGTTGGCTCCTCGTTACATTGGTCCTTTTCGTATTCTCGCTAAACGAGGAGAGGTTGCCTACCAATTGGAACTACCCCCACATCTTTCTCGAGTTCATGATGTCTTCCACGTCTCTCAACTCAGGCGTTGCTTCTCGGATCCCATCCGCGGAGTGGACCACGAAACGCTCGATCTCCAAGATAACCTCACATACCGAGAGTACCCGGTTCGCATTCTTGATCAAGCCGAGCGTGTTACCCGACGTCAGAACATCAAGTTTCTCAAAGTTCAGTGGTCTCATCATTCCGAGAGAGAAGCTACTTGGGAGCGAGAAGATCGTCTTCGACTGGAGTACCCCGCTTTCATTCCGTCGACCCCTGAATCTCGGGACGAGATTTTTTCAAGTGGGGGCGAGTTGTCACATCCCTAGTATGGTATGACCTAGACTAGCTAGTCATTTGTGCATCATATTTAAATTTTCATTTAAATTTGAAATGAGGATTGGTGGAACCCTCAGAATCATTTTTGAAAATGACCCAAATAAAAATTTCTCCAAAAGGGTCCAAGAAATGCTCATGTTGCTCTCTGAAAATATTGGACAGAGATAAAAATCAAACCAATATTTTTAAGAGCTCATAGGTATTTATTTTGGGCATTTGGAATTAATGCATAAATATTTGCATTGGAAAAATATTAGTTATATATATTAATATATGTCCAAAAATTATGCCATTTATAAAGGAGCTCTGGAATAATATAGTTAGCTCCTGCAAAAATTGGCATAAGGTAATAAATTGATTTAGTATTATTACTAAATCAAAACAAATGTCAGAAAATTTAGAAAAAGAAATAAAACAGGAAAAACCTTACCTGGGCTTCTGCCTGGCGCCTCTGGCCCAGCAGCAGCAGGCCGGCCCAGCCAGCAGGCGGCCCAGCCCGCCTCCTCCTATGTCGTCTTCGTCCTCGACAAAGGGAGGGGAGCGTGCCCGGCGCGCGCGCGCCACCGCGCCACGCCACCAGCCTCTCTGCCTGCCTGCCCTCTCCCCTCCTCGTCTGGATGCCCCGGAGATGCCACGCAGCCACCCCGACCTCTCTCGCACTCTCCCTCGCCCTCCTCCTCTCCCCCTGCTCTCTCCCTCGCACACTCGAGCGCCATCGCCGCTGCCGCTCGCCGTTGCCGTGGCCACCTGCCTCCCCTCGCCTCCCCGACATGCTTCCCAGCTCCGCCACGACCCCCTCTACCTCCTCGTCAAGCCACGCACCTCCGGACGCGCTCCATCGCCGACGCCGTTGTCTTCTTCACCACCAACGCCGGAGATCGACCTCGCCGCCATCACCGTCGATTCGTCGGACGCAGGACGTCCCCGAGCACACCGGCCTGCTCTGCGAGTCCGCCGTGAGCCCCTCTTCCTTTCCCCTCACCTCTCTCTCTCGCGCGTGCCCTGTAGCCGCTGCCCCGCGAGCGCCCGAAGCCGCCGTCCGCCATGGCCGGCGAGCTCCGTGCCCCCGAGAACCTCCGCCTCGCGTAGTAGCTCGACGTGCTCCTGCTGCCTCGTAGCTACCGCCTGTGCCCTCCGTTCGCTCGAACGCGAGCTGCAGCCCCACGCCCGCGCTATCCCGAACTCCGGTCGCCGCCCAAGTGGTCGCCGCCGGCGATATAGACCATCTCCGGTGAAACAGAGGGCGCCACTGGATGCGCGCGAGCCCGGGCTTCGCATAGGTGCTCTCCGCCGCGTGATTGGTCGCCGGAGCGACGATTCCGCAGCCCTCCGTTGCGTTCAGGCCTCGCCGGCGACTAACCGCCGACGGGTTTGACTTGTTTGACCTGGGATTTGACCCCCCAGGGTCGCTGACTAGTGGGGCCAGGCCCTGCTAATTTTAGTTTAAAAAAATAACTAAACCTAATTAGCCACTAACACTAACCAGTGGGCCCGACCCCCCTAATCTGTTAATTAAGTTAATCTAACCCTGTTTAACCCCCTGTCACTGACGTGTGGACCCCACACGTCAGGTTTGACCCCAGTCAGCCGCAGTTGACTGCTGACATCATGCTTACTCAATGTTGACGCAATATATATTTTCTGGAATTAAAATAATTCAGGAAATTCCAGAAATTGATTTAAACTTCAAAAATTCATATCAATTCAACCGTAGCTCAGATTTAAATAATTTATATATGAAAAATTATCAGAAAAATGCAATCTTTCCATCTGTACTAGTTTCATGCATGACAAACCAACTTATACATGCTGAATATGGGAAAACACATTATGGCATATATAAGAGCTTACTTTGGAGATGCATTTGAGCTTATGGTTCAAATGGACTTCAAACCAAATGAGTACTAGTTGCATTAGCACAATCAGCATCACATCTTCATGCCATGTTCATGCATCATTGTGTTGCATATGCTTGTGTTTTGATTGTTGGCACCGTTCCTTCTCGATAGGTCCTGCTCCGGAGTCCGTTCCAGAGTGCCTGTCTATGAAGCAGTGCCTTCCTTGTTGATCTACCAGGCAAGCAAACCCCCTTGTTCATTTCGATAAAACCCTACTCTCTCGCTCCTGCTCTCAGTTATTGCATTAGAACAACAACGATTCATCTGCTACTTTGTGCTGCGGTAGTTGAACCCATTCCTCTGCATGACCTGTCATTGCCACAGTAAATAGTTGAAACCCACTAGCATGTGTAGGAGTTGATTGAAGCCATTGTTGTGTCCCTACCATGCTATGCCTGCTATTGCTTAGAGTTGTGTCAGGTCTGGTTCATTGGGAATGAATTGGAGTGTTACGATATGTTCTGATGCTGAGAGTGAAGTGTGTGAACACGATTTGGTAAAGGTAGCGGTGAGAGGCCATGTAGGAGTACATGGTGGGTTGTCTCACTGGAACCATCCTTAAGCACTGAGTTCTGTGTATGTTGTCCAATGACTCGATACTACCACACATTGGGTTCCGGTAACTCGACCCCTCTCGACTTATTAACCAACTTGGTCTCTGTCTAGGAGTCGCAACTAGTTTCTGGTGTTTGTAGGTAGTGCTATTTTTCTACCAAGTGGCACCCGGCAGGGTGGGCTTGGGACAGACTAGGCACACGTGGCACGGTGTACCGAGTGGCACCCGGATGGTGGGCTCGGGAACCCTGCTCACATCGTTTGGGGCCGTGAGCGACACCCCGGCCGGATCTCCTTGCGGATGGAACCCGAATAGGCGATAAACCTGGACTAGAGTCTTGTGTGGTTAGTCAGGTCATGGCTGACACCCTCGCCAGGCTTCCGCTTGAAGGTTGCCGAGATACATGACGTGTACATGGCGGTAAGTGGCGAGAGCGTGTGTGAAGAAGTACACCCCTGCAGGGTTAACATGATCTATTCGAATAGCCGGGTCCGCGGTTATGGACTTCTTGGATGCTTACATGGTACATAGACAACTTGAAGTGGATACTCTAAAATGCTCAAGACAAGTGTGAGTGCTATGGATGGCCTTCTCGTAGGGAGACGGGAATGAACCCATAGTAGTGTATTGTGTGGTGATTAGTGGACTCGTGTGCGCCATATCACCTCAAGAGTTTCTGGTAGTCGTAGAACAGGATAGCCACAGAGTCAAAGCTGGCTTGCTGCAACTAAACCCCACATTACCCTCTTGATACAAATGCATGTATGATAGGATCTGATGTAAGTCTTGCTGAGTACCTTTGTACTCATGTTGCCTTATTTATGTTTTTGCAGCGGAGACTTCGGTCTTAATAGTGTTCTCATGGACTTCGACTAGTAGCTTGTACCTCAGCTATGATCTTGATCGGACGTTGTAGATAGTCAGGCTTTCAGCCTTTTTCATTTATAGATGTCTGTACTCAAACATGTAATGCTTCCGTTTGTTGCTTGATTGCTCTGAATGTTGGGTCATGTGACCCCTATTTGTAATAAATGCTATGATGGCTCTTCTGAGCCTTTATCTATATGATTGTTAAGTTATGCTGTGATGCCATGTTGTACAGCACATACTTGCATGTTATGCGTACGTGTAATGTGTATTGCTATGTGTGGGATCTGACTATCTAGTTGTTTATTCTTAGTAGCCTCTCTTACCGGGAAATGTCTCCTAGTGCTTCCACTGAGCCCTGGTAGCTTGCTACTGCTCCGGAACACTTAGGCTGGCCGGCATGTGTCCTTCTTTGATCCTGTGTCTATCCCTTCGGGGAAATGTCACGCGATGAATACCGGAGTCCTGTTAGCCCGCTACAGCCCAGTTCACCGGAGTCCTGTTAGCCCAGTGCTACAGCCTGGATTCACTCGCTGATGACCGACACGTTCGATGCTGGGTCATGGATGCCTGTCCCTGTAAGTTAGTGCCACTTTGGGTTTACGACTAGCCATGTCAGCCCGGGCTCTTTATCATATGGATGCTAGCGACACCATCATATACGTGTGCCAAAAGACGCAAACGGTCCCGGGCAGAGGTAAGGCGACACCCGTGGGGATACCGTGCGTGAGGCCGCAAAGTGATATGAGGTGTTACATGCTAGATCGATGTGGCATTGAGTCGGGGTCCTGACATGCGGGCCCTGACAAGACGCAACCTGACAAGATCAGGCTGGGCTTCTGCCCAGGCGCTCCTTTTTCCCTCTTCACCTTCCTCCGTAGCTCCTAGGAGGAGAGGGACAAGAAAGGCATTACGGAGCACTTATCGTTTTTCAATTTAAAACCTGTAGGCACTTGCCAAATTTTAGTCTAAGATATGTAGTCCTCTACCGATGCTTATACTCTGTATGATTTGAACCTTTTGCCTAGCGTATTAATGAAAAAGAGAGCTTGGTGGGTACTTTTGTGCATGTATAATGTCCATGATGAGGAATGGATCCTCAATACTTTTAGGTAAACAATGTTCCCCAGTAGCACATCTTGTCGGTTCCTTCCCCTGCTACTACTACGCCTTTATGCTCAGGGTAGGAGCGAGGATCGGAGCAGGCCCCTTGTTGGCTCTTCTCTACTGTTACTACAACCAATCTCAGATCGAAGGAACTTCAGACCAAGAAAGATGGGAGCACAGAGGATAGGAGTGACTAGGTTTTCCCACTCTCATGTTTTTCATACAGAAGTACATGATGGACGGTGGAGTGAACTTAGCTTTTTTTTCGTTCTTCTCATTACCGCCCCTCGACAATAGGCTGACGGGGATTGACGTGCTGGCCCACCCTTTACTTTTCCTTTCGGGAAGTTTGCCCATGGTGGAAGCTGTGAACCAAAGAAGCACAAGGGAGAAACCAATTGTATACGATATATTTGTAAAGGATTAATTAGTTTATGCTAAGCATTGTTATAATCCTAACAAAAATATATGCTCAAACTATACATGCATGCAAGTTGTTTAGGGCGCCGATGCTTTATTTTATTGTCTGTGCACAGGGTCTGCGCCTGGCTTTGTACAAAGGGTTACATGCACATCGACAAGGCTTGTACAAAAGGTGACTGCCGGGGCTGGGCCTGGCAGCCGTGCCTTATGGGTAGAACTTGCGAAGATGCTCAATATTCCATGAGTTTAGCAGCTTGATGCCATCTTCAGTCTCTAGACACACTGCGCTAGGTCTGGTGACTTGTACTACCCGGTAAGGGCCTTCCCATTTTGGCGTCAACTTGTTGGAACCCTTGGCGGACTAAACACGCCTAAGGACAAGGTCGCCTTGCTCAAGGCTTCGGACATGAATCCTGCGGCTATGATAGCAACGCAAGGCTTGCTGGTAGCGTGCAACACGCATAGCGGCCGGAGACAATCTTCCTCAAGGAGCACGACATCATCATGCCGGTGCTGCTCTTGCTCTACTTCATCGTAGGCAAGTACTCGATGTGACCTGTATATGAGTTTCGTCGGGAGCACTGCTTCTAACGCATACACTAGGGAGAAGGGAGTCTGGCCGGTTGCTCAATTCAGTGTTGTACGGAGGGACCAAAGAACCACCGGCAGCTCGTCGATCCAGTGTCTGCCGCATTTCTTCAACTTATCAAAAGTTCTTGTCTTGAGCCCACACAACACTTCAGCATTCATCCTTTTGGCTTGACCGTTGCTCCGAGCATGAGCGATAGAAGCAAAAGAGACCTTGCTCCCAAGTTTTTGAACGTGTTGCATGAAGGTGCGGCTCGTGAATTGGGTACTGTTGTTAGTGATCAGTTTGGCAGGTACTCCAAAACGGCACACCAATCCTTCCAAGAACTTGATAACTGATTGTGCGGTCACCTTCCTCATTGGCTCTACTTCTGACCACTTTGTAAACTTGCCAATTGCAACATACAAGAATTCAAAGCCCCTGGTAGCACGGGGGAAGGGGCCCCAAGATGCCGAGCCCCCAGACATAAAATGGCCAGGATAAAGGGATCGTCTGGAGAACTTGAGCAGGTTGATGGATGTTCTTGGAGTGGAACTGGCAGGCTTCACATCTGGTGACTAGCTTGACCGCATCTTGGAGGGTCATGGGCCAGTAGAAACCTTTCTAGAAGCTTTCCCAACCAAGGCACTTGATCCAATATGGGAGACACAGGTGCCTTAGTGTACCTCTGCAACTAGTTCTAGCCCCTCTTCCCGGCAAATGCACTTCAATTTCACACCATTTGGCCTTCTTCTGTATAGGGTGTCATTGATAACCCACAAGTATAGGGGATCACAACAGTTTTCGAGGGTAGAGTATTCAACCCAAATTTATTGATTCGACACAAAGGGGAGCCAAAGAATATTCTCAAGTATTAGCAGCTGAGTTTTCAATTCAACCACACCTAAAAGACTTAATATCTGCAACAAAGTATTTAGTAGCAAAGTAGTATGGAAGTAACGGTAACTGTGGCAAAAGTAACAATAGCAGTTTTGTAGCAATCATAATAGTGGCAACGGAGAAGTAACGAAGCAAAGATCAATATGAAACGGACTCATAGGCAATATATCAATGATGGAAAATTATGTCGGATGGCATTCATCATGCAACAGTTATAACCTAGGGTGACACAAAACTAGCTCGAATTCATCAATATAATGTAGTCATCTATTCCGAATATAGTCATACGTGCTTATGGAAAAGAACTTGCATGACATCTTTTGTCCTACCCTCCCGTGGCAGTGGGGTACTATTGGAAACTCAGGGATATTAAGGCCTCCTTTTAATAGAGAACTAGGCCAAAGCATTAACACTTAGTGAATACATGAACTCCTCAAACTATGATCATCACCGGGAAGTGTCCCGACTATTGTCACTCTGGGGTTGCCGGATCGTAACACGTAGTAGGTGACTATAACTTGCAAGATATGATCAAGACCACAAATATATTCATGAAAACATATAGGTTCAGATCTGAAATCATGGCAATAGGGCCTTAGTGACAAGCATTAAGCATAGAAAAGCCATAGCAACATCAATCTTAGAACATAGTGGACACTAGCACTACAAAAAAACACTTCTGTGATGATACATGTTTGTCACAGTAGGTCACGTTTTCTGTCATGCATGTACATCCATGACGATTTTATGACAAAATCAAGATAGTCATACCTGTGCTGTCGTAGAAGTGTTCCATGACATTACCAAAATTATCATCACGGAAGTGTCCACTTCCATGACGATAAATCGCGCGTCATAGAAGTGCTCTCGTCAAGGGTGACCGACACGTGGCATCCACCGTAACGGAACGCCGTTAAGCTATCGGGTCCGGTTTTGGATCCGATAACCCGTTAACAGCCTCGACCAATGGGGATTTTCCACGTGTAAAATCATCATTGGCTGGAGGAGACACGTGTCGGCTCGCCATCGGGACAGATGCCATCCACTCATTGGACAGAAGGCACCTATGATACATCGACACATGGCACGGCCCAACAGAGGCCCATTCCTGTGAAAAGGCCGGCCCATTTGACTTGGTCAAAAGGTGGCGGGCCAACCAACTGAAAGCCTGTTAACGACCTGATTGCATATAGCCCATTTACAACCCACTAACCTAGGGGCCATTACGACCTATCCAAATTAGGCCCAGTAGCATCATATGGGCCGTCCAATATGATTCCAGCCCGGTTTAACTTCCGGCCCATGTATGGCCCATGACGTCTTTCGGCCCATATGAAGGCCTTTGTAGCTCTTGGGCCATTAACGACTGATGACCCACAAGTGTAGGGGATAAATCGTAGTCCATTCGATAAGTAAGAGTGTCAAACCCAACGAGGAGCAGAAGGAAATGATAAGCGGTTTTCAGTAAGGTTTTCTCTGCAAGCACTGAAATTGTAAGTGATAGATAGTTTTGTGATAAGATAAATGGTAACGAGTAACAAGTAAATAAAGTAAATAAAGTGCAGCAAGGTGGCCCAATCCTTTATGAAGCAAAGGATAATCCTAGACAATTTCTAATAATGAGAAAGGATCTCCTGAGGACACATTGGGAATTATCGTCAAGCTAGTTTTCATCACGTTCATATGATTTGCGTTAGGTACTTTGATAATTTGATATGTGGGTGGACCGGTACTTGGGTACTGCCCTAACTTGGACAAGCATCCCACTTATGATTAACCCCTATTGCAAGCGTCCGCAACTACAAAAGAAGTATTAAGGTAAACCTAACCACAACATTAAACATATGGATCCATATCAGCCCCTAACGAAGCAACGCATAAAGTAGGGTTTAAGCTTCTGTCACTCTTGCAACCCATCATCTACTTATTACTTCCCCATGCCTTCCTCTAGGCCCAAATAATGGTGAAGTGTCATGTAGTCGACGTTCACATAACACCACTAGAGGAAAAGACAACATACATCTCATCAAAATATCGAATGAATACCAAATTCACATGACTACTGATAGCAAGACTTCACCGATGTCCTCAGGAACAAACGTAACTACTCACAAAGCATATTCATGTTCATAATCAGAGGGGTAATAATATGAATAAAGGATCTGAACATATGATCTTCCACCAAGTAAACTAATTAGCATCAACTACAAGGAGTAATGAACACTACTAGCAACCCACAGGTACCAATTTGTGCTTTTGATACAAGAGATGAACTAGGGTTTTGAGAGGAGATGGTGCTGGTGAAGATGTTGATGGAGATTGACCCCCTCCCAATGAGAGGATCGTTGGTGATGACTTCCCCCTCCAGGAGGGAAGTGTCCCCGGCAGAACAGCTCCGCCGGAGCCCTAGATTGATTCCGCCAAGGTTCCGCCTCGTGGCGGCGGAGTTTCGTCCCGTAAGCTTGCCCATGATTTTTTCCAGGGTAAAAGTGATGATATAGCAGAAGATGGACACCGGAGGCCCATAAGGGGGCCCAGGAGATAGGGGGCGCGCCCTATGGGGGGGCGCCCTCCTGTCTCCTAGACAGGGTGTGGGCCCCCTGGTGTATTTCTTTCGCTCAAAAATTCTTAATGAATCCAAAAAGTTGTTTCGTGGAGTTTCAGGACTTTTAGAGATGTGCAGAATAGGTTTCCAATGTTTGCTCCTTTTCCAGCCAGAATTCCAGCTGCCGACATTCCCCCTCTTCATGGTAAACCTTGTAAAATAAGAGAGAATAGCCATAAGTATTGAGATATAATGTGTAATAACAGCCCATATTGCAATAAATATCAATATAAAAGCATGATGCAAAATGGACATATCAACGGCCCATGGTGAAACTGGCCCGTAATAAATAGTGTATCACTTTATACCCATTAATGACCCATTATTCCATTGGGCCGTTTCCAGCCATGTTATCTTTCGGCCTTCTTAGGGCCCATTTATTCTTGGACTCATTTCCAACATTCGGTTACTTATGGCCCGTTACTGTCATTTTCTGCTTGTGGGCCAAATTTAGCCCGTTGTTACAGTCGGCCCGTTTGTGGCCCGTTAATACGTTGGGCCGTTTTCATAGTGTCATCAAATACGACTTATTAACGACTGCCCATTATGGTCGGCCCATGAACGGGCGATTCCAACTCTAGCCCGTTTACGGCCATAATGCGGTCTGTTATTGGCCCATGTTTGGCCAATCGATCATACGGCCCATATAAGGCCCATTGATGATATGACCCGTAGAAGGCCCATTGTGTCTACGGCCCGTAGAAGGCCCATTGTTTCTACGGCCGGTAGGAGGCCCACTGTCACTACAGTAAATATGTAGCCCATGGTTATTGTGGCCTAGTTTAAAAAAATAGGTTATTGCGGCCACTAGCAAACCGCGAAAAAAGAACTGCACTGACTACAAGCAAACAAGACAACAAGGAAATAAATAAGCAAGCAACTAATGCTAGGCTATCACAACTATTACACATATTACATCCACTGGGCATCAAAGTTCTCCACCAGTGCAAATATAGGGAACAAAGCAGCATATCATATACACTGGTTGTCAAAGTTGGCGACCAGCGCAAATAAACGCCACAGCAAAACAATTCCAGAACTGAAACCACTTCAGAATATCTCAAGAAACAATATCCTGGGTACCCATAATGCTGGCAAGATGCTTAGCAACCTTATTAACTTTCTCTTATTTGGCGCTTAAATCCTCCAGCGCTTGCTGTTGCACCGGGAAGTATGCATCTGAATTCTGCCGGGACTTCCTCAGTCCTTCAGCTTCCTATCGCAGCACATCTGATCGATGTCTTTCAACCTGAAGTTGAGACTCAAGAAGACAAACTGATTCAGGCAGCGAGTTCAAAGAGCTTGTGCCAACAATAGTGGCCAGTAACTCGAACACTACATCAAGACAGGACTTTTGGGTTCTCTCACTGTCGTCAAGATAGTTTTTATCAGCTTTCTTGGAGACCAACAGGGATGTCTCACTATCTTGAACCTTATCTGCATTACTTCCTTTACCATTGCATAACGCGATACTATTCTCCAATATTTTGTCCGCATTCTAAAAGAGAAACAAGCAAACACATCACAGGTTTACCATGTTGTATATGAAACTCATTTTGGTAAATGAGTTCAGTAGTAAAGTGGACATGATAACAACATGAAACAAACATATATCTACGTACCATGGTCACTTTATGGTCTATATCATTCTAGTTTTTGTTGCCAAATCAAGATAGAGACACAGTTCAAATAATATTTGGTCAAGACAAAGCATAATAGACAGAATATAAGTGTGGGAAACTATAGAGCAATAACAACACTTGTAATGTGCATGACATGAGAACATACCTGTTTATTCAACTGAAACTGAAATCAACATAGAGGAGTTACAACAGCAAACCAGTTAAAGAAACAGGTTTAAAACATACCTGTTGCGTCATTGGAGTTTCAATTCCATCCTTCAAATTTGAAAATAGTTGGTATGAGTAAATACAATAATGCAAGAGCAAAGGAGTATGAACCATAGCTATAGAACCTGACCTAAGAACAAATCTTCTTCTCCTTTAAGTGTTGAGTTGGGATTCGGAGTGGTTGTCCTTGTGCTTTGGGCACTGCAGTTCCCTTACTAACTGCTCGTGTTTGGGTGCTCTGTGGTGGAGGCAGTGCCGTGTCAACTGGAACTGGGTTACTATCTGCTAGGGTCTGGGTTAGAAGGGGTGTAGCTGGTTCTCTGTCCAACTGGGTAGGGGTACAATCTGCGAGAGTCTGGGTTATGTGTGGTGAATCTGGTCCTTGGGCAAGTACAACCGTGGTTCTATCTGCATCAAATGGTAGCACTATCTTTTCTAAAGACCATGTTGTTACTCCCTTAGATACTGCCATCACCCTCTCCAATTCAAATGGCTAATAAACAAGAAAAGTAACTGAAAGTATAGACATTGTATGATAGATAGGTGCAATGGATAGTGGGGAATAAAAGAGGGCATGAAATAATTCACATTTATGTTGTCTAACCAAACAGGATAGCATGACACAATTTCACATATATGATGGCTAACTAAACATGATAGTCTGACACAATTTCACATTATGATGGCTAACTAAAAAAGATGGAAAGACATAGTTCAAAATATGATGACTATGTAAACAGGATGACATGATATAACTATATAATGTGTTTATTAAATAGGTTGGCATGCCATAATTCACATACATTCACGGATAGAATGCCATAATTCAAAATATGATGACTGTAAACACTAAACATGATGAGATGATATAACTATATGATGTCTTTATTAAATGGGTTGCCATGCCATAATTCAGATAGATGATGTGTATGTACTATGTAAACATGATGGCATGATATAATTCAAATATATGATTTATATAGTAAGAAAGTAAGCAGATGGCAATCCATATATGATGTAAAAACTAAGCAATGCAAGACAACATGCATGACATGGGTAATATAACCCTGCCAAGTTTGAGCATAGACCTCAGGGGGAAATAGGACTGGTCATCAGTCTCTGAATCCTCATCTGAGGAGCTCTCTGTAACTAGCAAGATGTCTGCTTCAGCAGGTAGCATTGTCTACTCTGAATACCTTGTTTTCACTCCAGATACTTCCATCACCGCTTCAAATGGCTGATGCACAAGAAGAGTAGTTGAATATACAAACGTTGTCGACAAATGGAACACGTAATACAAAAAAATGATAGCATGATATAATTCACATACATGATGATTGGCTAAACAGCATGGCATTGCATAATTCACATATATAATGCCTTTGCAACAAGATAGCATTGCATAATTCACATATATAATGTCTTGCAACAAGATGGCAATGCATAATTCACATATATGGTAATTAGACACTGAATAGGTGGCATTCACACAAAGCATGTCTAAACTAATCAAATGACATAGCAATGCGAGA